>NC_090845.1:55375629-55683717 GCF_028021215.1 Eschrichtius robustus
CGGGCACATGCCTTGCGGGCCTCTCGCTGCTCCCGCCGAAGTTCCCAATACAGCAACTGTTTCTGGATGGTCACTAGCCGTTCTTCCTCTGTCTCCATTGCCCCAGGTGGCCGAGAGGAAGAAAACGGCTCAAAGTTCAAGAAGGGGTCAAACATCTCAGAGCTGTGACCATGGAGGTCATAAAGGCAGTCATCCCCAGGTGGGGAGTTCTCAAGACTATCATCTGGCTCATAGAACTCATAGAGGGCATCGCCACTATAGCTGTCTCGGGGCAAGCAATCCCTGCGGACAAGCCCCAGGGCCTCACCTGAATCATCCTCAAGTCCAGGTGTGGTGGAGTCATAATAACCCTCATCACTATTGGGGGCAGACTCTTGCTGATCGCTCTGAGGAGTCAAAAGGTCTCCAGGGGCTAGGCCAGGATAAGACCTAACTGGGTCAAGGAGCATGTAACCGAGGTGGCCTGGGGATGTGGTGGGATGGTAGCCTGGATTTAGAATGGGCCTTGGGTACACCTGGGAACTTGCCCACAGATATTCTAAGTCATCGTCTTCTTCCTCCTTGACTTCCTCTTCTTCCTCCTCCTCTTCCTCTTCTTCCTCGTCATCATCATCAGGCAAGGCCATCTCCTCGCCCCCTCCTTGGTAGGTCACCAGGCAGGAACTTCGTTTGGTCCCATCTCGGTTGGCCCTCTGGCCTCCAGAGGCCATGCTGTCTGTCATACTATCCATGTCCTGTTCTGCTATTATGTCACCACAACCGGTCAGTGAGTCAAAACTTTTCAGGGATGTGACATCCCCAAAGAGGAGGCTCAGCTGGTCCCCCACAGGGCCATTGGGTGGATTTACCTCTCCTGCCACAACCTGCTCCCCTGTTTCTGGGCTATGGGGCTCCTCTGGGCCACTGGCTTCAGGGGCAGATTTGGGCTGCAGGAGTGCTGAGGCACAGGCCTCCATGGTTTTTTCTGGATCTTTGCAGGCTGTCTGCTCAGTGGCTGCTGGAGAAGTCTCTGGTACTGAAGAAACTTTTGGCCCAGGGACATCTTGGGATTTGGCATTTTCCTTTCTTGGGGCTTGGAGGGTCTCAGTGTGGGACAGAAGGGCTGAGCTCACATGCTCATGAGGCCTGCCTCTGGTCCCCTCAGGCTCCTTGGCTCTTGGATCACTTTGCTCAGCCCCAGAGACCTTGCTCTTCCGGTGACGGCGGATACTGCTGAAAAAACCTTTCAGGCCTTTTTTTGGCTTGGGTACAAAGGGAGCCTTCTCAGCCCTAGCTTTCTCTGTGGCTCCAGCCACAGACGTCTTGCGTCTGGAGTCTGTCTCCAAAGATCCATGGGCACTCTGAGAGCTGGGAAGTCGGCAGGATGACTCAGGCAAAGGTAAGGAGAGGCCATTTCCTTCACTGACAATGTCTTCAGGGCCATGGACTGCTTCACTCAGGCCATCGTGGGTCTTGCTCTTGTTAAGACCCTTCTTAGAGCTGCCTTTCCCAGAACCTTTGCTTCGTCCCCCTCCAAAGAAACTAGGCAGGGTACAGATGCTCTTCTTGCCACCAAAGAGTTTCATGGCAGTTTTCTTCAGCCTACCTGGGCCAGATGAGGGTTGCTCTGATGCTGGCCCTTCTGTCATCTCAGCTGCCTTGTTCTTGGCTCCTTTCTCTGCCCATTGGTCCTGGGTATCCACAGAGACTGCTGTTCCCTTGGCCTGAGCAGCTTCATCCTTTTGGGTCTCCATGATGGTGGGGACAACTCAGGTATGTTCAGCTGAAAAATGCAGCCTTCTGGCTTCTGGGCACTGTTATAACATCATCAGTCAGGAAGCATCGCAGTTGGGGCTGAAGATGAGAGAGACAAAGACAGAGACAGTACTGGTGAGCAAGCAACCAGGCTGGGTTTGTTTTCACAGGTGTCTGTGGTTTCAGGCTTGAGTGGAACCAGAATGTAAGAGAAAATGTAGGGAAAACCTTAATGCACTCCATATGCTTGACTTGCTGGGCCAGCCTCCTCTGGGCCCCAAGGCAGCAAAACCCTACACTGAGCAACGTGCAGCCATCACCCTTACCCCACTTGCTGGGTCCACTCACTTCAGGTCACTTTAAGCTCAGGGGAGCACTGGGCAGGGGGAACTGCAGATATGAAAAAGGCCCACAGTGCTATTGGTCATGAGAGGGATTATCAAAGGGGGTGGAGTAGAGAGGCAGGAAAGGCAGAAGGGAAGTCAACTCCTATGACATAGGATTTTTGAAAAGCATCTGGCAAAATAGCCCATTAAGTATTCACTGGGTTCTGCAACATCCAGGCCTCAATTTCACATTAGCCAGGGCTCTCACTGACATTTTGCCTTGGGCTGGGTAGAAAAGTAGACCTGAAGTTTCACCTTCTTCCCCCAGGCTCCTTAAATTGCCTGTAGGACCATGCTCAGACCTTCAAAAGCTCAGAGTAGGAGCCTTGCAGACCCACATTCCAGAGCTGCAATCCAGGATCAGCTAAGATGGCATGGTAGCCTTGGGGCAAGGCACTCTCCGGGATTCAGTATCCTCTGTCCAAGACACCTAGAAATACCTCCCTGTCATAGTGGTTATGTGAGGGGTAGGTCTAGGTCAGACTCTCTAGTTACTGTCCTGCTGCGAACAGATTTTAATGTGGCCCTCGGCAGCTGAAACCTCCAAGTTCCACTTTAGAACCATGAGGCAGACTGTTTCTTCTCTGCTCCTTTCGTTACTTTGGCCCCCATCTAGCTCCCTATGTAGAAAGGGAACTCCTTGAAGGCACAACTCCACATGATTCACGTCCCTGGTCTGGGAGTTAGGCTCTCAACAGCTATTTAAATAAATAAACCTGGTGCAACAGGGAACTCTACTCAATGCTCTGTGGTGACCTAAATGGGAAGGAAATCCAAAAAAGAGGGGATATATGTATACGTATAGCTGATTCACTTTGCTATACAACAGAAACTAACAAAACATTAGTTTCTATATGCTAACATATAGTAAAGCAACTATACTCCAATAAAAATTTTTAAAATTAATAAATAGATAAATAAACAAACCTGGTGCAAGACACACCCTTCTGGTCTAAGCTCCCAATCCTCTAAATATCCAAATGTCACAGAGATGGAATAAAAAGAAGAGCTAGCCACCACCTACCCCAACATATCCCCCTCCCCAACCCCACTGTCTGATGTATTCATTCCAGTGACTACAACTGATTGACAGCTGGATCAATGACCAGCCTGCTAAAACCCAATGACCCCTCCCTGGAAAGTCCCTCACCACTGTCCCCTCACTGTAGGGTAGCCACCAGCAGATAAGGAGCTTGGGTAGGGAAGGGAGGCAGAACAGCTGCTGGGAGCCAGAGAGAGAGAAGGAGAGGCAAGCAACACTGTTGTCCTAAGAGCAGCTAGCCAGCACATCAGCCCTGTGATTGGTTGCCACGGTAATAACACTCACACATTCACCTGCAGTGAAACTAAGGATCAGCGCTGGAGGTGGAGACAGCCTGGCAGCTACACTCTGGCCTTTGACCTCATTAGAGGAACCTTGCTGGAGTCCCTGATCTTGTCTAGCAAATATTAACTTTGTGCCTTGTGCCTTGTTTGGCCTGACACTTGAATCATCAATGTGATCCAGGCTTCCATCAGGGGCTCTGCAGAACTGAATATTAAACTAGGAGCAAGATAATGGCTGGTTATCCAGAAAATAAGAGAAAAAAAAACACCTCATCTGATCCCCTCTCTGCAGAGATCTGTATTGCCATTTGCTCAGGTTACGTTTTTGTTTTTTTGATTCTGTGTGATATACTTTAAAGTGGCATTGTTCCAGCTCAGCCCTGTAACTGATAGACTCACAATAGACAGTGCTACCCCTCAAATACACAATCATACACACATACACTCAGAGTCCTCTGCCCCAGGGTCTCATGGGAATAAGGGCCCTATCATCTATCTGAATCGCTCATTTTCCAGAGCACAGATGTTTTTACCTCAGCCCTGAAATTACTGACAGTGTTGTCATTATGGTGCTGGGCATTGAGGAGATGGGGTGGCAATAAATGGAGTTATTTGTGAAATTCTACCCCCCTCTGTGGAATTCATGAAATGAACCTCTCCAGAACATTTGGTTAAATGATAGTTATTAAGCTCAGTGCTGCCAGAAGGGGAAACCCCAGTCCTTGCTTTTGGGGATCCCCTAGGCTAACAGGTAGAAAAACCTATATATAACAGTCTGAAGGCACAACATGATGCAGGCCTTAGAGAAGAGTCCCCATTATTGCTTAAGCAGAGTGTTGAAGTATCATTCTTCAGACCTTGTGATCATATCCCAGGATAAACTTGAAAGGCAGAAAGATAGCTCCTGGGCTCAGAGAAGCTGCCTTGATAAGGAGGCATTCAATCTGGGCCTTGTTAGACAGGAGTGAGTAAAAACGGCAATTATTTAGGGGAAAGGATGGGCAAGACTAGTCATCAAGGAAGACCAAGGGCTAAGTGAAAAACCTTATGGGCTTACCCATCCTTGTGAATCAAAGGCTTAATTGTCCTACTGGTTCTGGAGCTGGAATTCCTGTGAACAGAAGAATTAGGCAGACTGAATCTCAAAGAGGGCTGCTTTCCAGAACCTTGATGCCTTGGCTTGAGGGTAGTCCCTTTGGGCTTTCTCTTGCCCTTGCTTCTGTGCTCCGTTGGAGTAGAGGCCAGTCCACTGCTCTCTACATTGTCCCCTTCCCTGTCACAGGGATCTGCAGTATGTTGTGGAAGGAGCCATGGGCCACAGGGCTGTGTTGCATACCATGCCAAGGAACCCTGAACAGGCCAAGGCACTCCTCTGAGCCTTGGGTGTTTGTGAAATGGAGATCAAAATAGCTCCTCTATCTACCCCCTCTATCTCCCCAGTCCACTGCAGTAATGTGAGGTTAGATGGGATAATGGACACCAAAAGCACTTTGTAAACTGTAAAGTGCAAAGCAAATGAGAAAGGTTGGCATTACCGTTATTTCAGGTCAGATCCCAGTTTCTTAGGAAGTAGTAGACCATGTGTAAAAGGCCACTCATTTGAGAAAGCCATTCACTACAGGAAGTCCAAGGGACTAGCTGCCTTGGCTCATGCTGAGGAAGAGCCAGGTGTGAGGGGATTTTAAAGACATGTTCGTGGATTTATACAAAGTCCTCCGTTAAGGGCAGTTTAAAAAGCCCTCTGTGTATGTGGTGGGAGTGGGTGAACTAGGCAAGGCTGTGTCCCTTGGAATGAAATTCTCTTCCCCCAGCTTCAGGCTTTCCTCCTAACTAGGCCCAGGGTTATCTTTGCTGGCAAGGACCAGCCTTGAAACTATGCTGTCTCCTACCTCCCTGCCTTGTCCCTCCCAGAGCCATGTACCCCACTCATAGTGTCTCTTCCCTGTATCCCCCTGCAAGACAGTAGGACAGGAGGTGGCAGGAATCACCCAGAGCTAGTAGCCCCCCTAGCCCAGCCCCACCTAACCACTTCTGGCCCAGGCCCCTTCTCCATACACCTTACTACCTCACCAGGTCCCAATGCTGTCCTTCCCCAGTGGGCTATGCTGCCTTTATTCGGGACCACAGAGTACACTGGTCAGCAGAGTGAGGTGGGGCAGAAGGCAAAGGGGACAGCAAAGGGACATATTCTGCAGCTCCTCCAGGCTGAGGCTGGCTCCCTTCATGGTTCCTGCCAAGAAAGTGGTCCTGCTAAATGCAGAGCCCCTCCACCCTTAGGTTTCTCAACCTGTACGGCTGTCTAAGTTTCAGGTGGACTGGTGGGTGAGGGAACCCTCTAAGGCTACTCTGTGGTCCCTGGCAGGGGCCACTTGCTACAGCTGTTGCTAGCATGGCCAGAATTGGGCTGTGGGCAACCCTGCTCCCGAGGCCAGCCTCAGGCCATTCTCGGACCAGTGAAAGGCTAGGTCAGAGCTAGGGCAGAGCTTCTTCCTTCTCCCCTCCTTTCAAAATACAGGCAGGGGACCAGTCACAAACCTGCCCCAGGAATCCTTCTCGATAAGGAGGAAACAGCTCCACCAAGTCTTAAACATTCTGCTCCCAGCCCTATTTCCTGGGGCCAGCTCAGCCAACTTAGAGAAGGCTGAGTTCAGGGAAGAAGTGTGTGGATTTAAGCAGTAGCTCCAGAGGCATGGCCTCAACTAGTCATAGTTTCCCAGACCTCCTCCAAGAAGTTTTCCTGAGAGCAAGCCCACTCTGGGCCCATCCTGCCCTCATGTATGTGGGGGAGGGTGGTCTAAGGAAGGAGTAGTAAGGACAGGAAGCCCAGCCCCCCACTCCCTGAGAGTCAGCCAGTTCTGCACTGTAATCAGCTCTGCCTACCTGGGGGAAATCCAGCAAGTTCTTTCAGTTTCCCCAACTGGAAAATGATGCTACTAAGAGTGCCTACCTCTTAAAGCTATTTTAAGGAACAAAACTGATGTATATAGAGTACCAAATAAAATGCATTATATAACAGAGGCTCAAAAACATGGCAACTAGTTTTATATGTATTTTATTCAAACTATAGTTGGACAGTTTCTAGCAGCAAAACTACCTCAGTCAGGGTTGACTAAAGTGCTCCCCAGTGCTCTAAGGGTATGTCACCAAACCTGCTTGGGCCTCAGTTTACCCAAATGGTAAATGAGGGTGACTGTGCAGTTATCTCACAGGAGGCTTTAGTTGTTCTTTTAGCCAACATTTGACATTCAGGAACTCAAAATGTTGCCTCAAATCAGCTACTGGCTAACAGCTCTGGATTATCTGGGAATTTCAAGTAGCCAGGTTCTCTAGCCCAAGCCAGAAAGGTCAACAATTCAAACTCAGCTAAAGTACCAGCATCAAAGGAAATGCAAATCAGCGGATGTCCTTTATCCACTCATGGTACTTATCAGCTTACAAAGTGTTCCCCACTTCCTCACTCCCCATTTCTCCTTCCCAGCAATCCATTAATCAGGCCTGGTAGGGGATGGTAACTCCTTGTCACAGAAAAGGAAACTGCCTAGGCTTGGGAAAAGACTTGCCTAAGGTCACACAGTGGGATGATGACAGAGCCACACCAGTTTCCAGGCCTCTTTGAGTCCCAATTCTATGCCATTCTGCTGCACCGTTCTGGCCCCTAATCAAAGGAAGAAGACTGAGAGTAAGGACTGTGCAGGTTCCCCTCACACCTGAAAGAGCCATCATCTCCCCCTCCCATCACACTCCTGTCCCAACCCAGCTGAGCCTTCTCTGAAGCATTTCCAGTCCTCACTGGCTACCACTATTTTGGCCCCACCTAGCACATTCCAGAAAGCCTGCTGACTTCAGAATCCAAGAGCTGCCAACCCAGCCTGTGGCTGTTCTCCTCATCAGCAACCCCACCATCACTACTCCCAAACCGTGGAATATGTTCCTCTACTCTTCTTTTCCTTGGGAGATAAGTTTGAGGGGCCAAAAAAAAGGTCCAAACAGAAACCTGCCAGTGGGGACAAAGATAAAGGTAAAGACAAAACGGGGACAAAGAATTTGAGCTATTATTTAAGGAAAATGATCTATGAGATTTGGAATTTGAATCAACCATTTCTAAAGCCCACAGCCAAAGTCTACTCTCAAAACCATTTTTTTCAGGACCTGAAGGAAGGGCTGTCTAGCTTGGTATTCTTTGGTGGAGCTGTAAAGGCTGCTGGCAGAGCCCCACCCAAGCTATCCCTGAAACCACTCCTCCCCTAATTTGCAGGCTTCCTGAGGGGCACCTCTTCTCAAGGGGGCATCCCACCAACTCTAGATGCAGCACAGACCCCAAACTGGGCCCTCTAGCCCCTGCTCCTACTCCCCCACCACTAGTCCGTCAAATGAATTAACATACTCAGCCTTGGGCAATTCATTCTGGCAGCCCTCAGTCTGTCTTTTCATTTCTCTCAATGCACCCGCCTTCATCTTATACGGTAGTCACCATATCTAGCACAGAGCAGGAGCTCAAACAACGTTGGTTCAACTGAATTCTAATTTAGCTGGAGTTTGTCAGCCCAGAACTAAAATGCCAGCTTCATCCCTTTCAGGCTGTGGGATATGAGAAAGTGGCCTAACCTTTCTGAAACTCAAACGCCTTATCTATAAAATGAAGAAAATGCTACCTACCGTGTAGAATTGCAGTAAGGATTAGAGATGATAAATGTAAAAGACAGATTACTTGCTAGGTACCAAGCAGATGTTCAATAACGTGCCCTTGTGATGGGGCCTCTTACAGCTACCTTCTCCACTCCAGCTCGTCAGATTCCCCCCCACCCCTCCCGGTCCTATGAGGATGACAAAAGCATCTTAGCAGAGTTCCCTCTGGTTCCTCCCTGCCATGACACTGAAATCCCACCCCGTGCCTCCCCACTTCCATCTCATCCATCCTGCACACCCTTGCCAGATTCATTTTCTTACAATCCTGATTTCAGCACATCACTCCTCTACTTACCAAATATTCCGCTTTGCCTACAGGATCAAGGCCAAACTCCTTTGCCTGACTTTCAAGACTTGCTCTCTGCATGCCCTTTGCAGGTTTCCTAGGCTCACTTCTCTGCCCCTTAGCTTCAGCCCCAAATATACAGGGGCTTCTCCAGTCTGGGAGGTGTGGTCACCCAGACACTGCCTCTGCCTAGAAACAGGCCTTTCTGGTGAATCTTCTTGATGCTCCATCTTCCTCCTCAGGCTGCTGAGGCTGCCTACCCAACTTGCCTGGAACGGTGGGGGCTCTGGGAGCCACCTACTTGCCACTCCCCTCTCAGGCTTCCAACCCCCTTAGAGAGGAATGTATCCAAGGAAGGTGTCATGCCTGCATCATAAGGCTTCCACTATGTCAGTACTAACCCAGCAAGGGTGAGATCAAAGACAGGCACTACCTCCTTCCACCCCTGTTCAGATGAAGAACAAGAGAGGAGCTAACCCCAGGGAAACAGATGTGACAAGGCAGCCGAGGAAAGCCTGCAGAGGAGCAGCTGGGTGGAGTGAACAATAGAGACTCCTGACTTTCCTATGTATCCACCCCTCTGTATGCACCATACCCTATGTGAGAGACCAGGTAAGGAAACTGAGGTTTGGGGGGTGGGGATCAGGATCAGTGTGCTTAGAGAAAGAAGCCTAGAATTGGGGGCCAGGAGCTTTGTGCTCTCATGTAACCTTGGGCAAATAAATCCCTTCCCTGTTCTGGGCCTCTGTTTTCCCATGTAGAAATGGGAGCTTGGACCGGGGATCTGCTTCCCCCAGGATGCATGAGAAGCTGGGGAAAGGGCGGTCCTGTGTCCAGTTTTCTAGTGGCTGCTGAGTCAGGAGGCATGTTGAGGGAATGGGATGTTGGGGATCCTAGGCTTCACTGGGAGGCCTGGATGACTAGCTGGTTGGGTCCACTGCAGAACAGAGGTGTACTGTGGCCCAGCCTCACTCCTCATGCCTCTCACTTCTATCCCCTGCAAGACCACCCAGCATTTTACTCTTTCTGAATGCACAAAGCCTAGCCTATGAATATTTCATACATATACAGAGAGGAGGGGGACCACAACTGTCTGGGCCTAGCCCTCTCTCTCTGGAAAGAGCTGCAGCCCCCAGCTGGGAGGGCTGAGGAGTACTGGCTAGAGAAGAGGGGTTAGTATCTGCTTCGAAACCCAGCAGGGGGGAAAAAACCTGTAGGAGATGAAAGCAATGAAGGCTCTGCAGCAAGAAATGTAGATCAAAGGGTCGCAAAGCTCCCCCACCCCCACCCCCTGCAGCACCACTATGGCTGCCTCTGACTCCACCAAGCTCCCTCGGGCCATTTCCTCCATTGTTCATATTATCCCCTAATCCCAAAAGGGGAGGTGCAGGGGAGCAATGCACCCTCACTCGGCTGGCACCTGCACCTCTGCAGTGGTTCTGGTTTCCCTGCCTGCCTTGCTAGTGATATACTTACACATGCACAGGTTTGAAAAATAAGACCAAGGAGAGGTGAAAAGACTGTGATTATTTAATTCAGAGAATAGAAGTTGGAGGTGGAAGAAATGGTTTAATGCCCATGAAATCTCCAATGAATTGTTAAGCAGAAGAGCAATGGTGGCCAGCTGCTCTCAACCCCACCCCCCAACACACACACAGTTGGTTTAAGCGTAGCATGAGAGGCTCAGGCTAGATCTGAGAAAGAATTTCCTGGCAATGAGATGGGTAACCCAGGAATGAATGACACAGGAAGGCTATGAAACGCCTCCTCCGAGGGCTTTACTTTTATCACCTAGTCTATCTGCCTGGTCAGGATTTGAGGCAGGGGCACTGATGAAATAACACTGGGCATGCCCTCTTGTAGCCCATCTGTAAATGAGGGGGCTGGAAGCCCTTCTCCCTCTTTGATTCTGCAAGCAAACCAGACTTGTTGCTATTTCTCTCATTCCCTTCATCCCCTGGTTCAGAGATTGTAAATGTAACAGTTCTTGAGGAATTTTTAACACCTCCACTATACTAGGAGAGGATCACTGGACTACCAACTTCTTTCAATTACCTCCCTTCCTGAAACTTTCAGCCCCTGACAGGCTGTAGACCAAGACTAAAACGCAAGAGACATGCCAGGGGAGGAGTTCCTAGAAAGCTAACTTAGCATCCCTTCACTCTTGATGAATGGGTGAGGTAAGATGAGGGGTTAGTTAATGCAATTTGTGCTGATTTGTGTTGAATGGAGGCTGCTGGAGACAGTGGGATACAGTGGAGTCACTGCACAGGAGGCAGCAGCCTCTCCCTAAATGCTGTGTGACCTTAAGCAAGTCCCTGTTGCTTTCCAATGCCTCAGGATTCCCATCTGTAAACATAGGTGTCCAAACTGGTGCTCCCTGAAGGCCTGTCCAGCTGGGAGAAAAAGGATCAGCAGAGGCCTGAGGGACACTTAGCCTCCACCACGTTGGTATGTAGGCTCCAGGCTCCCTCCTTACCCCCAACCCCCTGCAAGGCCAAAGAGAGGCTGACAAGATACAGTTTCCCTCTAGAGATAGCCTGCCCCCCAGTTCTTTCAGATCCAAAGGTGGCCTCTTACCTGCCCAATTTATGGTGCTCTTCCTATCCCTTTCTAAGACCCCATTCTAAAACCCTTTCTAAAATCCCATTTTATTGTGGCATATTTGCACACAAAAAATATCAAAACCTCCCAATTCCCCATTCTTTGATGGCCCCTTCCTCCATTCCCCCAAGATCAGATCCTCATTTCACAACCTGGCACTTGGGAACCCCACCACCACTGGGCCCCAACCTCCTTTCTACCTTACAGTATCAACCAGAAAAGACTGTCACTGCACTCAGCCTGCTTGCAAGTCACCCCCTCCTACTCCTAATTTTGCTTATACCACTATCCTTTGCCTAAACAAACCCCTCTAATTTCTGGAGGCTTCCCAGGACAACTCCCCTGTATATACAGATCTCTCATCTCTCTCCGTGGTAGTTTGCCTCTAGACTCATGAATCAGCAACCAAAGGTAGTGTAGTCTGGGGACTGGGCAGTCCAGGTCCTGAGCTTATTGAAGGGAGACATCATGATTTATTTACTTTTAATTTCAGATGTAACCCACCCCCCTTCTCAATCTTCATTAAGTATACTCAATAAATATCTGAGCCTTCAGTATCATTTTTCTAATCATTTTCATATGAACCAGGACAAGTGCCAGTTGGAGAGGTAAAGGTCTTCTCCAAAGCTTTACAGACGGCAAGTCCTTCTGGAGCATTCATTAACTGCTATGCATTGCTAGGCTTTGAGGGGATTGTGGCTGAGATCCAGGTTTCCTTTACCCCCCTGAGAGGTTGCAAAAGAACCCAAACATCCATGATATCGGGGAGACAAAGTAGAGGCAGGGAAACTCAATTATAATTTGTCTCCTATTATAATTTAAGCCCCAAAATGCCCAAGGGATGCAGGCAGCCTGGAGGAGTTCTGAGTTCTGAGAAAGAAGAGGTCATCATGGACTGCAAGAGACAGGCAGGAAAGGCACTGAGGAGATAGGCCCAGAGCTGAGAGGGAAGAGAATTTGGACAGTGCAGAGTGAGTGGGTTTGGGTGTGGGGAGGGAGTTATATAGGGCAGATATGTTAGGTGGCTGTTGGTTTGAGGCAGTGCAGAGGACATGTCCAGCTCTGGGCCGGGGATGCCCAGCTGCAAGTAGGGGGACTGTATTGGTGCTTGGTCAAAGTGAGAGGAAGTGACTGTAGTGTAGTATCTGCAGTCCTGGCTAGTGTCGCAAAGGTCCCCAGCTAGCCTTCCCTTAAGTGAGGGATTTATTGGGTCTCACTGTCTCCTCTCAAAGGTACCTAGGCTTTGCCTGGGCCCTGCAGCCCACAGAGTTCTCCACCCTCAGAGGTGGGTCAAATGTCCAAGAAAAGCCTTTCAAGCCCCTAGGTAGCTCCCTCCCTCTTGTTCCTCAGAAAGGCCTAGAGTCCATTGCCAGAGGCACACAGCGGTGGATGGGGCCGGGGCCGAATGAGGGGAGCTGCACTCGGGGAGGGGGCTCTGCTGGAATCCCCAAGGGGTGCAGAGTCCAACAGCGCAGCACCCTCCACCCAGCCCAGATGAATGCAGCAGGCAGGCAAAGCTGCAGAGGGAGATGTTAGTGTGTGAGGGGCAAAGGCTCACCTTGACCCCGCGGCCCGTGCCAAGACAAGTCTGGCCAAACCGAGGCCGGCTCTGCGGGGCCAGTCCAGCTGCCGCCTGGGCTGTGGCGCGCCTGGAGGGCACAACCCCTCACCACCGGAAAACCTAGGCAAAGTCCATAGGTCACCAGTGTCAAAGGTGTCTGCAGCAGACAATGACAGCGGCCCGGCAGCCTGGGTATTTTAAGTAACTGCGAAGTTGGAGGGTTTGGCTGACTCTCTAGCTCTCTCACACACACCCAAACGGTTCGTTCCCTACTACAATAATTGCTCCCTCGGCCTCTGGCACAGAACACCCTCCCCCCCACATACACACACACCCCACCATGCTTATCGCTATTTTTAAACCGGAGGCTGGAGAGAAAAACGCGGCCAGTGCCCTCCAAGGGGAGAGGAGGCGAGGCGGGGGTGGGGGGGGGTGGGGGACACAAAGCGGCCTTGCAGCTCTAACCCAAGGACTAGCTTGAGCTGCTGCCCTAACGCAAGGTACAGGGAGAGCCGGGTTGCCAGCCCGCCTGTCCACGACGGGGTGGGGGGTGTGGGGCGCCAGATGCGCCCGGAGGCCCAGGAGCAGAGGGCGCGGCTGTTGGGGCCTCAAGGCCGAGGTTCCAAAGGGAAGTGAGCAGACCACAGGCCCAAATGAGCTCCCCCAGGGAGAAGGCAGACAATGTAGATACCCCAATCCACGCCAAAGTAAGTACCCGTCGGGCCCAGCCTAGCGCGCTGGCTTCGTCCCTAGAGGACAGGGAGAGGCAGGAGATGCGCAGGGGAGGGGAGGGGCGGGGCGGCAGCCGAGCCGCTGGGGTGAGCAATACCCGCGTAACACAGCTGTTCCAGCTAATATGCTACAACAAAGCTGTAAAGCTCCTGGCCTACAAATGCACCGCTGGGAGTGCTGGTTGGCTGCTCCCCTCCCGAGACCGCAGGGCAGCACGTGTGGGGCCCCATCCCCGCCTCCCCCGAGAGCCCCAAGGCATGGCCCAGGATAGCCCGCCGGCCTGCCCACCTCTTCTCCGCCTCTAGCAGCGGTCGCTCGCGCCCCGGGGACACTGCTCTGGCCCTCACCGGACAGTCCTCAAAGCGGGTTCCAAAGGGGAGCGCAGAGCGGTCCGGATGCCGACCGGCCCAGCCCTTAGAGCTCCTCTCCAGGCGGCCAGAGCGGAGCACGCGAGACTGCACCGGACGGCGGGCAGGCGGAGGCTCCTGGCCGCGCGCAATGCTTACCCGGCCCGGTCCGGCTTCCAGCCCGCTTATTGTCTTTTGCGCCTCCCTGGCCGGGGCTGGAACCTTGGCTGCCACGGCTGAGAGAGTCGCCACCGCCACCCCTGCCGCCGCCGCGGCTCCAGTCACCTCCTGCACCGGCTCCCCTACCCCAAGCTCTGGGCAGCTCCCCCATACCCTTCCCCCCGGACTCCACGGCCACAGGGTGGGGCATCGGCGCCCTGATTGGCAGGCGTATGGCCCAATCGCCACGGTGAGAAGGCGTTTCCCGACTCGCCCACTGTTTTCCTTGGTGCGTTTCTCTTTAAATGCAAATAAGCGCGGGCGTGGTGTTGGCAGGGGACGTAGAGGCTGTAGAACCCCTCGCTGGGACTCCCCACACACCCCCCCCCCACGCTAGGCTGGTCGCTGCTTGGCGACACCGCAAGCTCGAAGGGCTGGTCCCGCCCGGATGGGGCTCGCTGGAGCCTTGGGGCTCGGTTTCGATTTTGCATGCGTTCCCATTTCCGTGGCCGCGGTGCAATCGCGCTGCGGCGCCCTGGCCGCCACCCGGCAGTTTATTCCAGAGCGAGAGGCCGGCGGGGAGAGGCGGGGGCGGAGAGGTTGGGGACTACAAAGCCCCTTGGCACCTTGCCGGGCCCATCCTTAGGCATAGAAACAGGGCCCCGGGGCACGCGCCCCTGGGCCGCGCCGAAGGACTCACCTGCCAGGAAAACGAATTGCAGCGCCCGCGTCCCAGCTTCCTCCGCCTCTTCGGCACACTGGAGCCTTAAGAGACCATAGAGTCCAGCTTCCACCAGTTACTGAAGGGCCTGCTGCTGCCCAGAGAAGAGAAAGTGCTTCCCCAAGGTCACCTACCCTGCCAGCGACTGGGGCAGATTTGGAGTTCAGAGCCCAGGCTCCCAGTCCAGGGCTGCTTTCACTTTTCTCTGTAAAGACCTGTTTTCGTGATTGACCCTCACCCAAATTTCCCAACTTTTACGGAATTTGAGGGGATCCCCAAGGTCTCTAGTGACCTCCTCAACCTTTTAATGGTGAGCTAGGCTTTGTGCAGTTTCCTGCCCCTGAAAAATATGGATATTGAGAGAAAAATCTTGTCTGGGCCCCAGACTGGAAGTCAAAGTTGAAGGTGGAGTGAGGATGCCTGTACTAGCCTTGCCGCTGATGTGTCTGAGATGTGGCAGGGGGCCAGCCTGAACTTCGGTAGTCTCTAAATAGCCTGAGGGCATTAAGTGGCATTGGTGGCTGCCAGGGCCAGGTGAGCAGAGGAAACAAAGAATCCAGTTCTACCACTAGCTCAAGAATATCCAGAAGGCCTAGCCCTAAAACTCTGTGAAAGTCTAAAAAGCAGGGGGGGTGGGGGTGGAGGTGGTAAAGTTGAGGAGAGGGGAGGGGTTAGAGAACAATGCCTGCCATTTTTGCATTGCAGGAGGAGTGTTCTCTGCTGCTCTATTAGGTCCTGTCTGCCTTGAAAAGATCCAGCTGCTAAACTAGTAAGAGGAGGACTGCTGCCCCTGCATGTGTGGGGCACAGGAAGTGACATGGCTGCTAGAGCTGGGATCTGGCTCCAACTCTGCCTCAGAGTTGCTGTATGACCTTGGCCAGTCCATTTTCTTCTCTGGGCCAGTCCATTACCCCATCTCCACAAGGAGGGGGTAAGACTGTTCAAGCTCATTGATGTCTTCCAACTCTGACAGTTCAACTCAATTCTTTTTATAATATTACGTGACTTTCCATGACATTCTATACATGGCCAACAAAAATCAGTATTTGAACATCAGACCTCCTCTCCTAGTCCTAGGTCCAAATAAATGTCAGGGAGGAGGGGGCTGTGGCTAACTCATTGTGCAACTTTGTTGGGCAAGTGCCTTCTTCTCCCTAGCCTCAGTTTCCCCATCAGGATGGCTGGACTATAATGTTTCCCTGGTGCTGTACTTTCCTGCTTTTCAAAGTCCTGATTCTCATTTATTGGACCTGATTTGGAGGTGTCTTTTTTTCCCCAGCACCTCCTTCATAGGCTTTCTCACTGCCTCGTGCCTCTGGTTGCCTGCCATCTGTTCCCTTTTCACCCGGAACCTTGATTCACTGGAGTAGACCAAAGATTACAATTTGGAGAAGACAGTTTCCAAATCTGGAGCCCAGGGAAACACAGGGCCAGGACAGTCTCAGCTGTGGGAACAGGGAGAAGAGACGTCCAAAGTAGTCAAGTGGTGGGCTTGAAATAACCCTGAGGTGAGGGGGCACTGTTGCATGGCTCGTGTCACAGGAGCTAGTCCTCCATATCCTCTACCCAGCTACCAAACATTCTGCCACACCAGTCAGATTTGGGACTGATAGATATTTGACATTGGGCTGGGCCCAAAATAAATAGGGATTGATGAAAATGAAAGTAGTCTTTGACATGCTAAAGAGGTCTCAGCTGGGTGCCCTTCTTGGTCCTGATATTTACAAGTCTCAGGTAGAGATTGTGTATGTACACATTAAGGTAGAAGGGATGTTGGGGGGGGTGTGTGACACAGCTCCTTGTTTGTATGGCCCACTCCTCCCCAGGGACAACATATGGCAAGACCAAGTATGGGCATAAACTTGTACCTCAAACTGCCTTCTTGAAGAGGGTGCCCTCCAGGCCCCCATTACACATGCTGAGTGATGCATGATCAACTTGTTTGGTCACTACAGGGGCTGGTGGTGGGGAGCAAGAATATTTTCTTGTCTTAAGTTTCTTCAACTCCAAAGTGGAGATAATCACTCTGCTGCTCAATACCTTGTTTCTGTGGTGAAAAGCCCATGAGAACAGATGTGCAGGCTGTGTGGAGGCAACTCTATAAACTCAGGTAGACAGACTGATTCACATGACTATACTGCTCATTTCTTTCTTCACCAATTGTTCCATGGGCACCTCCTCTATGCCAGGCCTGGTGATAGGCATTGGGAGGAGTGGGTATAGTGGTAACATTCTGGGAGAAAGGGGACTCTGGCGATGGAGTTCTGAGAGGAGCTGAAAGCTACACTAGAGGTCTGGCAAAGGTGATCTGGAGCATTGCAGATGAAGAGGTTCCTTCCCTCCAGGGTAGGGAAGGGCATCAGAGAAAAGTTCCATGGAGGATGGCCTTGAGGATTATGTCAAGTCAGAAAAGTAGGGAAAGGGTTCCTGCCCAATACAAAGCCCATCAGTCTGAGAGAGTATGGTGGGTTAAGCAAAAGCTAGGATTCTAGACATCTGGGGCTAAGTATTTGTATAGAGAGAGAGGAAGAGCTGGAAACTGGGCTGGAAAGATAGGTCTGAGACGAAAGTGTAAAAGACCATGGCTGTCTGGCTAAATTGAGGCTCAGTTAGCTAAGTTTGTCCTTCCTATGGAAGCAAGCTAAATAGTGTAGTGGCTCTGCTACCAGACTGCCTGGGCTGGGATGCTGGCCATACCACTTTGGAGCAGTGTGAACTGGGCAGGTTAATTCCCCTCTCTGAGTTTCAGTTTTCTCTTCTGAAAAAAAGTAATAATAAGAGTGCCCATGTCACAGAGTTGTGGTAAGAATTAAATGAGTATTACACATAAGTACTCAGCACAGAGCCTGATACATACAAAACTCTCAATAAATGTTAGCTGCTGCTACTGTATTATTATTGTTGGTCTACTTCTGATTCAGTGTACAGCTCTTCAAAGTTATAGAACTAATTTTGAAACCATTTTTTCATATAAACACACAAGAGCCTGTGACTCTTTATACAGAGCTTTTTTTTAAACTTGCTTATTTTATTGAAATGTACTTGATATACAATGTTGTGTTAGTTTCAGGTGTTCAGCAAAGTGATTCAGTTATACAACATATATATCTTTTTTTTTTCCAGATTCTTTTCCCTTATAGGTTATTGCAAAATGCTGACTCTAGGTCCCTGTGCTATACAGTAGGTCCATGATGGTTATCTATTTTATATATAGTAGTTAATCCCAAACTCCTCATTTATCCCTCCCCCCAACTTTCTCCTTAGGTAACTATAAGTTTGTTTTCTATGTCTGTAGATCTGTTTCGGTTTTGTATATAAGTTCATCTGTATCTTTATTTTTTTTAAGGTTCCACATATAAGCGATATCATATGATATTAGTCTTTCTCTGTCTGGCTTATTTCACTTAGTATGATAATCTCTAGGTCCATCCATATTGTTGCAAATGGCATTACTTCATTCTTTTTTATGGCTGAGTAATATTCCATTGTATAAATATACCACATCTTCTTTATCCATTCATCTGTTGATGGACATTTAGGTTGCTTCCATGCCTTGGCTATTGTAAATAGTGCTGCAGTGAACATTGGACTGCATGTATCTTTTCGAATTATGGTTTTCTCTGGATGTATGCAAGGAGTGGGATTGCTGTATCACATGGTAGTTCTTTATTTAATTTTTTTAAGGAACCTCCATACTCT
This sequence comes from Eschrichtius robustus, assembly GCF_028021215.1. Lineage (NCBI taxonomy): Eukaryota > Metazoa > Chordata > Mammalia > Artiodactyla > Eschrichtiidae > Eschrichtius > Eschrichtius robustus. The sequence continues at coordinate 55,393,871 of NC_090845.1, forward strand.
TCTCCATAATGGTTGCACCAATTCACATTACCATCACCAGTGTAGGAGATTTCCCTTTTCTCCACACCCTCTCCAGCGTTTATTGTTTGTAGACTTTTTGATGATGGCCATTCTGACGGGTGTGAGGTGATACTTCACTGTAGTCATTTCTCTAATAATTAGTGATGTTGAGCATATTTTCATGTGCCTTTTGGCCATCTGTGTGTCTTCCTTGGAGAAATGTCTATTTAGATCTTCTGCCCATTTTTTGATTGGGTTGTTTGTTTTTTTGATATAGAGCTGCATGAGCTGTTTGTATATTTTGGAGGTTAAACCCTTGTCGGTCGAATGATTTGCAAATATTTTCTCCCATTCTGTAGGTTGTCTTTTGGTTTTGTTTATGGTTTCCTTTGCTGTGCAAAAGCTTTTAAGTTTAATTAGGTCCCATTTGCTTATTTTTGTTTTTATTTCCATTACTCTAGGAGACAGATCCAAAAAGATATTGCCATGATTTATGTCAAAGAGTATTCTACCTATGTTTTCCTCTAAGAGTTTTACAGCATACGGTCTTACATTTAGGTCTTTAAGCCATTATGAGTTTATTTTTGTGTATGGTGTTAGAGAATGCTCTAATTTCATTCTCTTACGTGTAGCTGTACAGTTTTCCCAACACCACTTATTGAAGAGACTGTCTTTTCTCCATTGTACATTCTTGCCTCCTTTGTCATAGATTAATTGACCTTAGGTGCATGGGTTTATTTCTGGGATTTCTATCCTGTGACATTGATCTATATTTCTGTTTTTTGTGCCAATACCATACTGTATTGATTACTATAGCTTTGTAGTATAGTCTGAAGTCAGGGAGCCTGAGTCCTCCAGCTCCCTTTTTCTTTCTCAAGATTGCTTTGTTATTTGGGGTCTTTTGTGTTTCCATACGAATTTAAAAATTATTTTATGCTAGTTCTGTGAAAAATGCCATTGGTAATTTGGTAGGGATTGCTTTGAATCTGTAGATCGCATTGGGTAGTATAGTCATTTTAACAATATTGATTCTTCCAATATAAGAACATGGTATATCTTTCCATCTGTTTGAGTCATCTTTGATTTCTTTCATCAGCATCTTATAGTTTTTGTAGTGCAGTTCTCGTGCCTCCTTAGGCAGGTTTATTCCTAGGTATTTTATTCTTTTTGATGCAATGGTAAATGGGATTGTTTCCTTAATTTCTCTTTCTGATCTTTCATTGTGAGTGTATAGAAATGCATCAGATTTCTGTGTATTAATTTTGTATCCTGAAACTTTATGAAATTCATTGATGAGCTCTAGTAATTTTCTGGTAGCCTCTTTGGGATTTTCTATGTATAGTGTAATGTCATCTTCAAACAGTGACAGTTTTACTTCATCTTTTCCAATTTGGATTCCTTTTATTTCTTTTTCTTCTCTAATTGCCGTGGCTAAGACTTCCAGAACTATGTAGAATAAAAGTGATGATACTGGAAATCCTTGTCTTGTTTCTGATCTTAGAGGAAATGCTTTCAATTTTTCACCATTGAGTGTGGTGTTAGCTGTGGGTTTGTTATATATGACCTTCATTATGTTTAGATACATTCCCTCTATGTGCACTTTTTGGAGAGTGTTTATCATAAATGGATGTTTAATTTTATCAAAAGCTTTTCCTGTATCTTTTGACATGATCATATGGTTTTTATTCTTCAATTTGTTAGTGTGGTGTATCACACTGATTGATTTGTGGATATTGAAAATTCCTTGCATCTCTGGTATAAATCCCACTTGATCATGGTGTATGATCCTTTTAATGGATTGTTGCATTTGGTTTGCTAGTATTTTGTGGGGATTTTTGCATCTGTGTTCATCATTGATACTGGCCTGTAATTTTTTTTCTTGTGGTATCTTTGTCTGGTTTTGGTGTCAGGGTGATGGTGGCTTCATAGAATGAGTTTGGAAGTGTTCCTTCCCCTACAATTTTTTGGAACAGTTTCAGAAGGATAGGTGTTAACTCTTTGCTGGATGTTTGGTAGAGTTTGCCTGTGAAGTCATCTGGTCCTGGTGTTTTGTTTATTGGGAGTTTTAAAATCATAGATTCAACTTCAGTACTTGTAATCATTCTGTTCATATTTTCTGTTTCTTCCTGGTTCAGCCTTAGAAGATTGTACCTTTCTAAGAATTGGTCCATTTCTTCTAGGTTGTCCAATTTATTGGCATATAGCTGCCTGTAATAGTTTTTTATGGTGCTTTGTATATCTGTGGTGTTGTTTGTAACTTCTCCTTTTTCATTTCTAATTTTATTGATTTGAGCCCTATCCCTTTTTTTCTTGATGAATCTGGCTACTGGTTTATCAATTTTGTCTATCTTCTCAAAGAACCAGCTTTTAGTTTCATTGATCTTTGCTATTGTTTTCTTCGTCTCTATTTCATTTATTTTTTGCTCTGATATTTATGATTTTCCATCTACTAACTTTGGGTTTTGTTTGTTCTTCTTTCTCTAGTTGCTTTAGATGTAAGGTTATGTCGTGTATTTGAGATTTTTTTGTTTCTTGATATAAGCTCGTATCACTATAAACTTCCCTCTTAGAACTGCTTTTGCTGTGTCCTGTAGGTTTTGGTTCATTGTGCTTTTGTTTTCATTTGTCTCTAGGTATTTTTTTAATTATTATTCTTTGATTTCTTCAGTGATCCATTGGTTATTTAGTAGCATATTGTTTAGCCTCCACATGTTTTGTGTCTTTTGCAGTTTTTCTCATGTAGTTGATTTCTAATCTCATAGTGTTGTGGTCGGGAAAGTTGCTTGATATGATTTCAAGTTTCTTAAATTTACTGAGCCTTGCTTTGTGGGTTAGCATGTGATCTATCCTAGAGAATCCATGTGTACTTTATTAGAAGGTATATTCTGCTGCTTTTGTATGGAATGCTCTATAAATATCAATTAAGTCAATATGGTCTAATGTGTAATTTAAGGCCTGTGTTTCCTTATTGATTTTCTGTCTGAAATATCTGTCTATTGATGTAGGTGGGGTGTTGAAGTCCCCCAATATTATTGTGTTGCTGTTGATTTCACCTTTTATGGCTGTTAGAATTTGCCTTATATATGGTGGTGCTCCTATGTTTGGTGCATATATATTTACAATTGTTATATCTTCTTTTTAGGTTGATTCCTTGATCATTATGTACTGTCCTTCCTTGTCTCTTGTAACAGTCTTTATTTTAAAGTCTATTTTGTCTGATATGAGTACTGCTACTCCAGCTTTTTTTTGATTTCTATTTGCATGGAATACCTTTTTCCATCCCCTCATTTTCAGTCTGTATGTGTCTCTAGATCTGAAGTGGGTCTCTTGTAGTCAGCATATATATGGGTCTTGTTTTTGTATCCATTCAGCCAGTCTATGTCATTTGTTGGAGCATTTAATCCATTTACATTTAAGGTAATTATCAATATGTATGTTCTTACTGCCATTGTGTCCTTTGTTTTGGATTTTTTTGTAAGTCTTTTTTCTTCCTTTCTTCTTTTGTTCTCCTCTCTTATGATTTGTTGACTATCTTTAGTGTTGCGTTTGCATTCCTTTTTCTTTTTTGTGTGTATATCCATTGTAGATTTTTGGTTGCTGTTACCCTGAGGTTTTGTTATAGCAGTCTATATATTCATGATTGTTTTAAGTTGCTGATCTCTTAATTTCAAATACATTTCAAATGTCCTGCATTTGTACTCTCCTCCTCTCACAATTGCTGGTTTAGATATATTTGTGTTTGGATGATTTCCTACTTTTACTGTATGTTTGCCTTTACCATTGAGCTTTGCCATTTTGTAATTTTCTTATTTCTAATTTTGGCCTTTTCTTTTCCTCCTAGAGAAGTTAATTTAGCATTTCTTGTCAAGCTGAATTCTTTAGCTTTTGCTAGTCTGCAAAGCTTTTGATTTCTCTGTCAAATCTGAACGAGAGCCTTGCTGCATAGAGTATTCTTGGTTTTAGGTTTTCCCCTTTCATCACTTTAAATACATTGTGCCACTCCCTTCTGGCCTGCAGTGCTTCTGCTGAAAAATCAGGTGATAACCTCATAGGGATTCCCTTGTATGTTATTTGTAGCTGTTCCCTTGTTTCTTTTAATATTTTCTCTTTATCTTTAATTTTTGTCCATTTGATTAGTATGTGTCTTGGTGGGCTCCTCCTTGGGTTAATCCTATGTGGGACTCTCTGTGCTTCCTGCACTTGGTTGACTGTTTCCTTTCCCATGTTAGGGAAGTTTTTAGCTATCATCTCTTCAGATATCTTCTCAGGCCCTTTCTCTCTCTTCTTCTGGGATGCCTATAATGCGAATGTTGGTGCATTTGACATTGTCCCAGAGGTCTCTTAAAGTGTCCTCATTTCTTTCCATTCTTTCTTCTTTATTCTATTTCATAGCAGTGATTTCCACCACTCTGTCTTCCAGCTCACTTATCCATTCTTCTGCCTCATTTATTCTGCTATTGATTTCTTCTAGTTTGTTTTTCATTTCAGTTATTGTATTCTTCAACTTTGTTTGGTTGTTCTTTATATTTTCTAACTCTTTGTGAAAATTTTATTGTAACTTATCACTCTGTGCATCCATTCTTTTTTTTTTAAATTAATTAATTTATTTATTTTTGGCTGTGTTGGGTCTTCGTTTCTGTGCGAGGGCTTTCTCTAGTTGTGGCAAGCAGGGGCCACTCTTCATCACGGTGCGTGGGCCTCTCACTATCGCGGCCTCTCCTGCTGCGGAGCACAGGCTCCAGATGCGCAGGCTCAGTAGTTGTGGCTCAGGGGCCCAGTTGCTCCGTGGCATGTGGGATCTTCCCAGACCAGGGCTCGAACCCGTTTCCCCTGCATTGGCAGGCGGACTCTCAACCACTGTGCCACCAGGGAAGCCCCTGTGCATCCATTCTTCTCCCGAGTTCTTGGATCATCTTTATGATCATTACTCTGAAATCTTTCTTGGGTATATTGCGTAACTCCATGTTAGTTATTCTTCTGGGGTTTTATCTCATCCTCTGCCATCTCATTTTGTCTCGATTTCTTTTTGTATATTTATGTGTAGAAGGTTAGTTATGTTTCTCAACCCTAGAGAAGTGGCCCTTTGTAGAGTATGTCCTATGTATCCCAACAGTACACTCCCCTCTTGTCACCCATGGGCCAGGAGCCAACTCTTCCCAGAGTAGGTTCTAATCTGTATTTGCAGATTCAGTTCTGCAGTGTCCTGGATAGTAGCTTTCTTGCTTCTTGTGTTTGCCTCTGGTGGGCGAGGCTGATCTAGATGTTTGTGCAGGCTCTTGGCAGGATTGGCTGGTGCCTGCCCACTGGTGTGTGGAGTTGGGCCTTGGCCCTCTAGTGGGCAGGGCTGTGTCGAGGGGCACGTCTAGAGTCAGCTTTGGGCTTGGGAAGTCTTTAGCCAGCCTGTCTGCTGATGGGTGGAGCTGTGTTCCCACCCTATTGGTTTTTTGGCCTCTGGCATCCCAGTGCTGGAACCAACAGGCTGTTGGGTGGGGCCAGGTTTTAGTGCCAAATGGCAACCTCCAGGAGAACTCACACTGATGAATATTCCCTGGTACCTCTGCCTCTAGTTTTCTTGTCCCCACAGTGAACCATAGCTCACACCTGCCTCCCGAGGAGACCCTCCAAGACCCACAGGTAGGTCTGGCCCAGGCTCCTATGAAGTCACTGCTTTTGCCCTGGGTCCTGGTGTGCATGAGACCTTGTGTGAACCCTCCAAGAATGGATTCTCTGTCTCCCCCAGTTCTGTGGAGCTTCTGCACTCAACCTCCCTTGGCTTTCAAAGCCAGATGCTCTGGGGGCTCTGACATAGTTACTGACATAGTTTGTGCCTCATTTCCTTCAAATGTCTCTCAAATGTCACCTTATTAGTGAAACCTTCCCTGGATACTTGAATATAAAATAGCAATCCCCATTCCTAGTCCCTTTACTCTCCAATCCCTTAATTGGCCTCTTTTTCTTACCCATAGCATTTACCACTTCCTGGTATATTATTTTTATTGTTATTTATTTGTTTTTATTGTCACTTTTTAATTTTCTATTTCCCATCATTATAATGAAAGCTCCATGAGGGCTGACAATGAACAAAATACATAAGTAAAGTATATAGTATGTCAGATGGCAATAAATGTTATAAAGAAAAATAGAGCAGGAAAGGGGTAGAAGGAGTATTGGTGCTGCTTTAAACAGGGCAATTGGGGTAGGCCTCACTGAAAAGGTGAAAGTCAAGCAAGGATCTGAGGGAACTGAGGGAGCAAACTATGAGACTATCTGGAGGAGAAGCATCCCCGGCAGAGAAAAACAAGTACAAAGATCCTGAGGTGGGAACATTCTGGAATATTAGAGGAACAACAAGGCAGGCAGTATAGCTAGAGTAGAGTGATTGTGGAGAAAAGTGGTGGGAGAGGGGGTCAGAGAGAACATGGGAGGCAGATGGCATATGACTTTTTGCATTATTTTAAAGACTTTAAACTTTGCAGATTTTGAGCTGAGGAGTCGGCATGGTCTTAGTGAAATGTCTAGGGAGCTGTAGCAGCAAGGAAGGAGGAAGCAGTGAGATCAGGACAGAGGCCCCTACAGTGATCCAGGTGAGAGGAGATGGTGGCTCAGACCAGGGTAGAGGCACTTGAGGTGGTGAGAAGTAGTTGAGTTCTAGATGTATTTGGAAGATAGAACTGGCCAGACTTGGTGATGAAGGGTGTGAGAGAAAGAGAAGAGTAAGGAATAGGAGCTTTCAAAACTCTGAGAGGGAGGGATTGGCAAGGTGAGACCAGAGCCAGGAGAGCTGACTCTCCCAGAAGCCAGGGGAGACAGGGGTTTTATAAAAGGTGATATTACCAAGAGTGTATGTGTCAGATGCTGCCCAGAGGCACAGCAAGATAAAAGTAGAAAAGGTGCCATTGGATATGGATCTGAGTAGTCACTGGTGATGTGGGCAAGGCCAGTTTGGAGCAGATGAGAGGGTGTATGCCAGACTGCAGTGGAGTGTCAAGAATTTGGTCTGCAAGGAAAGGGAGAATGTATGCAGCTTCCTTGCTCTAGAAGTTTGCAGAGATAGTAGGTAGAGGGGGCTCTTGGGTTCAGGTTTGTTTTTACAAGATGGAAAGATATGAGCTTGTTTATATGCTGAGGGGGAAAACCAATCAAGGTGAAGATATAGGAAACAGGATAATTGATGGGTGGGAGGCCCTGGATGTGGTTGGGGATGGGACCCAGAGCCCCTACAGATGAGTGGGCCTTGGCTGGGAGGAAAGACTAAGACAAGAGGGAAGGATGTGTGGATTCCATAGAATGTGTTGTTATGGAAAGTTGATGATATCACATCTAATGACCTCTACCTGCTCTGGGAACTGGAAGGCAGAGTCCCCAAAGTGAGAGGAAAAGCAGTAACTGGGGAGATTCAAGGAAACTTGCTATTATTGGACAAAGTTTGAAATAGTTACTGTAGAGAATGGGCAAGTCGATAAAGGCCTTTTTGTTATTATTATTATTTCTTCTATAGTGTTCATCAGTCCAGGCTTAGGAGAGGACAATGGCTTGATCCAAAGTTTGTGTGTTACTGGATGAGAGATTGAAGTGATTTAATGAACACAGGGTCAAAGATAGACAGGGAAGGAAGTGAAGACAGGGGAGGGAAACAAATGAAGAGAAGGTAGGAGATAACATGGTCCCTAAAACACAGAGCCTGGCACAGAGTAGATCTCAATAAATATTTGTTGTGTGAAAGAATGGGAGATTCTGTGGGGTCAAACCATAATGTTCCAGGAATGTCTCTTCTGGAAACAGGCAATTCTAGCTAGAAAGGAGGACTAGCATTTCCAGGTGAAGCCAAGGGAGCAGGTGGTAAAATGGAGGGTAGATGATGTTGTGAGAGTCAAGGAGGTGAAGGAACTGCAGGTGAAGGCATTGGAGGAGTCACTTGAGCAGACCTTGCCATCAGCCCAGGCTCCACTTTTCTACTGAGAGGAGGCAACCTGTGCTGGGAGGAGACTGGCAAAGTAGGAGCTAGCAAGTAGACTAGTTTCTGGAAGCTAATGTCGACTGTGACTGTAACTTAGAAGGCACCAGGATGAAACAGATGGTTGTTCATCTTGCATCTTCATCAAGAAGATGGCTTGAACATGAAAGAGCAGGGTTTCCCTGAGGCTAGGAGAGCAATGAAACCTCTTTAGAGCTTGGAAATAACCAACAAAAATAGAGCAGGGGGAGGGAGAGCTCTGCTCCTCCCATATGTCCAGACCCTCACTCTGGACTTGCCCCAAACCCTTTAGCCTATCCTCAGTGCCTGGGGCTGCCACCGTTCCTTGCTTGCTGCATTACTCCTGAGTGCCAATTCTATCATGGGGATAAGGGCTGGGGTCTCTGACAACTAAGGGGCTGCCACCATTCTCAGTAAGAGAGAGCCCTGTATATACACTGCCCAGGCCTATGAAATGAAGTCAAGGCTTGCCCCTCTCTTCCCCAGTGCTCCCACTCACATATGAGGTAGAACATGGTATCCTGTGAAAAGCCCTGTCTTAGACAAGAAACCTCATGGGTTCTAGTTCTGGCTCTACCATTGCCCCACTGTGTGACCTTGGGCAACTTTCTTCCCTTCTCTGGGCCTTAGTTTCCACATCTGTACAAAAACTGTTCTGCCTACCTCAGAGTTATAATAGAAGTAAATGAAATAATGGATGTGTAAATATTTTGTAAGCAGTCAAATGCTCTGGGCCCACAAGAGAGTGGTTAAATTAATGCTGCCAGAATAAACCTAAGCATATATGGTCAATTAATTTATGACAAAGAGCCAAGATATACAATGAGGACAGGACAGTCTCTTCAATAAATAGTGTTGGGAAAACTGGACAGTCACATGCAAAAAAATGAAACTGGACCTCTATTTTACACCATACACAAAAATTAACTCAAAATGGATTAAAGACTTGAACATAAGACCTGAAGCCATAAAACTCCTAGAAGAAAACATAGGTGGTAAGCTCCTTGACCTCAGTCTTGGCAGTGATTTTTTGGATTTGACACCAAAAGCAAAGGCACCAAAAGCAAAAATAAACAAGTGGGACTACATCAAACTAAAAAGCTTCTTCACAGCAAAGGAAACTATCAACAAAATGAAAAAGCAACCTACAAAATGGAAGGAGATACTTGCAAACAGTATATCCTATAAGGGGTTAATATAAAATATCAAAAGAACTCATACAACTCAACATCAAAAAAACAAACAACCTGATTAAAAAATGGGCAGAGGACCTGAATAGACATTTTTTCAAAGAAGATACAGATGCGCAACAGGTACATGGAAAGGAGTTCAATATCACTAATCATCAGGGAAATGCAAATTAAAACCAAAATGAGATATGACCTCACCCCTGTTAAAATGGCTGTTATCAAAAAGATATGAAATATCAAATGCTGGCAAGGATGTGGAACAAATGGAACCCTTGTGAACAGCTCATGGGAATGTAAATTGATGCAGCCACTATGTAAAAAAGTATGGAGGTGCCTCAAAATTAAAAATAGAACTACCATATGATCAAGCAATCCTGCTTATGTATATTTATCCAAAGAAAACAAAGACACTAGATATGTGCACCCCCATGTTCACTGCAGCATTATTTACAATAGCCAAGACATGGAAGCAACCCAAGTGTTCAAGAATGGATGAATGGGTAAAGAAAATGTGATACACGTGCGCACACACACACGTGCACACGCACACACACACACTGGAATATTATTTTGCCATAGAAAATAATGAAATCTTGTCATTTGCAACAATATGGATTGACCTGGAGGGCATTATGCTAAGTGAATAATTCAGAGAAAGACAAATACTATATGATTTCACTTATATGTAGAATCTAAAATTTAAAAAAAAAGCGAGCTTATACACACAGAGAACAGATTGGTGGTTGCCAGAGGCAGGGGTTGGGGGTGGACAAAATGGGTGAAGGGTGTCAAAAGGGACAAACTTCCAGTTATAAAATAAATAAGTCATGGGGATGTAATGTACAACATGGTGAATATAGTTAATAATACTGTATTGCCTATCTGAAAGTTGCTAAGAGAATAGATCTTAAAAGTTCTCATCACAAAAAAAAAAAAGTTCTCATCACAAGAAAAAAATTGTAACTGTGTGGTGATAGATGTTAACTAGATTTGTTGTGATTATTTCACAATATACACAAATATTGAATTCTTACGTTGTACACTTGGAAGTAATATAATGTTGTATGTCAGTTATATTTCAGTAAAAAATGTAATTATACCAGATTTGCCCTGGGAAATCAGGGAACATGTTCTCTATACATTCAGTAAGTCATTCCTATGACTATGCATGCCCCATTCTAAGGATTGAAATCTTCAAGTCCGAAAGACCAGGATATTCAGAGCCATCTCCAGTCTAGTCCCCAGCCGAGCTCTTGTTGAAACACATTGAACTCGAACCAGACTAAATTGGTTACCCAAACTGCCCTGCTTTTTCCCACTTCTATGTCTTTGCTCACTGAGTTCCCTCCACTAATACCTTTTCTTTCCTCTCTACTAATTAAAACACTTTACACCCTTCAAGGCCAAGATCAAACACTACTTCTTCTTTCCGAATAAAGCGAAAGAATTTTCCCATTGCAGGGAAGAATGCAGACTGGTCAGTGGCATGTGCAGAGCAGAGCCAGCCCTAGGCTAATGGCAATTCCAGGAAGGGAGGGAGGGAAGGAGAGAGGGAGAGAAGAAAGAAGGAAAAAAGGGAAGTTAGGAGGAGACAGGGAGAGAGGGAGAGAAGGGTTAAGATTCAGCTTTCTTGGAAGCTGCATTCCCACTTGTTCAGTTTATAGTCAAGATCTAACTGGGAAAACAAATTACCTGGAAACTGGTGGTTGTAATGGAGGGTGGGGGGAGGCTAGGTTATTATCTGAGGGCAATGCCAACAAGAGACTAAAGGCCAAGGGTGACATTTCATTCCAGGAACCTCCTCCTCACACCTCCTAGGGAAATTTGCCTCAGAAGATTCATCATCAGAATTTGAGATGATCCCTTTTTACTCCAGGCCTGTTGTCTGGATGGGGAAGAAACCAAGGCATCAGGCCTTAAAGTTGTTTCTGCCCACAGCAGCACAGGCAACTGGAAGAACAACAGCTCAGAGAGGTCTGGAGAGCTGAGCTGCCAATAACATGGGCACTTAACTTTGAAAGTTTCTCAGTCTGCTCATCTGGGAAATGGGGCAAAGAGTTTCAGCTCTTCCTCTCTGCCTAGAATTTGGTATGCTCCTACATCCTCATCAAATGCAATTCTTTTGATATGCCCAGAGTATCTACGTGCTTTCAAGGGTCAACCAGAGAATCGGTGTTCCAGATGGCACAAGGGAGGCCACTCTGGCCAGGCCCCATTTGAAGGGTGTACTTTCCTGGGGTCCTAAAGTAGATGGAGCTGCTGAGCTTGATTCCTAATCTCCTAAGCCCTGACTAAAGGGATGGGGAGCAGAGTGAGGAGTGCAATCCCAGATAACTCACCCTTCAGGAACCCAGATTGAAAGAAAGGTAGAAGAGACCTGCAGCTCACTGCCCTGAAGTCTGTGTTTACAGTCCAGTCCTTCAGTTCTCTTGCCCCTTGGAGATAAACAGTTGCACTGCTCTCCAAAATGCTTTATGCGTTTGAAAGTCTGGAAGCTGAGTGGGGCAGGACCATGGGGATAGATGTCCAATATTCTTGCCTTCCTTCCTAAAGTCTCTTAGGCACTAGGAGCTAGGGTGAGTGGGAGATGTAAGAACGGGGAGAGGCAAGTCAGTTCAAGACTCCATTCCCTGCCTCCCTTCCTGCATGATGGGAGATAATTATGTAGGGGCGTGGGGGGTGGGTCTGTCAAGGCAGCTCCCAGGAAAAGCTCCAAACATCTAAAGTACTCCCCATATATAGATTATCTGGGCTCGCATCCTCTACCCCTTCACCTTGTGTCTTTTTCACTGCTCATCCACATCCTCACCCATAGTGGTGCAGGAGATATAAAAGAAGGTACCGTGGAAAGATGAAGATTTAGCAAAATTGAAGGCGCCTGGATCTGGATTTGGGTGGTTATCTGTGATGGTCCAGGCCCTGGTTGCCTGGACCAGTTAGGAGGACTAACCACTGCGGCTGTGTTTCCCAGGCTCTCATATTAGTTGACTTCTAGTTTCCCTCAGTGAGACAGACATTGAAAGCAGATTGAAGGACAAGAATGAGGGAAAGGAGAGGGTATTTCTTCCTTTTCTCTTGTTTGGATACCCATGATAAGCCTGTGATTCTACTTTCTATCAGGTGACCCCTGTCCCTAGAGTCTGGACATACTTCCTCCCTCACCCCTCCAACCTAAGGGTGATGTTGGCCTCCTGCTGTCACTAAACTCTGGGTTAACTTCCTGTCCTTCTTAGATTCTCTGCCTATCACCTATGTAACCAATTTCTTCTCTGTGTTGAATTCGTTGTGACAAATATTTGGTAGTTTGTTTTCCTAGTTAGATCTTGACTATAAAATAGACTAATGTAATTGCAGCCTATGATTCAAGGTGAGTGAATGGGAGACTCCTTGGTCACTTGACTCAAATAGGGTATTGGGCAACAGCCCCTGAATAGGGTGAAACCCCTTTACTTCACCACAACCCGGTGTCAGTAGATTGGCTGTGGACCCAAGTTTGGTTTGGTAACAATAGCAGCCAGAGATTCAATGGAGATACAGGGCTGAGCAAGATGATGCTACCCTTATACTTACCTGAATTCTTCAGGACCTTGCTTCTAAGACATTACAGCTCCAAATTCTCTCAAGGATCTTGGTGGGGATGTATAAGCCATTGGGTTAGTTTTCTCTTTCAGTGGCTAGGCTCCTATGCCTGTTGAATGCCCGATCACTCTAATCCTTCCCCATGGCCAACCAGACCCTTTCCCCCAGTGAACTCCCCCACCCCACACACACACCAACACAACAGCCCCCAGGATTTATTTTGTTGAGGATTTTATTGTGGAGGATAATACAGGAGAGCAGCTTCAGGCGAGTGGGTAGAGCTGTAGTGCCCTCAAGCTACCTGGGTCCCCAGGTGGTTTTTTGGAGGCATTGTGTGTTTCTGGGCAGGCTGCAAGGTTACAGTTGGTGTTTAAGATAGCTAATCAACACAGGGGGAATATCCAGCTGGTCGATGGCTTGTGGCTGGCTGGCGTGGCGCAGGGCTCTGCGGATAACTAAACGAGCCTGTGATAGTAGTGACCGTGGAGTGGCTACAGGAAGGAAAAACAGGTCATGAGAAGCAATTCTCAGTGTAGTTCTCCCACCCAAGCTTACATCCATCCTGCCCTGGCTACTGCAGCCCTAATTGCTCTCTCCCTTCTAAGAAATGTCCCCTCCCTGCCCTCAATGCATGGTACCAATGGGGACACACTGAGGCCTAGAGAGGGCATGTTCAAGGCCACAAAACAGTCATGGGCAATGCCAGAAGGAGAAACTGGGCTAGTGCTATCCCCTACCTCATCTTAGTGATCCCTTCCCTAAAAAGGAATCTGTAACCTCTTCTCTACTGGGGCCCCAGGAGAGGGAAGAAGATGGTGTTTTCTCCAACTCATCCCAGAAGGATTAGCTTGGGGGGTGATTTGGGGCCCTCGGCCCTCCAAGCCAGGAGACCTATTAGAGCTGGTCTGCCTGACACTCACCTCGGGCCTGTAGCAGCAATGCAGTGCCTTTATCATATTGTGAGTTCAGGTCCAGGGAGAGAGATGGAAGGTAGATGTTAGCACCAAAATCAATTAACAGCCGGATGTACTCTGGCTCACAATTATGGTGCAGGCAGATTTCGAGGAGAGTGCAGGGCCGTGGGACTCGAGTCAGTAGGTGCTGGTCAGTACAGTTGTAATCAGGGTCTGCCCCATGGAGCAAAAGCAGGCGGAAACAATCAAGGTGACCGTAGACTGCAGCCAAATAGAGGGGGCCAGAACATGAAGCTATGTTTGATGCCCAGACTGGTAGTTTTGCCTTGACGTTGGCCTCTGCACCATGACCCAGGAGCTCCTGCAGGATGGCAACAGCACCATCACGGGCAGCTGTGAGCACAGGAGAACAGTTGTTGTAGATGCTACCACCAGGACAAGCACCAGCTTCCAAAAGCACACGCACACAGTCCAGATGGCCATGACTGACGGCGGTAAAAAGTGGTGTCTGTGCCTTGACGTCCAAGCTGTCAACATCAGCACCATGTGCCAGGAGGACCTGCAAGCAGCTAAGGTGGCCATAAGAAGCAGCCAAGCGCAAGGGTGTCCCAGGGACGCCCCAGCCACTTCTACTGTTGATGAATCGTTTATAACGCTCCTGGCGCAAAAGCTGGTCCAAGGTATAAGAGTCGTTGTTGTACACTGCTTGATTGAGAGCCTGCTTCTCCCCCGTGTCGGTGTCCTCCTCCTCCTTATCGGGCTGCAGGAGGGAGAAGATTTTGGTGATGTCCATGAGGTTCACCTTGGCTAATTGGAGCAGAACTATTCTCATTATGAGCAGGAGGATATGCCAGATCTGTGGATGACAAAAACAGCAGAGACTGAGGGCTCCCATCAAAAGCCTGGATGCTTGCCCCCCATCTTTCACATCAGGCTCTTTACTCATGGGTCCCCTGCTTCTAACTCCTACTCCATCTTATTTCAGACCCCAGAGATGGCTGCCAAAATAGATCAGGCCATTTCACAGCCTGGTGCCTTTGCATATGCTCTTCTGTCTTCCCTTCAAACTCCTACTTCTGGGAAACCTTCCCTAATCTCCTCCTCCTCTGCTCAGGGATTCCAAAGGATTACAACTAGGCTTTAGCTATGAACTTTCACATCACATTTCCACTTATCTGTGCTTCATCAGTGTGTAAACTCCAGGGTGAGGACTCCTGTCTCCATCTTATTATTCCTCCACTCCCAGTAGAGCCTACATCATGACCGGGGTGTTGGTAGATACATCTTCCTTGGTTCAGAATGTGTGGACTAATGAGGTGGTTCTGGTCTGGTAGTTGCTAGGCCAGCAGAATGGTGTTTTGTGGTGTCAAGCTGTCATCCCTGAGCATTCTGACATCAGTCTCATGGGGCAGGCCCTCAACTCTACCTCTCAATCTTTTAGATGAGATTCAGCCTCTTCACAGCCCCTCATATGTGACCTCCCCTCAGACTCAGGCCCCATGCTTCAGGCAACAGGGTTGCTCAGGAAATGGATGTTGAATGGCATTCACTGATTAAATAAAGAGGTGACATTACAAGTAAAAGTAAAAGGTGACTTCAAGTAAAACATAGTCAAAGAGATAGTAGGAAATAGTTGAGGTTTCCAGGACAAGTCCTCCTCTCTGTTGACAACTGGTTTTTCCACCAGGACCATTTCAATCCAGGAATCCCTTTGATTGCCAGCATCTCTTTGGAAACTATGGTTTCCCAATCTCTCTGAGTCGAGCCTTTTCCCATCCTCTCTGTTCCACCCAGCCTGGAGCCTTGCCTCAACCCTCAACTCTTCTCTCCTCATTATCCCCAGGCCCTACAAAATCACCCATGGCCTAGTGGCTGACTCAACCTGAACCCTTGGCATTTCTAGTCCTGTTCCTAATGCTCCAAAATCAAAGTCACCCACCTCAGTTGGTAATGTCATCAGGGTAAGCTGGTAGGGTTTTCAGAGGTTGAGTCTCCCTCTTATCCCATACCCTGCAGCCCTGGGCTCAGGGCTTCAAACCTCCTTTTATTCATTGTCCACCTCCACCCCTCTTTGTTAGCCTGGGGCCTCAAATACACACCTCATAGAATAAATTGTGAGGTGGGTGGGTGGGGTCTCCCTCAACTTTAGCCCCCCTGCCACAAGTCAGCATCAACTCCATATATGGTCTTTTATTTATTCACTTTTGAGGTGCAATTATAAGAAGATAATTTTAGAAATCAGGCAGACCTAAGTTTGTAACTCAGCACCCCCATTTCCTATCTGAGTAAGCTTTGGGAAAGTCTCTTCCCTCCTTTTTTTTTTTCAGTGCTCCCAATTTTATTTTTATTTAATGCTAAAATTTAAAGAAAAAAAAGGTACTGTAAATCTGACAAATGACAGAATGCAGGTGATATTTCCATAGCGTGATTTTAAAATAGAATAATGTTGATATCTGAGATTACACTCATTCAGTTTCCTCGTTTATAAGACAGAAATGATAGTCCCTGCCTCATGGGGCTGTTAAGAGAAAGAAAGCTACCATATACTAGATCTTCAAAGGTGAGCTTCCTCTGTGCCTTCAACCTCTCCACTGGCTCCTCCCCCTCAATCATCTTTGGAAACAAAACACTTCTGTGGTCCTTTGTCCTACTCTAGCTACCTTTCTTTTCTTCTCTCTCTTTTTCACCAAACATCTCCAAAGAGTTGTCTACCATCCATTTCCTCACCTCCAATTCCACCCTCTGCAGTCTGTCTCCACCCACCCTCAATCACACACTGAGATATTTCTTTAAAACTCATCCTTGTGGTTAAATCTACTGGCTGTTTCTCAGCTCTTTCCTTTTCTGACTTTTCTGGGACATCTGTCTCCACTGACCACTTCCTCCTATGTAGTCTTCCCTTGGCCTCCTGGCCAGCACACTCTTCTGATTTTTCTCCCCTGAAATAGTTTTGTTCCCCTTGTTCTCTCCTTGTTCTAGAGCTGTAGCTCTCACCTTTATCAGGATGATTTCAAGCCTACCACTCCAAGTCCCCCAGCTCTCTCTTCAGCAAAAGGTATGTATTCACTGAGTTCTTTCAGGTACTTCAAAGTCAGCAGTATCACACCACCACTACTACTATCACCATCACCAAACTAGATCCACATCTCAGTTCCTCATCATCCAACTGGTCAACCAAACCAAACGCCCAAGACTAATGTCAGCCCTCTTATCTCATTGTTCCACTCGCATCTAATTGGTCATCAAATCTAGGATTTTACTTCCTAGAGGCCTCTATAGGCAACCCGATTGCCAGTGCTTTATCCAGACCCCCATCATCTTTTGCATCAACTGTTGTAGTAGTCTCCTAGCTAGTTTATCTTTTCAATAATTTCTCCACATTTTGGCTAAAGTGATCATTTAAAAGTACAAATCTTCTCTCTGCCAATCTTATATTTTAAACCTTTTAATCACTCCCCTTTCTTTCAGAGTATAGCCCAGATGCCTTGCCAGGCTCACAGGTCCTTCATGAGAAAACCTTGGCCAATATCTCCAGCCTCATTTCCTACCACTCCTCTACTTATACCCCAAGATCCATTGATATGGGAAGAGAAATTATGGCTGTTGATATACATCATGCTTCCTTCTGTCACATGTAAGTCCTTCTTATGGGTTAGTTCCTTGAGTCTTTGCTCTTAATAGTACTATAGCAGTCATCACACTATATCATAAGTCCTTCTATATAGGTCTGTTTTGCCCCCCGTGCAGATTGGGAAGCCATATATGGAAGTAGTAAAACATGGTCTAGGATTCTGCTTCAATCTCAACTCTACCAATTAGTAGTTGTGTGATCTATGGCAGATCATTTAATCTCTCTGTGCCTATTTCTTCATCTGTAAAGATAGTATGATACTAGTATCTGCCTCAGAGGGTTATTGTTAGGATTAAATGAGTTAATATCAATACATCTTAAATGTTTAGAATACCACCTGTATGTAGTACTCAGTAACTATTTTCACTATGATTTTTATTATTACTTAGGTCTCTAATTTCTATGGTTGTTGCTCCCTCCTGAGGTTAAAGCTCTATAACTTCAGAGATGGAATGCACATAATAAATTATTTACTTTAATCTCCTCAATTTAGAGATGGGAAAACCAAGGCTTAGAGGAGAGCAGAGACTTTTTCCTAAGGTCACATGGCTGTTATTGACAGTTGTCTCATTAGCAAGAACTCAGAACACATCTATAATCGTGTGCTTTTCAGAGCTATTTCACGTAGTGGAATAGGTAATATTATTCCCATTTTGTGGATGAGGAAACTGAAGTCCAATAGGGTAAGGGATTTGCCAGGTGCCTTACATCAGGGCAATAGCAGAGCCAGAAATAGAATCCAGGTTTCCTTATTCCCCATCCTGTTCTTTCTACTGCCACCTGAAAAATAAACACATACCCCTCCCCCTTGCCTCAAGCAGTCATATTGTAGCTCTCAGGATCCTCAGGTTTGAGGGTCATACTGGATTCCAGGATCTCAATCATAGAAGGTTGCTTTACAAATCATTTCTTCTGACAGCCAGTAGGGATTCTCTCCTTACTATTTTATTTGGGGCAGTGGTGTTCAGAGAAATGAAGAGGAAAGGGAGTGTGAAGGGAAATGCTGAAGCTCTCACCAAGGTCATACTATGAACCCACAGCAGGGCCCATATTATGAGCCTCCAGAGGGAGAACAAGGCGTGACCCCAGCTACCTTGGGCACTTGAGTGAATTGTGCCTTATCTCATTAGATAGGATAAGAAAACCTAACTCATCTTTTGTTTAATCTCACCATACTGTGGTTTATTAATCTAAGAGTTTCTATGTGTGACCATTCTGTGCAAGGATCCTCGTCCTGATCCCCAAAGTGCAGGGGTTTTAAACCCTTTTTTGGTGGCATTGGCCCCTGTGACAATCTTGCTAGGTCTCTGGTCCCCTCTCAGAATGATTTTTAATATATAAAATATATAGAATTAAAGGAAACCAATTATATTGAAATACAGCTATCAAAATATTTTTAAAACTGCATGATATAGTAATAGAAGTTCTTTACTAACACGTTAAATAACAAGATCTACTAATAATTTCTAAGTGATTATGAGCATAAATGACATTTCCAGATCTCTGCCACAACTGTAATATGATAGGGAATATCTATGATTTCTTCTGGTGACCAAGTTACAGGAACTAGTAATACTATTGCCATTTGCTGCCTGCATTCATCCTTGAAGGAAATGGTAAATTTCAGTTAGAGATTAGGGGGATATAAAGGTGATTGTTTGCCCCATCTGTATTTTTGGACCCTTTGAATTCTATCTAAGGCCCTCTTGGGGGGGGGGTCTGTGAATCTAGGTTAAGAACTCCTACGGGAGAGTGGCTGGTTTCAGTGGGCCCTAGAATAGTCTGCCAGGCATTAGTAGACTATTTTTTGTACTCATCTTCCCCCCCCACACACACACACTGAGGAGCTCTGCCCTTCTGCCCTGAGCCCACCCTGCTGCATCCACACACAGACTCACAAATACTACACAGGGACACAAAGACAAAACTTCACCCTCCCTGTATTGCATAACCGCAGCAATTTCCCTCAAGAAGTAGGCCCATTTGAACCCCAGAGCCTAGACAGACACAGTTTCCTGGGACAGATGCGGCAGGAAACCATCCTTCCGTCTGCGGGAAGGTTTCCCCACTAACCTCCCAAGCACCCCCAGAAACCAGACCCAGTGGAAACAGACTACTAAGGGTGGTGATCATAGGTCCACTGGCTGGCAGCCCTTAGGGTTCACTCGTCCCTGACAGCATCATCGCGTCCTAGGCTCCAGGTACTCACCGGGCTCCCCCTACCCCTCTGCGAAGCATTGGGCCCTGGTGGCCCCTCCAAGGGGAGCCCCCTACTGCCCTGGGGGCTGGTGCAGGCAGGGCTCTCAGTTTCCACTGTTAACAACACTGCCTACAGGCTGGCTGAACAGGTCCAGAGGGCTAATTTTAATTTAGCCTCCACCCTCCCTCCCAGGGCCGTATTATCTTACTAATGCCATACTGGGAGAGATCCCAGTGAGAGGAGGACCATCCTCGGGGAAGTCCTGGAAGGACTGTCAGGCAGGTGTCTGGCTGGGCCAGGACTCAGGCTCCTAGTGTGTCCTAGGGTACCCCTCCCCACCATTCATATGGGCTACAAGGCCAGACTCCTGTGCTGTGAGTGTTCTCATCCTTTCATCAAGGGACCTGAGAAGGCCTGTTCTCCCTTAGCACACTTTCCTCTGGCCCAGGCCTCTTCTTTTTCTCTCCCTACTTAGCCACTCTGGATTTCCTTTTTCCTTTTTTGAAGGACCAGCAACACATTGCTCTCTCCTTCCCCCACCCCAATGCCCCCACTCCCAAGAGTGAGGAGGATGGTGGGAAGCAAAGACCTCCATGCTGGTACATATATCAACAAGGTTTTCTAAAACTTAGAAGGCCTGATCATTTATAAATGCCTCCCCAGTCCACCAACCTACCAGGCTCAGCTTGAAGAAAATACCCACAGCCTCTCCACTCTTCTCACACCTAAGGCATCAAACCAGATTCATGTGTCCAGCACTAGGAACTTTGTCAAAAGCTCAGGTCTTAAATGTATTGTTTTAGCTCCCTGGTTGCCATGAAATGAAGGAAGTGGTAGGGAGCTACCTTTAGAAATAGTCACATTATCTACTTTAGATGTCACCCAAAAAGAAAGTGGAAGCCAGCTCTTTCTTCTCTCTGGGAGGAAGTGCCAGCCTAGCATTTGGTATACAAACTACATCACAAACCATCTGATCATGTCTGAGAAACACTTTATGGAGAAACTATCAAGAAGCCACTATGTGTAAGGTTCTAAAGGCAGGAAGAACACAAAGAAATGTAAAATATAGTGTCCCTGAAAGAGTTCACAGTTTATTAGGAAAAACAGACATGAAAACAACTGTATTTCTCATAATGCAAAAATGCCAGAACTAAAAGCTGCCTATGGTTATCTTGTGTCTTTGTCAATCTCCCAGATTAATCTGGGGGGTTACTGCAGGGTTCTATGTCCCTACATCCACCAAAACCAATAGTAACTTGAATTTTCCTGCAAAGAGATTCCAGTCTATATAGAACATTGATCCCAAGACCTCAGAGTCCCTTTCTTTCCCTTCCAGTCATCAAGGAAGAGAAGGTTCCAGTCAGGAAAAAAGAAAAGCCAGTGAGGGAATGAGAGATGTGTTGGGATAAAGCACTGGCAGCCCTGTTTTACATGATTACTTTGGTGTTAGAATCTGCACATTGAAAGGAAATTTCCACATTTCTGAGAGATGTTCAATGACTTCTGCTTAAATGCTTCCAATAATAGGACACTCTCTACATCCAGAAGTAACACATCTCATTATTGGACAGCTCAGTTAGTCCTTCTTTCTGCTAAGCCTATATCTGCATCTATAAAGCATCCCTGAGGTCAACTGCTGATCCGATCTTCATTTACCCTTAGGACCTCAGAGAACACAGTTACATTCTTTGCCCCAAAACAGCCCCCTAGGGATCTGAACCCAGGTATCTTATCCTTCATGTCACCTTATCTCAGTGAAAACAGCTCAGCACCTTCAACTATTTATTTCAAGCTGGTATCTATCCAGTCACTTCCCAAGTCTTGTCTACCACACTCATGAAGTGGTCATGCAGGCTGCTTACACATTAACAGCACCAGGTAGTTCACAGGAGGTCAGATGACTTCTTAGGAAAGTGTCAAGTGTGTCTCAGTGTGATCAATGACTCTGACTATCAGAAACATCAAAAAGCATATCTGCTTCACCTCAGTTTGAGCCAGTGGCCTGTTGTTGTTTATTATGTTTCATGCAAACCTGATTAGCAGCCAATAAACAAGCTATTATGATGCAGTATTATTCTTGAAAAAAAAGATTAGTAGGATTTTTTAATAGCAAATTTTGGAGATAATTGTATATTAACATACAGTTGTAAAAATAATACAGAGATCCCCTGTAGACTTTACTATTTCCTCCAGTAGTAGAATTTTGCAAGACAATGCAGTGCCACAAGTAGGATATTGACATTGATACAATCCACCTATCTTATTCAGATTTCCCAAGGTTTACCTGTAGTCATGTGTGTGTGTGTGTGTGTGTGTGTGTGTGTGTTTACTTCTGTACAATTTTATCACATAGTAGGCTCTTGCATATACCACCACAGACAATATACAGAATAGTTCTATCACAATAAGGATACCTCAGATTTCCTTTTTATAGCCATATCCACTCCTTTCTCACTCTCCCTCCTTGGTCCCTAACCCCTGGCAACATCTAATCTCTTTTCCATTTCTATAATTTGGGCATTTCAAAATTATATAAATGAAACCATACTTTTCTTAAAAAAATATTTTCCATGCCCCTATTTGACTTTTTTTAAAAAATTTATTTATTTTTGGCTGTGTTGGGTCTTCGTTGCTGCACGCAGGCTTTCTCTAGTTGCAGTGAGCTGGGGCTACCCTTCATTGCGGTGCACGGGCTTCTCATTGAGGTGGCATCTCTCATTGCAGAGCACAGGCTCTAGGCGCAAGCTTCAGTAGTTGTGGCACATGAGCTTGGTAGCTGTGGCTCACGGGCTCTAGAGAACAGGCTCAGTAGTTGAGGTGCACAGGCTTAGTTGCTCTGCGGCATGTGGGCTCTTCCCAGACCGGGGATCGAACCTGTGTCCCCTGCATTGGCAGGTGGATTCTTAACCACTGCACCACTAGGGAAGTCCCGAAACCATAACTTTTGAAAGTAGCTTTTTTTCATCCAGCATGCCCTTGGGACTCATCCAAGTTGTTGCCTGTATCAAGTTTTTGTTTTTGTGGTATGTATGTACCATGATTTTTTTAACCATTGACCCAGTGAAGGACATCTGGATTGTATGTAGTATTTGGTTATTAAGAATAAGGCTTCTATGAACATCTGTGCACAGGTCTTTATCACTCTAGTAATATCATAGGCCTTATTGAGTAAAGTGATTACCCTAACCCTAACCCTAACACTAACCCTAACCCTAACCCTAAAGTGATTACTCCCACTTTACTCTTCCATGTCAGGATTCCTTTAGCTATACTAGGGCCTATGACTTTCAATATACCTTTTAGAATAAGCTTGCCTATGTCTCCCCCCCCAAAAAAAAAACTTAATGAGATTTTGGTACAAACTGTGTTAAGTCTATATAACAATTTCAGGAGAATTGACTGCTTTACTGTGTTGAACCCATGCACATGGTATTTTTTTTTAAATTGTTATTGGAGTATAGTCGATTTACAATGTTGTGTTCGTTTCTGCTGTACAGCAAAGTGTATCAGTTATACATGTACATATATCCACTCTTTTTAAGATTCTTTTCCCATATAGGCCATTACAGAGTCTTGAGTAGAGTTCCCTGTGCTATACAGTAGGTTATTATTAGTTATCTGTTTTATATATAGTAGTGTGTATATGTCAATCCCAATCTCCCAATTTATCCCTCATCTCCCCCCACTTTCCTTCCTGGTAACCAAAAGTTTGTTTTCTACATCTGTAACTCTATTTCTATTTTGTAGATAAGTTCATTTGTACCCTTTTTTTAGATTCGACATATAAGCGATATCATATGATATTTGTCTTTCTCTGAACATGGTATGTTTTTACATTTATTTAAGTGCTTAATTTCTTTCATCACATTTTGTAGTTTTCAGCATATGTATCATGTACATATTTTGTTAAGTGTATACCTATGTATTTGAATTTCTTTGGATAAATTATAAATTACATTGGGTTTTGATTTCAGTTTCCATGTGTTCATGTAGAAATTTGATTTTTTGTGTGTGTGTATATTGATTTTATATCTTGCCACAGTGCTGACTTCACTAGTTCCACTGTTTTTGTTTTTGTATATTCCTTGGGAATTTCTATGTAGTCAATCATGTCATCTGCAAATAGGGACAGCTTTATTTCTTCCTTTCCAATCTGAATGGCTTATTTCCTTTCCTTGCCTTTTGCAGTGGCTAGAAATTCCAGACATATATATTGAATAAGAGTGGTGAGAGAGGACGTCTTTGCTTTTTCCCAGTCTTGGGGGGAAGCATTTAGTCTTTCATCATTAGGTATGATGTTAACTGTAGGTTTTTTATAGATGCCCATTGTTTTATAGACAAAAACCTAGGTTCACGAAATTCCCTTCTATTCATATTTCACTGAGAGTTTATATCAGGAATGGATGTTGGATTTTGTTAAATGCTTTTACTGCATCAATAGATGTGGTCATGTAAGTTTTCCTCTTTAACCTGTTCCTATGGTGGATTATGCTCATTGATTTTGAAATGTTGAATCAGCCTTTCATCCTTGGAATAAATTCCACTTGGTAATGGTGTATAATTTTTTGTAATGCATTGTGGGATTAGGTTTGCTAATGTTTTGGCAAGAAATTTTATGTTTAAATTGATGAGAAATATTGGTGTGTAGATTTCTTTTCTTTTTTTTTCTTCTCTCTTTGATTTTGGTATCAGTGTAATACTGACCTCACAAAATGACTTTAGAAGTCTACTCTTTTCTTCTGTTTCTGGAAGAGATTGTGTAAATCCATAAAATTGGTGTTAATTCTTTAAATGTTTGGTAGAATTCTCCAATGAAACCATCTGGGCCTCGAGATTTTGGGGGGAGGGGAGCTTTTACATAATGAATTGCAGTTCTTTAATGGGTATAGAACTATTCATATCAGATACTTCATCTTTATTAAAGTTTTAGTAGTTTGTAGGTTTTGAAGGTCAATTTTCTCTAAATTGTCATATTTATAAGTGTGAAGCTCTTCATAGCATTCCCTTTTACAATTAATCAATTATTTTATTGTGGATATATATTTACCATTTTACTCACATTAAAAATATTATTTTTTTTGTTTTATGCTCTGTTTTATGTATTGTTTTATGTTCACAGCAAAATTGAGAGGAGGCACATAGATTTCCCACATGCCCCACCCCTATGCACAAATAGCCTTCCCCTTTATCAACATCCCCCACCAGAGTGGGCTATTAACAATTCATGAACCTACATCGACACATTGTAATCACCCTAAGTCCATAGTTTGCATTAGGGTTCATGCTGCTCGGTGTTGTACATTCTATGGGTTTGGAAAAATGTATAATGATATGCATCCATCATTATAGTATCATACAGAATATTTTCATTGCCTCGTAAGTACTCTGTGCTCCACCTATTCATCCCATCCCCATCCAAGCTCAGGCAACACTGACCTTTTTATTGTCGCCAAAGTTTTGCCTTTTCTAGAATGTCATATAGTTAGAGTCATACAATATGTAGCCTTTTCAGATTGGCTTCTTGCACTTAGTAATATGCATTTAAGTTTGTGTTGACCTAAAACAAATAGACTACCAAATATTTCTCCAGAAAAAATGGCTTTCTTCAAGATCTGCAGAGAATTGTAATTTGGGGTCTGTAATCATGGTGAGACATGTGCAAGTCCCCCCACAGCAAGGAAAGAAGCACACTTTTTAAAAAAAAAACATCTTTATTGGAGTATAATTGCTTTACAATGTTGTATTTGTTTCTGCTGTATAACAAAGTGAATCAGATATATGTATACATATATCCCCATATCCCCTCCATCCTGCGTCTCCCTCCCACCCTCCCTATCCCACCCCTCTAGGTGGTCACAAAGCACCGAGCTGACCTCCCTGTGCTATGTAGCTGCTTCCCACTAGCTATCTATTTTACATTTGGTAGTGTATATATGTCAATGCTACTCTCTCACTTCGTTCCAGCTTATCCATCCCCGTCCCCGTGTCCTCAAGACCATTCTCTACGTCTGCGTATTTATCCCTGTCCTGCCCCTAGGTTCATCAGAACAATTTTTTTTTTTTTTTTTAGATTCCATATATATGTGTTAGCACACGGTATTTGTTTTTCTCTTTCTGACTTACTTCACTATGTATGACAGACCCTAGGTCCATCCACCTCACTATAAACAACTCAATTTTGTTTCTTTTTATGGCTGAGTAATATTCCATTGTATATATTTGCCACATCTTTATCCCTTCATCTGTCGATGGACAACTAGGTTGCTTCCATGTCCTGGCTATTGTAAATAGTGCTGCAATGAACATTTGGTACATGTCTCTTTTTGAGTTATGGTTTTCTCAGGGTATATGCCCAGTAGTGGGATTGCTGGGTCATATGGTAGTTCTATTTTTAGTTTTCTAAGGAACCTCCATACTATTCTCCATAGTGGCTGTATTGATTTACATTCCCACCAACAGTGCACTAGGGTTCCCTTTTCTCCACACCCTCTCCAGCACTTATTGTTTCTAGATTTTTGCTGAAGGCCATTCTGACTCCTGTGAGGTGATACCTCATTTTAGTTTCGATTGACATTTCTCTAATGATTAGTGATATTGAGCATTCTTTCATGTGTTTGTTGGCAATCTGTATATCTTCTTTGGAGAAATGTCGATTTAGGTCTTCTGCCCATTTTTGCATTGGGATGTTTCTTTTTTTGATACTGAGCTGCATGAGCTGCTTGTAAGTTTTGGAGATTAATCCTTTGTCAGTTGCTTAATTTGCAAATATTTTCTCCCATTCTGAGAGTTATCTTTTCCTCTTGCTTATGGTTTCCTTTGCTGTGCAAAAGCTTTTAATTTTCATTAAGTCCCATTTGTTTATTTTTGTTTTTATTACCATTTCTCTAGGAGGTGGGTCACAAAGGATCCTGCTGTGATTTATGTCATAGAGTGTTCTGCCTATGTTTTCCTCTAAAAAGAGTTTTATAGTGTCTGGCCTTACATTTAGGTCTTTAATCCATTTTGAGTTTATTTTTGTGTATGGTGTTAGGGAGTGTTCTAATTTCATACTTTTACATGTAGCTGTCCAGTTTTCCCAGCACCACTTATTGAAGAGGCTGTCTATTCTCCATTGCATATTCTTGCCTTCTTTATCAAAAATAAGGTGACTATATGTGCGTGGGTTTATCTCTGGGCTTTCTATCCTTTTCCATTGATCTATATTTCTGTTTTTTTGCCAGTACCATACTGGCTTGATTGCTGTAACTTTGTAGTATAGTCTGAAGTCAGGGAGCCTGATTCATCCAGCTCCATTTTTCTTTCTCAAGATTGCTTTGGCTATTCGGGGTCTTCTGTGTTTCCATACAAATTGTGAAATTTTTGGTTCTAATTCTGTGAAAAATGCCATTGTTATATTAATAGGGATTGCATTGAATCTGTAGATTACTTTGGGTAGCATAGTCATTTTCACAATGTTGATTCTTCCAATCCAAGAACATGGTATATCTCTCCATCTCTTTGTATCATCTCTAATTTCTTTCATCAGTGTCTTATAGTTTTCTATATACAGGTCTTTTGTCTCCTAGGGTAGGTTTGTTCCAAGGTATTTTATTCTTTTTGTTGAAAAGGTAAATGGGAGTGTTTCCTTAATTTCTCTTTCAGATTTTTCATTAGTTTATAGGAATGCAAGAGATTTCTGTGCATTAATTTTGTATTCTGCTACTTTACCAAATTCATTGATTAGCTCTAGTAGTTTTCTGGTAGCGTCTTTAGGATTCTCTATGTATAGTATCATGACATCTGCAAACAGTGACAGCTTTACTACTTCTTTTCTGATTTGGATTCCTTTTATTTCTTTTTCTTTCCTGACTGCTGTGGCTAAAACTTCCAAAACTATGTTGAATAATAGTGGTGAGAGTGGGCAACCTTGTCTTCTTCCTGATCTTCATGGAAATGGTTTCAGTTTTTCACCATTGAGAATGATGTTGGCTGTGGGTTTGATATATATGGCCTTTATTATGTTGAGGTAAGTTCCCTCTCTGCCTACTTTCTGGAGAGTTGTAATCATAAATGGGTGTTGAATTTTGTTGAAAGCTTTTTCTGCATCTATTGAGATGATCATATGGTTTTTAGCCTTCAATTTGTTAATATGATGTATCACATGGATTGATTTGCATATACTGAAGAATCCTTGCATTCCTGGGATAAACCCCACTTGATCATGGTGTATGATCCTTCTAATGTGCTCTTGGATTCTGTTTGCTAGTATTTTGTTGAGGACCTTTGCATCTATGTTCATCAGTGATATTGGCCTGTAGTTTTCAATCTTTGTGACATCTTTGTCTGGTTTTGGTATCAGGGTGATGGTGACCTCATAGAATGAATTTGGGAGTGTTCCTTCCTCTTCTATGTTATGGAAGTGTTTAAGAAGGATAGGTGCTAGCTCTTCTAAATGTTTGATAGAATTCGCCTGTGAAGCCATATGGTCCTGGGCTTTTGTTTGTTGGAAGATTTTTAATCACAGCCTCAATTTCAGTGCTTGTGAATGATCTGTTTATAATTTCTATTTCATCCTGGTTCAGTCTCAGAAGGTTGTGCATTTCTAAGAATTTGTCCATTACTTCCAGGTTATCAATTTTATTGGCATAGAGTTGCTTGTAGTAATCTCTCATGATCCTTTGTATTTCTGCAGTCAGTTGTTACTTCTCCTTTTTCATTTCTAATTCTATTGATTTGAGTTTCTCCCTTCTTTTCTTCATGAGTCTGTCTAATGGTTTATCAATTTTGTTTACATTCTCAGAGAAACAGCTTTTAGTTTTATTGATCTTTGCTATTGTTTCCTTCATTTCTTTTTCATTTATTTCTGATCTGATATTTATGATTTCTTTCCTTCAGCTAACTTTGGGGTTTTTTGTTCTTCTTTCTCTAATTGCTTCAGGTGTAAGGTTAGGTTATTTATTTGAGATGTTTCTTGTTCTTGAGGTAGGATTTTTTGCTATAAACTTCCCTCTTAGAACTGCTTTTGCTGCATCCCGTAGGTTTTGGATCATCGTGTTTTCATTGCCATTTGTTTCTAGATATTTTTTGATTTCCTCTTGGATTTCTTCAGTGATCTCTTGGTTATTTCGTAGTCTATTGTTTAGCCTCCATGTGTTTGTAGTTTTTCCAGATTTTTTCCTGTAATTGATATCTAGTCTCATAGCATTGTGGTCTGAAAAGATACTTGATAAGATTTCAATTTTCTTAAATTTACTAAGGCTTGATTTGTGACCCAAGATATGATCTATCTTGGAGAATGTTCCATGACCACTTGAGAAGAGAGTGTATTTTGTTGTTTTTGGATAGAATGTCCTATAAATATCAATTAAGCCCAACATTTTTAATGTATCATTTAAAGCTCTGTTTCCTTATGTATTGTCATTTGGGATTATCTGTCCATTTGTAAAAGTGGGGTGTTAAAGTCCCCTATTATGACTGTGTTACTGTCGATTTCCCCTTCTATGGCTGTTAGCATTTGCCTTCTGTATTGAGGTGCTCTTTTGTTGGGTGCATAAATTTTACTATTATTATATCTTCTTCTTGGATTGATCCCTTGATCATTATGTAGTGTCCTTCTTTGTCTCTTGTAATAGTCTTTATTTTAAAGTCTATTTTGCCTGACAAGAGAATTGCTACTCTAGCTTTTTTTTTATTTCCATGTGCATGGAATATGTTTTTTCCATCCTCTCACTTTCAGTCTCTATGTGTCCCTAGGTCTGAAGTGGGTCTCATGTAGAGAGCATATATACGGGTCTTATTTTTGTATCCATTCAGTCAGTCAATGTCTTTTGGTTGGAGCATTTAATCCATTTAAATTTAAGGTAATTATCGATATGTATATTCCTATTACCATTTTCTTAATTGTTTTGGGTTTGTTATTGTAGGTCTTTTTTTCTCTTGTGTTTCCTGCCTAAAGAAGTTCCTTCAGCCTTTGTTGTAAAGCTGGTTTGGTGGTGCCGAATTCTCAGCTTTTGCTTGTCTGTAAATGTTTTACTTTCTCCATTGAATCTGAATGAGATCTTTGCTGGATAGAGTAATCTTGGTTTTAGTTTTATCCCTTTCATCACTTTACATATGTCCTGCCACTCCCTTCTGGCTTGCAGAGTTTCTGCTGAAAGATCAGCTGTTAACCTTATAGGGATTCCCTTGTATGTTATTTGTTGTTTTTCCCTTGCCACCTTTAATATTTTTTCTTTGTATTTAATTTCTGATAGTTAGATTAATATGTGTCTTGGCATATTTCTCCTTGGATTTATCCTGTATCAGACTCTCTGCGTTTTTTGGACTTGATTAACTATTTCCTTCCCCATATTAGGGAAAGTTTCAACTCTAATCTCTTCAAAAATTTTCTCAGTCCCTTTCTTTTTCTCTTCTTCTTCTGGGACCCCTATAATTCGAATGTTGGTGCATTTAATATTGTCCCAGAGGTCTCTGAGACTGTCCTCAATTCTTTTCATTCTTTTTTCTTTATTCTGCTCTGTGGTAATTATTTCCACTATTTTATCTTCCAGTTCACTTATCTGTTCTTCTGCCTCAGTTATTCTGCTATTGATTCCTTCTAGAGAATTTTTAATTTCATTTATTGTGTTGTTCATTACTGCTTGTTTGCTCTTTAGTTCTTCTAGGTCCTTGTTAAACGTTTCTTGTATTTTCTCCATTCTATTTCCAAGATCTTGGATCATCTTTACTATCATTATTCTGAATTCTTTTGCAATAGACTGCCTATTTCCTCTTCATTTGTTTTGTTTGGTGGGTTTTTACCTTGTTGTTTCATCTTCTGTTTGTTTATCTGTCTTCTCATTTTGTTTAACTTAATGTTTTTGGGGTCCCCTTTTCACAGGCCGCAGGTTCGTAGTTCCCATTGTTTTTGGTGTCTCTCCCCCGTGGCTAAGTTTGGTTCAGTGTGTTGTGTAGGCTTCCTGGTGGAGGGGACTAGTGCCTGTGTTCTGTTGGATGAGGCTGGGTCTTTTCTTTCTGGTGGGCAGGACCATATCCGGTGGTGTGTTTTGAGGTGTCTGTGACCTTATTATGATTTTAGGCAGCCTCTCTGCTAATGGGTGAGGTTGTGTTCCTGTCTTGCTAGTTATTTGGCATAGGGTGTCCAGCACTGTTGCTTGCTGGTCGTTGAGTGGAGCTGGGTCTTAGCATTGAGATGGAGATCTCTGGGAGAGCTTTCACTATTTGATATTACCTGGAGCCAGGAGGTCTCTCATGGACCAATGTCCTGAACTTGGGTCTCCCACCTCAGAGGTACAGGCATGACACCCGGCCGGAGCACCATGACCCTGTCAGCCACACGGTTCAGAGGAAAAGGGAGAAAAAAGAAAGAAAGAAAAAATAAAGTTATTAAAAAAATAAAAAATAATTATTAAAAACAAAAAATTAAATAGTAATTTAAAAAAGAAAAAAAATGAAAGAAAGAAAGAGAGCAACCAAACCAAAAAACAAATCCACCAATGATAACAAGCACTAAAAAGTATACTAAAAGAAAACAAAACAAATAAAACGGACAGAGACCCTAGGACAAATGGTAAAACCAATGCTATACAGGCAAAATCACACAATGAAGCATACACATGCTCACTCACAAAAAGAGAAAAAGGAAAAAGTATATATATCGTTTCTCCCAAAGTCCACCGCCTCAATTTTGGTATGATTCCTTGTCTATTCAGGTATTCCACAGATGCAGGGTACAACAAGTTGATTGTGGAGATTTAATCCACTGCTCCTGAGGCTGTTGAGAGAAATTTCCCTTTCTCTTCTTTGTTTGCACAGCTCCTGGTGTTCAGCTTTGGATTTGGCTTTGCCTCCACATGTAGGTCACCTGAGGACATCTGTTCTTCACTCAGACAGGACGTGGTTAAAGGAGCAACTGATTAGGGGGCTCTGGCTCACTCAGGCCTGGCGGAGGGTGGGGTACAGAATGTGGGGCAAGCTTGCAGCGGCAGAGGCCGGCATGACGTTGCAACAGCCTGAGGCATGCCGTGTGTTTTCCCGGGGAAGTTGTCCCTGGATCATGGGACCTGGCAGTGGAAGGCTGCACAGGATCCCTGGAGGGGAGGTGTGGATAGTGACCTGTGCTTGCACACAGGCTTTTTGGTGGCTGCAGTAGCAGCCTTAGCGTTTCATGCCCGTCTCTGGTGTCTGCGCTGATTGCCGAAGCTTGCGCCCATCTCTGGAGCTGGTTTATGCAATGCTCCGAATCCCCTCTCCTCGCCCACCCCAAAACAATGGTCTCTTGCCTGTTAGGCAGGTCCAGACTCTTTCCAGGGCTCCCTGATGGCTAGCTGTGTCACAGTAGCCCCCTTCAGACTGTGTTCACACAGCCAACCCCAGTCTGCTCCCTGGGTTCTGAACTCTGAAGCCTGAGCCTCAGCTCCCAGCCACCACCAGTCCTGGTAGGCGGGTGAGCAGAGAAGCCACTCGGGCTGGTGAGTGCTGGTCGGCACTGACCCTCTGTGCTGGAATCTCTCAGCTTTGCCCTCTGCACCCCTGTTGCTGTGCTCTTCTCTGTGGCTCCGAAGCTTCCCCTCTGCCACACGCCCCCATCTCCACCAGTGAAGGGGCTTCCTAGTGTGTGGAAACTTTTCCTCCTTCACAGCTCCCTCCCAGAGGGGCAGGTCCCGTCCTTATTTTTTTGTATCTGTTTGTTTCTTTTTTCTTTTGCCCTACCCAGATATGTGGGGAGTTTCTTCTCTTTGGGGAAGTCTGAGGTCTTCTGCCAGCGTTCAGTAGGTGTTCTGTAGGAGTTGTTCCATAGGGAGATGTATTTCTGATGTATTTGTGGGGAGGAAGGTGATCTAAATGTCTTACTCTTCCGCCTTCTTGAAGGTCTCCCCCAGTAACATACTGACTTGATTACTGTAGCCTTGTAGTATAGTCTGAAGTTGGGAAGCCTGATTCCTCCAGCTCCATTTTTCTTTCTCAAGATTGCTTTGGCTCTTCAGGGTCTTTTGTGTTTCCATACAAATTGTGAATTTTTTTGTACTAGTTCTGTGAAAAATGTCATTGGTAGTTTGATAGGGATTGCATTGAATTTGTACATTACTTTGGGTAGAATAGTCATTTTCACAATGTTGATTATTCCAATCCAAGAACATGGTATATCTCTCCATCTCTTTTTATCACCTTTAATTTCTTTCATCAGTGTCTTATAGTTTTCTATGTACAGGTCTTTTGTCTCCTAGGGTAGGTTTATTCCTAGGTATTCTATTCTTCTTGTTGCAAAGGTAAATGTGAGGGTTTCCTTAATTTCTTTTTCAGATTTTTCATCATTAATGTATAGGAATGCAAGAGCTTTCTGTGCATTAAGTTTGTATTGTGCTACTTTACCAAATTCATTGATTAGCTCTAGTAGCTTTCTGGTAGCGTCTTTAGGACTCTCTATGTATAGTATCATGTCATCTGCAAACAGTGACAGCTTTACTTCTATTCTGATTTGGATTCCTTTTATTTCTTTTTCTTCCCTGATCACTGTGGCTAACACTTCCAAAACTATGTTGAATAATAGTGGTGAGAGTGGGCAACCTTGTCTTGTTCCTGATCTTAGTGGAAATGGTTTCAGTTTTTCACCTTTGAGAACGATGTTGGCTGTGGGTTTGTTATATATGGCCCTTATTATGTTGAGGTAAGTTCCCTCTATGCCTACATTCTGGAGGGTTTTTATCATAAATGGGTGTTGAATTTTGTCAAAAGTTTTTTCTGCATCTATTGAGATGATCATCATCTATTGAGATGATCATATGGTTTTTATCCTTCAATTTGTTAATATGTTGTATCACATGGATTGATTTGCGTATATTGAAGAATCCTTGCATTCCTGGGATAAACCCCACTTGATCATGTTGTATGATCCTTCTAATATGCTGTTGGATTCTGTTTGTTAGTATTTTGTTGAGGTGTTTTGCATCTATGTTCATCAGTGATATTGGCCTGTATTTTTCTTTCTTTGTGACATCTTTGTCTGGTTTTGGTATCAGGGTGATGGTGACCTTGTAGAATGAGTTTGGGAGTGTTCCTCCCTCTTCTATATTATGGAAGAGTTTGAGAAGGATAGGTGTTAGCTCTTCTCCAAATGTTTGAAAGAATTCGCCTGAGAAGCCATCTGGTGCTGGGCTTTTGTTTGTTGGGAAGTGTTTTAATCACAGTTTCAGTTTCAGTGCTTGTGATTGGTCTGTTTATATTTCTATTTCTTCCTGGTTCAGTCTCAGAAGGTTGTGCTTTTCTAAGAATTTGTCCATTTCTTCCAGTGTTTCCATTTTATTGGCATATAGTTGCTTGTAGTAATCCCTCATGGTTCTTTGTATTTATGCAGGGTCAGTTGTTATTTCTCCATTTTCATTTCTAATTCTGTTGATTTGAGTCTTCTCCCTTTTTTTCTTGATGATCCTGGCTAGTGGTTTATCAATTTTGTTTATCTTCTCAAAAACCAGCTTTTAGTTTTATTGTTCTTTGCTATTGTTTCATTCATTTCTTTTTCATTTATTTCTGATCTGATCTTTATGATTTCTTTCCTTCTGCTAACTTTGGGTTTTGTTTGTTCTTCTTTCTCTGATTGTTTTACGTGTAAGGTTAGGTTGTTTATTTGAGATGTTTGTTGTTTCTTGAGGTAGGACTGTGTTGTTATAAACTTTCCTCTTAGAGGTGCTTTTACTGCATCCCATAGGTTTTGTGTCGTTGTGTTTTCATTGCCATTTGTTTCTAGCTATTTTTTGATTTCCTCTTTGATATCTTCAGTGATCACTTGGTTATTTCGTAGTGTAGCCTCATTTGTTTAGCCTCCATGTGTTTGTATTTTTTACGGGTTTTTTTCCTGTCATTGAAATCTAGTCTCACAGCACTGTGTTCGGAAAAGATACTTGATAGGATTTCAATTTTCTTAAATTTACCAAGGCTTGATTTGTGACCCAAGATATGATCTATCCTGCAGAATGTTCCATGAGCACTTGAGAAAAATGTGTATTCTGTTGTTTTTGGATGGCATGTCCTATAAATATCAATTAAGTCCATCTTGTTTAATGTGTTCATTTAAAGCTTGTGTTTCCTTGTTTATTTTCATTTTGGGTGTTCTGTCTATTGGTAAAAGTGGGGTGTTAAAGTCCCGTACAATGATTGTGTTGCTGTCAATTTCCCCTTTTTTGGCTGTTAGCATTTGCCTTACGTATTGAGGTGCTCCTATGTTGGGTGCATAAATATTAACTATTGTTATATCTTCTTCTTGGATTGATCCCTTAATCATTATGTAGTGTCCTTCTTTGTCTCTTGTAATAGTCTTTATTTTAAAGTCTATTTTATCTGATATGAGAATTGCTACTGCAGCTTTCTTTTGATTTCCGTTTGCATGGAATATCTTTTTCCATCCCCTCACTTTCAGTCCGTATGTCCCTAGGTCTTATGTGGGTCTCTTGTGGACAGCATATATATGCATATTGTTTTTGTGTCCATTCAGCTAGTCTACATCTTTTGGTTGGAGTGTTTAATCCATTTACATTTAAGGTAATTATTGATATGTATGTTCCTATTCCCATTTTCTTAATTGGTTTGGGTTTGTTTTTTTAGATCTTTTCCTTTTCTTGTGTTTCCTGCCTAGATAAGTTCTTTTATCATTTGTTGTAAAGCTGGTTTGGTGGTGCTAAATTCTCTTAACTTTTGCTTGTCTGTAAAGGTTTTAATTTCTCTGTCAAATCTGAATGATATCCTTGCTGAGTAGAGTAATCTTGTTTGTAGGTTTTTCCCTTTCATCACTTTAAATATGCCCTGACACTCCCTTCTGGCTTGCACAGTTTCTGCTGAAAGTTCAGCTGTTAACCTTATGGGGATCCCCCTGTATGTTATTTGTTGTTTTTCCCTTGCTGCTTTTTTATATTTTTTCTTTGTATTTAATTTTTGATAGTTTGATTAATATGTGCCTTGTCGTGTTTCTCCTTGGATTTATCCTGTATGGGACTCTCTCTGCTTCCTGGACTTGATTAACTATTTCCTTTCCCATATTAGGGAAGTCCTCAACTATGATCTCTTCAAATATTTTCTGTCCCTTTTTTTTTCTTCTTCTTCTGGGACCCCTATAATTCGAATGTTGGTGCATTTAATGTTGTCCCAAAAGTCTCTGAGACTGTCCTCAATTCTTTTCATTCTTTTTTCTTTATTCTGCTCTGTGGTAATTATTTCCACTATTTTATCTTCCAGGTCACCTATCTGTTCTTCTGCCTCAGTTATTCTGCTATTGATTCCTTCTAGATTATTTTTAATTTCATTTATTGTGTTGTTCATCATTGTTTGTTTGCTCTTTAGTTCTTCTATGTCCTTGTTGAACGTTTCTTGTATTTTCTCCATTCTATTTCCAAGATTTTGGATCATCTTTACTATCATTACTCTGAATTCTTTTTCAGGTAGACTGCCTATTTCCTCTTCATTTGTTTTGTTTGGTGGGTTTTTACCTTGCTCCTTCATCTGCTACGTATATCTGTGTCTTCTCATTTTGCTTAACTTACTGTGTTTGGTGTCTCCTTTTTGCAGGCTACAGGTTCATAGTTCCCATTCTTTTTGGTGTCTGACCTCAGTGGGGAAGGTTGGTTCCATGGGTTGTGCAGGCTTCCTGGTGGAGGGGACTGGTGCCTGTGTTCTGGTGGGCGGTGCTGGATCTTGTCTTTCTGGTGGGTAGGACTGCATCTGGTGGTGTGTTTTAGGGTGTCTGTGAACTTATTATGAGTTTAGGCAGCCTCTCTGCTAATGGGTGGGGTTGTGTTCCTGTCTTGCTAGTTCTTTGGCATGGGGCGTCCAGCACTGGAACTTGCTGGCCATTGGGTGGAGCTGGGCCTTAGTGTTGAGACAGGTATCTCTGGGAGAGCTCTTGCTGATTGATATTACGTGGGGCCTGGAGGTCTCTGGTGGTCCAATGTCCTGAATTCAGCTCTCCCACCTCGGAGGTTCAGGCCTGACACGAGGGTGGAGCGCCAAGACCCTGTCAGCCACACGACAGATGAGTGGCTTATTATCGAGGATATTTAACCACACAACAAACAGCCAGATGAAGAGAACAAAGAAACTTCAGTCCTCTTGGAGTTTGGAGCCCAGCACAGTGGCACATGGAGGCATTCTGCTTCACCAACCTGGAAGCTCTCTGGAACCCCTCCTTTTGGATTTTAATGGTGGCTTCACTACACAGCCATGGTTGATTAAATCCTTAGTCATTGGTGATTAATTCAACCTCCAGAACCTTTCTCCTCCTTCTGGTAATCAGGTTGTCGGCCTGAAAGTTCCAACCATCTAATCAAGTTGGTTTCAGAACACTTTTATAGAGGGGGAAAGGAAGTTGGCAAGGCTATAGTAAACAGAATTCATCACTTTTCATTGGCAGAGTCCTTGCCAGGAAAAAAGTCCTCTTCTTCCTATTGGGCTCTGCTATCCTCACAGGGCATGAGAGCTCCCCCTTCTTGTCTCCCAACTATTTAATTGAGAGTTCTCTGGTTTTGCTTTTACAGTTCTTCCATGTCTTTTTATCACTTAATATCTCATTTATTTTCAGTGGTGGATTATTTTCCATTTTCTGGATGTTCCACAGTTTATTTATGAATTCACCTACTGAAAGACATTTTGGTGGCTTTCAAGTTTTGGCAATTATAATGCTGCTAGAAACATCTGTATGCGAGTTTTTGTGTGGATATAAGTTTTCAATTCCTTTGGGTAAATTCCAAGGAGTGCAGTTTCTGAAATGTATGATAAAATTATGTTTAGCTTTGTAAGAAACTGCCAAACTGTCTTTCAAAGTGGCTGTACCATTTTGCATTCCCACCAGCAATGAACAAGGGCTCCTATTATTCCAGATCCTTCTCAGCATTTGGTCTTGTCAGTGTTCAGGATTTTGGCAATTCTAATAGGTGTGTAGTAGTATCTCATTTTTTTATTTTGCATTTCCCTGATGAATATGATGTAAGCATCTTTTCATATGCATATTTGCCCTCTGTATATCTTTTTTGGTGAGGTGTCTGTTATGACCTTTGTCCCATTTTTTAATTGGGTTGTTTGTTTCCTTATTGTTAAGTTTTAAGAGTT
Organism: Eschrichtius robustus; assembly: GCF_028021215.1. Taxonomy (NCBI): domain Eukaryota; kingdom Metazoa; phylum Chordata; class Mammalia; order Artiodactyla; family Eschrichtiidae; genus Eschrichtius; species Eschrichtius robustus. The sequence goes on from NC_090845.1 coordinate 55,431,429, forward strand.
CTTTGTGTAATTTGTATAGAAGTCCTTCATCAGATGTGTCTTTTGTGAATATTTTCTCCCAGTCTTTGGCTTCTCATTCTCTTAAAAGTGTCTTTTGCTGAGCAGACTGAAAAAAATTTAACTAAGTCTTGCTTATCAATAATTTTTTTCATGGATCATGCCTTTGGTGTTGTACCTAAAAAGTCATTGCCATACCCAAGATCATCTAGGTTTTCTTCTAGGTTATCTTCTAGGAGTTTTATAGTTTTCCATTTTACACATAGGTCTGTGATCCATATTTAGTTAATTTTTGTGAAAGTGTAAAGTCTGTGTCTAGACTCATTTTTTTTTTTTGCATGTGGATGTCCAGTTGTTCCAGCACCATTTGTTGAAAAGACTATCTTTGCTCCATAGTATTGCCTTTGCTACTTTGTCAAAGATCAGTTGACTATATTTATGTGGGTCTATTTCTGAGCTTTCCATTGATCTATTTGTCTATTCTTTGCCAATAACACACTATCTTGGTTACTGTAGATTTATAGTAAGTCTTGAAGTCGAGTAGTGTCTGCTCTCCATTGTTCTTCTCCTTCAATATTGTGTTGCTTAGTATGGGTCTTTTGCCCCTCTATATGAAATTTATGATAACTTTATAATCAGTTTGTTGATATTCACAAAATAACTTCCTGAGATTTTGATTGAGATTGCATTGAATCTATAGATCAAGTTGGAAAGAACTGACATCTTGACAATATTGTGTCTTCTATCCATTAACAAGAACTATCTCTCCATTTATTTCATTCTTGATTGATTTCATTCATCAGAGTTTTATAGTTTTCCTCATGTAGATCTTGTACATATTTTGTTGTCTATCCTTATGTATTTCATTTTTGGGGTGCTAATGTAAATGGTATTGTGTTTTGGATTTCAAAATTCTTATTCATTGCTGGTATATAGGCAAATGATTGGCTTTTGTATATTAATCTTGTGTCCTGCAAGCTTGCTATAATTGCTTATTAGTTCCAGGAGTTGTTCTGTCCATCCTTTTGGATTTTCTACATGCAATAATGTCATCTAGTACAAAGACAGTTTTATATCTCCCTTCCAAATTTTATACCTTTTATCTTCTTTTCTTGTCTTATTACATTAGCTAGGACTTCCCGTATGATATAGGAAAGGAATGGTGAGAAGAGATATACTTGCCTTCTTGCCAATCTGCGTGGGAGTGCTTTGAAGTTCTTACCATTACGTATGATCTTAGCTGCAGGTTTTTCACATATAGTGTTTATCAATTTGAGGACGTTCCCCTCTACTCCTATTTTAATGAGTTTTTGCCATAAATGAGTGTTTGATATTGCAAATGCTTTTTCTGCATCTATTGATATGATGATGTGATTTTTCTTTTTCAGTATGTTGCTATGATGTATTACATTAATTGATTTTCAAATGTTGAACCAACCTTGTCGTCATTCCACTTGTTCATGTTGTATTATTCCTTTTATACATTGATTTTATTTGCTAATATTTTGTTGAGGGGTTTTGCATCTATGTTCATGATAGATATTGGTCTGTACTTTTCTTATGAAGTCTTTGCCTGGCTTTGGTATTAGGATACTGTTGGCCTCATAGAGTGAGGTAAGAAGTATTCCCTCTGCTTCAATTTCTGGAAGAAATTATAGGTAACTGGTATAATTATTTTCCCTTAAGTGCTTGGTAGAATCCACCAGTGAACCCATCTGAGACTGGTGATTTCTGTTTTGGAAGGTTATTAACTTTTTTAGAAATTATAATTGACATACAATATTATATGAGTTTCAGGTATACAACATAGTGATTCATCAACATGATAGGTCTAGTTACCATCTGTCACCAGACAGAGTTATTACAATATTATTAACTATATTCCCTATACTGTACTTTACATCCCCATGACTTATTTCTTTTATAGCTGGAAGTTTGTACCCCTTAATCCCCTTCATCTATTCACCCATCACCCAACAACCCTCCCCTCTGGCAACCACCAATTTATTCTTCATACCTATGAGTCTGTTTCTGTTTTAGTTTGTTTGTTCATTTGTTTTGTTTTATAGATTCCAAAACATATAAGTGAAATCATACAATATTCATCTTTCTCTGACTTATTTAACTCCACCCATATTGTCATAAATTACAATATTTCATTCTTTTTTATGGATGAGTAATATTCCATTATTTATGTATCCCACCTCTTCTTTATCTATTTGTCTATCGATGGACACTTAAGTGGCTTCCATATCTTAGCTATTGTAAATAGTACTGCAATTAATATAGGGGTACATATATCTATTTGAATTAGTGTATTTTTCTTTGGATAAGTACTCAGAAGTAGAATTGTGGATTAGATAGTAGTTCTATTTTTAGTTTTTTGAGGAATCTCCATACTGTTTTTCATAGTGGCTATACCAATTTACATTCCCACCAACAGCGTATGAGGGTTCCCTTTTCTCCACATGCTCTCCAACACTTGTTTTTTGTCTTTTTGATAATAGCCATTCTGACAGGTGCGAGGTGGTATTTCGTTGTGGTTTCAATTTGCATTCCCCTGATGATTAGTGATACTGAGTATATTTTCATGTGCCTGTTGGCCATCTGTATGTCTTCCTTGGGGAAAAAAAAATCTATTCAGCACCACTGCTTATTTTTTAATAGGGTTGTTGGTGTTTTGATATGGAATTTTTTATATATCTTGGATATCACCCCCTTATTGGATATATTGTTTGCAAATATCTTCTCCAATTCAGTTGGTTGCCTTTTTGTTTTGTTGACAGTTTTCCTCACTGTGCAAAAGCGTTTTAGTTTGTACTGTCATTTGTTTACTTTTTCTTTTGTTGCTATTGCCTGAGAAGACATGTCCAAAAAAATATTGCTAAAACCAATGTCAGAGAGCATACTGCCTATGTTTTCTTGTAGGAGTTTTATGGTTTCAGGTTTTACATTTAAGTCTTTAATCCATTTTAAGTTTATTTCTGTATGTGGTGTAATGAAGTGGTCCTGTTTCATTCTTTTGCATGTAGCTGTCTAGTTTTTTCAACACCATTTATTGAAGAGACTGTCTTTTCCCCATTGCCTCCTTTGTTGTAGATTGAGCATGTAAGTGTGGGTTTGTTTCTGGGCTCTCTATTCTGTTTCATTATTATTTCTTGATTCAATTTTTAAATAGATATAGGCCTATTCAGATTGTCTATTTCTTCTTGTGTGAATTTTTGTTGATTTTGTCTTTCAAGGAATTGGTCTGTTTCATCTGGGTTATCAAATTTCTGGGCATACAATTATTCATAATATTCTCTTACTATCCTTTTATTGTCCAATTAATAATTTGTGTCTTCTCTCTTCTTTGCATAATTAACTTGGCTAGAGGCTTAGCAATTTTAGTAATCTTTGCAGAGCACCAGCTTTTGGTTTTGTTGATTTTCTTTATTGAATTTCTGTCTTATTTGATTTTTTGATTTTCCTCAATGTCTGCTCTAATTTTAATTTTTTTTCTTCTCCTCTCTTTGGTTTAATTTGCTCATTTTCCCTAGTTTCCTAATGTGGAATCTTATTTATTTTAGATCTTTCTTGTTTTCTGTTCAATGTTATAAGTTTCTCTCAATGCATTACTTTCAATGCATCCCATGAATTTTGATAAGCTGTATTTTAATTTTCACTTAGGTAGAAACATTAAAAATTTTCTCTTGAGGCTTCTTCCTTGACCCATCTGTTATTTAGAAGTATGTTGTTCAATCTTCTAGCATACTGGGCTTTTCCAGCTACATTTTGATTATCAATTTCTAGTGTAATTCTATTGTGGTCTGAGAGTATACTTTGTTTAATTTCTATTCTTTTATTTATTTTTCCAGCTTTATTGCGATATAATTGACATACAACATTATGTAAGTTAAAGTATACAATGTGATGATTTGATACACATATATATTGTAGAATATCTACCAAAATAAGGTTAGTTAACACATCTTTCACCTCACATAATTATCAATTGTTGTTATGGTGAGAACATTAAAACTCTATTCTCATAGAAACTTTCAAGTATAGAATATAGTATTGTTAACTGTATTTAACATGCTGTACCTTAAATCCCCTGAACTTATTAATCTTGTAATTGAAAGTTTGCACACTTTGACCAATGTCTCCCACTTTCCCCCATCCCTCAAGCCCTGACAACCACTGTTCTACTGTTTCTATGAGCTTGATGTTTTTAGATTTCACATTTAAATGAGATCATTCAGATTTGTCTCTGTTTGTCTGACTTATTTCATTTAGCATAATGCCCTCAACGTCCATCCATGTTTTCACAATTGGCAGGATTTCTTTCTTTGAAATGGCTGCATAATATTATATATCTGTATCTATATTTAAAATGTTTTCTTTATCCATTTATCTGTCAGTGGACACTTAGGTTGTCTCCATGTCTTGGCTGTTGTGAATAATGCTGCTATGAACATGGCAGTGCAGATATATCTTTGAGACAATGATTAAATTTCCTTTGGATACACACTCAAAAGTGAAATTACTGGATCATATGGTAGTTCTACTTTTAATCTTTTGAGTAACCATACCATTTTTCATAGTGACTCTACTAATTTACATTCCCACTAGCTGTGCACCAGGATTCCCTTTCTCCACATCTTTGCCAGCATTTATTACCTCTTGTCTTTTTGGTAATAGTCCTTTTGAAACATGTGAAGTGATATCTCATTGTGGTTTTGATTTGTATTTCCCTGATGATTAGTGACATTGAACACATTTTCATGTACTTATTGTCATTTGTATATCTTCCTTAGAGTCATGTCTCTTCAAGTCCTTTGCCCATTTTTAATCAGGTTCATTTTGGGTTTTTTTTTGTTGAGTTGTAGGGTTTCTTTATATATTTTAAGTACTAATCCCTTATCAGATATATGCTTTACAAATATTTTCTCTTATTCTATGTTTTACCTTTCCATTCTCTCAGTAATGTGTTTTGATAGACAAAAGTTTTTAATTTTGGTGAAATCCAATTTATATATCTTTCCTTTTGTTGTCTCTGCTTTTGATGACATGTATAAGAAATAACTGCTAAATCAAATGTCATGAAACTGTTCCCCTATATTTTCCAATTCGATTCTTTGGTATGTAGATATCATTTTACCAGTACCACCTGTTGAAAAGACCATCCTTTTTCCATTGAGTGATCTTAGCACTGTTATTGAGAATCACTTGATCATATATATGAGAGTTACTTCTTGACACTCTACTCCATTAGTGTATTTGCCTATCTTTATACAAGTACCACATTGTTTTGATTACTGTAGCTTTCTATAATTTATGAAATCAGGAAGTGTGAGGTCTCCAGCTTTGTTTTTCTTTTTCAAGATGTTTTTGTCTCTATGGGGATACTTAAAATTCCATATGAATTTTTGGATGGAATTTTCTCTTTCTGACAAAAAATGTCTCTGGAATTTTGATAGGGATTGCACTGAATCTGTAGATTACTTTGGGTAGTATTGACATTTAACAAAATTAATTCTTCCAATCCATGAATATGAATGTCTTTCCATCTGTGTCTTATTTCTTTCAGCATCCTTTTGTAGTTTCAGTGTACATTTCTTTTACCTCCTTTGTTAAATTTACTCCTAGGTATTTTATTATTATACATGCTTTTGTAAATGGAATTGATTTCTTAATTTCCTTTTCAAATTATTCACTGTTAACATATAGAAATCCAACTGATTTTTTGCATGTTGATTTTGTATCCTGCAATCTTGCTGGGTTCACTTATCAGTTCTAACACTATATTGTATATTTCATTTATTTTATATCTTTATGTATTCAAACATAGATAACAGATTATTTTGACTCTTCCTTTCCAATTTGGATCCCTTATATATATATATATATATATTTTTTTTTTTCTTGCCAATTGCTCTTCCTAAAACTTCCAGTACAATGCTGAGTAGAACTGGTGTAAGCAGGCACTATTGTCTTGCTTCTGACTTTACAGAAAAAGTTTTCACCATTGAGTGTGATGTTCACTTTGGATTTTTCATATATGGCCTTTATTGTGTTGAGATAGTTTCCTTCTATTCCCAGTTTATTGAGATGTTTTTGTTTTCTTTTAATCATGAAATAGTGTTGAATTTTTTCAAATGTTTTTTCTTCATGAATTGAAATGATCATGTGATTTTTTCCCCTTTCATTTTATTAATGTAATAGGGAAGAACAAATCTGACTCCACATTAGATCCATTCTTTTTACTTTAACCTTACTTTAAGCTTTGTACTCTGTTGCCTGTACTTAGGCTGTCTCTGCACCTTTTGTAAGAGAATGTTGCCTATATCTTGAAATATACAAAATAGCCTGACCATGACCTGGCCTGAACAGAGAATAGCATTTGTCTTGTTGGAGGTTTACAGGAACATTGTGACCTGACTGTGACCTGACCTACATGGACAGCTGCAGGAACAAAGGATCCGACACCAAGAAGTTTGCAACAACTAACTACACTCCTCCCTCACCTTGCCTTTAAAAAGGCTTTGCTGAAAGCCTTCGGGAGTTTGGGCTTTTTAAGGCATGAGCTATCCGACTCCTTGCATGGCCCTGCAATAAACCTTTCTGTGCTTCAGACTCTGAGGTTTCGGTATTGTTTGGCCTCACTGTGCATTGGGCACACAGACTTGCATTTGGTAACGTTAATGTGGCATATTACACTGATTGATTTTAGTATGTTGAACCATTTTTGTATTCCAGGAATGTATCCCACTTGGCTATAGTGTATGTGCTTTCAATGTGCTGTTGAATTCTGTTTGCTAGTATTTTGTTGAGGACATTTACTTCAATATTCAAAAAAGAATATTGGCCTGTACTTTTCTTATAGTGTCTTTGTCTGGCTTTTGTATCAGGGTAATGCTGGCCTCATAGAATAATGTAGTAGGTGTTCCCTGCTCTTCAAGTTTTCAGAATAGTTTAAGAAGAATTGAATTAATTCCTCTTTAAGTGTTAGAATCCACCAGGATTGCCATCTTGTACTGGGTTTTCTTTGTTGGGAGGTTTTTGATTATTGATTCAATATCCTTAGTAGTTATGGGTCTATTCAAATTTTTCTTTCTTCATGATTCATTCTTGGTAGGTTGTGTGTTTCTAGGACCTTGTTTATTTCATCTAAGTTATCCAAGTTTTTGGTATACTCTATTATAATCCATTTCTATAAAATTCTATAATTAGAATATAGAAATGTATGGAAAATTTATAAAATTAGTAGTAATTCTATTAAATTCTATATTTTAGATATAAAAATATATAGAAAATTCCATAAAATTGGTAGTAATTCTATAAAATTAGTAGTAATGTCCACTCTTTTGTTTCTAATTTCTGATATTTGAGTCTTCTCTCTCTTTTTTTTTCCTTAGTAAATCTAACTAAAGTTGCATGAATTTTGTTGATCATTCCAAAGAGCCAACTCTTGTTTTTGATTTCCCTTATTGTTTTTGTATTTTTTATTTTACTTATTGAAGCTCCAGTCTTTATTATTTTCTTATTTCTGGCAGCTTTGGGCTGCTATATCTTTCTGGTGAATTGATACTTTTGTTATTATATAATGTCCTTCTTTGCCTTTTGTCATAGTTTTTACTTTAAGTCTATTTTGTCTAGTATTAGTATAGCCACCCCTCCTCATTTTTGGTTACTATTTGCGTGGACTATCCTTTTCCAACCTTTTTCAATCTATTCATGCCCTTGGATCTAAGTTGGGTCCCTTGTTGATAGCATACAGTTAGATTCTGTTTTTTTTTTTTTTTTTTTAAATCCATTTTGTCAACATATGTCTTTTTATCGGGGAGTTTAATTCATTTACATTTAAAGTAATTACTGTTGGTGAAAAGCTTACTATTGTAATTTTGTTATTTGTTTACTGTGTTATACCTTTATTGAACATCATTTTCTCCATTATTGCCTTCCTTTGTGCTCAGTTGACTTTTTTTGTAGTGATACATTTTGATTCCCTTCTCATCGCCTTTTGTATATCTTCTTTAGATATTTTCTTTATGGTTACCATGGGGATTACATAAAACATCTTAAAGTTATAATAATCAATTTTAAATTGATACCAGCTTAACTTCAATTGCATACAGAAACTGCCCTTTACAGTTCTGCCTCCCTTTCTTTATGTTAGTGATGTCACAAGTTACATCTTTATACTATGTGCACCCATTGACACAGAGTTCCAATTATTTTTTAGGCATTTGTCTTTTGCTTCAACTTGAAGGACTCAAGTTTTTTGAGTAGGGCAGGTCTTGTGATAACAAATGGCTGCTTATAAATGTAACAACTCCCCTAAGAGTTAACACCCCAGCTTCTCAAGGCCTTTGCTTTTATACTGTGCTTCTCTACCAGTATTTTCTTGCCTCCATTTTCTGTGGCTCTGTAGTCCTTCTGTGACTTTCACGAGATGTGCTCAGTTTCACGTGGTTTTTCCTAGCCTGAGATCTGAGGTCCATTTTAAACAACACAGAGACTGATCCTTCCAGCAGCCCCCAGGAAGGTTACAGCATTGCAAATTAGTTCCACTCTGCTTTCTCTGGTTTGACAAAGTAACTGGGGACGGGGCCACTGCTTCCCTCCATCCACATCATGCCAGGGAGGGAGTGGGTCAAGGATGAGTAAAAAAAATCACAAAATTTTCTAGCTTTGTGAATGGGGCTTTTTTTTTGATTGGGCATTTGCTTGGATACTATAGATATTTGTCTGATATCCAGAAGTCTTATAAAGTCATTTTATTTAGTCTCTAGTCATTTTAAAATATGTTTCTATGGGGGAATGAGGATTTGGATCTTCCTATTCTACCATCTTGCTTTAAGCTTTTATCTCCTTCACATTTGAAGAATAATTTTACTGGCACAGAATTTTAGATTGGTGGTTTTCTTCTTTTAATGCTTTAAATATTTTATTCTACTCTCTCTGTGCTTGCATGGTTTTGAGGATTAGTTTAACACTTATCCTTGATTTGTTATAGGTATAGCATTTTCCCCTCTGTGGCTCCTTTCAAGATTTTCTCTTTGTCTTTTATCTTCTGCATTTTAAATATGATTTACATATGTGCAGATTTTTCTGGTATTTATTCTTCTTGGTATTCTATGAACTTCCTGGATCTGTGGTTTGGTATCTATCATTAATTTTCAGAAATCCTTAGTCATTATTGCTTCAAATAGTGCTTGTTTTCCTCCCTCCCTCCCTTTCTTTCTTTCTTTCTTCCTTCCTTCCTTCTTTCTTCTCCTTACACCCATGTTATACCTTATGTAATTGTTTCACAGTTCTTGGTTATTCTGTTATGTAATTTCCATTTTAAAAATCTCTTCGGATTTCAGTTTTGGAGGACTCTATCGATGTTTCTTCAAGTCACTGATTCTTTCCTTGGCTGTGTCCAATCTATTGATGAGCTGATCAAAGGCATTCTTCATTTCTATTACATTGTGCTTCATTTCTAGCATTTCTTTTTCATTCTTCCTTAGCGTTCCCATCGCTCAGCTAAAATTACCCATCTGTTCTTGCATGTTGTTCACGTTTCCCTTCTGTTGAAGAACTTCATTTAACCAGTATTTAAGAGTAGGTCTGCAAGCAAAAAAATCTTTTAGTTTGCCGTCATCTGAGAATGTCTTTTTCCTATGCATTCCTGAAGGATAGTTTCAATGAGTATAGAGTTGGCAGTTAATAGGTTTTTTTTCAGCAGTTGAAAAACTATCCAACCCTTCTCTGGCTTCCACAGTTTCATATGAAAAAATCACTCTCACTTGAATTGGTAGCTGCCTATAAAATCCTATCGATAATGTGTCATTTCACTCTGGCTGTTCTCAATAGTTATTTTTCTCTCAATATTTTTTGTCTTTAGTTTTTAGAAGTTTAATTATGATGTGTCCTGGCATGTATTTCTTTGGGTTTATTTTGTTTGGGGTTTGCTCAGCTGAAATCTGTAAGTTTGCACTTTTCACCAAATTTGGGAAGTTTTCAGCCATTATTGTTTCACATACTCTTTTAGCCCCATTCTCTTTCTACTTTCCTTCTCCAATTCCAAAGATACAAATGTTGGCTTAAAAAATGTTACACAGAGGCTTCCCCGGTGGCACAGTGGTTGGGAATCCACCTGCCAACGCAGGGGACACGGGTTCAAGCCCTGGTCCAAGAGGATTCCACATGCCGTGGAGCAGCTGGGCCCGTGTGCCACAACTACTGAGCCTGCACACCACAATCACTGAGCCCACGCACCACAACTACTGGAGCCCATGCACCTGGAGCCCATGCTTCGTGGTGGGAGAGGCCACCGCAAAGAGAAGCCCACGCACCTCAATGAAGAGTAGCCCCCCTCACCACAGCTAGAGAAAGTCCACACGCAGCAACGAAGACCCAACACAGCGAAAAATAAATAAAATAAACAAACAAACAAAAAATGTTACACAGGTCCCTGAGGCTCTATTTATTTATTTGTTTATTTTAAAAGTCAATTTTCTATGTTTTTCAGATTGGGTAAATTCTATTAACCTGTCCTTAAGTTCACAGATTTTATCCTGTTATCTTCATTCTACTAGGATACCAACCAGTGAAGTGTTTTTCTTTCTTTTTTTTAATATGAAGTGAGAGAGTAGCATTGACATATATACACTACCAAATGTAAAACAGATAGTGGGAAGCAGCTGCATAGTATAGGGAGATCAGCTCAGTGCTTTGTGACCACCTAGAGGGGTGGGATAGAGAAGGTGGAGGGATGCTCAAGAGGGAGGGATATGGGGGTTTATGTATACATATAGCTGATTCACTTTGTTATACAGCAGAAACTAACACAACATTGTAAAGCAATTATACTCCAATAAAGATGTTAAAAAAATTTTATTGTATTTTTCTGTTGTATAATTTCTGTTTGGTTCTTTTTTTAAAAAAATAACTTCTATTTCTTTACTGTGACTTTCTATTTTTCATTTGTTTTAAAGTAATTTATTTGCCTTTTTATTAGTATTTTATGATGAGTTTTAAAATCCTTTTCAGATAATCTGATTCATCTCAGTGTTGATGTCAGCTGTTTGTCTTATTCAAATTGTGATTTTCCTGGTTGGAAAATGACTTTCTATTGTATCCTGAACATTTTAGTTTAGTATGTTAGGAGACTCTGGGTCCTATTTAAATCTTTTTTAGTAGGCAGTCACCTTAATTTTAGCATGTGGATTCTGGCCTACTTCTGTCAGCTGTGGTTCCAATGGAAGTTTAGGTTTTAGAACCTTTGTGGTGCTATTTTTCTGCCTGATTTATCTGGTGTCACCAGGGTTCCCACTGGTTTCTGCTTGTGCTACCTCAGAGGGTGGAAGGGCTTTCCCCAGGCCTGTTGCCCAGTGTCTCTCACTGGGGGATGGAAATCTCAGGTCTGCAAGAACAAAAAGGCTTCCCTGGCTGGTCCTTTACTTTTACAGGGTCCTCCCTGCCTGTGGAAATGGAGAGAGCTTCCTGGGATGAGCACTTGTTGTGGCAGGGCATCTCTTATTGATGCCTCCTGGCTACTGCAGTGTCTCTGGGTGGGAAAGGGCAGAGATGAGAGCCCTTCACTTAGTTTATTATTATTAGTGGGGAATATGGTCTTGATCAATCCTCTTTGCCGATGCTGCCAGGCTCACCTCCTGTCAGAGGGAATCCTGTTCAATCTGGGGGAGAAATGAGCCTCCCTGGGCTGCCTTCTGTTGTTAAGTTGGAGGTCAGGAAATACCCAAGAGAGGCCTAGAGAAATGAGGGAGACTTTCAAATGTGCTGTGACTCACATATACCCAAGTGACATTTTCCACTTAAAGAAGTGACATTGTCAGGTCTCAATTATTTGGTTCCTTGCTTCTGTGTGATAGCGTCTGTGTTTGACAGGAAACCTGAAACTTCTAGGTTCAGTTTGACGGGATTTACCAACTTATATATGAAAATCACCTCCAAAGTTATAAAGTGCTTTTGCAGCTACAACTTCCCTTGCTTTCCACAATCACAGTGTGAGACCAGCAAGATTGAGATTATTCCTATTTTGCTAATAAGAAAACATAGTAAGTTGGGAGACTGAGACTCATCCAGAAGTGATTTCTCATTCAGGGCCTTCCATTGATACTTTTCCCCTTGTGAAATCAGACCTTTACTGGGTGACAGGAGGCTGTGGAAATAGTTGATTTAAAGGGACCCAGCTTGCCATGTCCTCGGCTGCAACTAACACAGTAGGTTACCATGGAACTATAGAGTGGATAAATTCCAAGTTCAAGCTTATGTTCCGTATAAAGTACCCTGAGAATCTGGAAATCAAATTACCCTTAGAGAATCTGTTGGTAAAAAATCTTCCCAGATAGATGAAATTATCCATCTGAACAGGTCACCTCAGGGAAGAGGGTATCATATCAGAAAGGAGGTTGCTGAATTCCAATAGAGGGAAATGGGGTGTAGTCCACAAAGGCAAGATTGAAATTTGATGTAAAAAGCTGTAGCCTGACCAAACAATAGGGAGTTGGTTGAATAAACTATAGTTCATATAGTGAGATACAATGTGATCATTAAAAGTGAGATCAATTTATATATATATAGAGGTAGAAAGGTGTTCAAAATATATAAGCAAGAAACATATAGGAGTGTATAGTACGATCTGATTTTTATTCTATATGCATGCATGTAGATTTATCTCTGCATAGAGGAATTATGAAGTCTTTTTTTTGGTTCTCTATATTTTAAAAACATTCTATAATGAACAAATGTTTCTCAGTTAATTATAAAATAGAGCCATAGCCTAATCCACTTGTTATGAACTGAATGTTTGTGTCCCACCAAAATTCATATGTTGAAATTCTCCCTCCCCCAATATGATGATAATAGGAGATGGAGCCTTTGGAGGTGATTTGGATTAGATGAGATGATGAAAGTTGAACCCTCATGAATGGGATCAGTGACATTTTAAGAGTCATGAGAGACCATGCTTCTCTCTCTGCTCTCCACCATGTCAGGATACAGTGAAAGACAGCTGTCTAGAAAGCAGGCTCTCATCAGACAACAAATCTGCCAGGTCTTGGGCTTCCCAGCCTCCAGACCATGAGAAATAAATGTTTGTTTTTTATAAGCCACCCAGTGTCTGGTATTTTGTTATAGTAGCCTAAATGGACTGACAGAAGTTGTATTGTAACCTTATTGTATTGTAACTTGATTGTCTAAAGACAATGTGTCAAGAGTAAGAAGGGTGTTGAATGGATTGAAGAAAAAGGAAGCCTAAGAATAAGAATTGGTTAGTTTAATTAGTAGCAACAGGGCTGAAAGTAGAAGGAGCCTGACTGATGTATTTTGATTGATTTTTAAAAATTTGCCAGGCACTTAAGCAGGTAGTACGTCACATGTTAGCTCAGTTAATCTGCATAACCACTCTGTGTGGAAGGTATGATTATTAACCCCCATTTTCCAGATGAGGCCTCTGAGCCTCACAGAGGGGAAGTAACTTGCCCAAGGCCATACAGCTAATAAATGGCAAAGCCAGGACTAGAACCCAGATCTCCTTGTGTTCTACCCACTGGAGGCCCTGGGCATGTAGTTTCCAGAGAGGGAGGCTCTGCTTTGGGGCAAGGAGAGATCACTGGCCTCTTTTGCGGCCTGGAGGAAATAACCCCTGAGTTCATGAGGCTCCATGTGTGAATATTCTTGTTGGATGGGAGGTGGAGAAAAGAGAAGGGGCCGTGGAGGGGGTGAAGAGCCAGATCCCTGGATAGATCTATCCCCCAATGTGAATGAACAAACTGGTGTTCAGTCAGTATGCTTTTGTGAGTGAAGTGGGTGTCAGTCTTGTCCTCCCAGCTCATCAATGCTAGATAGACTCTGCACTCCACAGTGCTGTCCAGAACCAGGCATCCTCTCTGATACCTGTTTTGTCTTATTTTAACATCAACATTTAACCTACCTGCAGATTCTGTCTTTATAAGGTGGTTCATCCATTAAGGCTAGGTCAGGGTACCTTTTTTTTCAAGGTACGCCACCTTTCCTTTAATTTGTAGCTATTACACAGTAAACTCACACACATAAATGATTGAAGGTTTTAAATTCTAGACCAAAAAACTGTATCAACCAACATCTTCAAATCGGAACACAAGTGCAGAAGGGAGTCAGTGAGCAATTTGGCACTGGACTAAACGAATGACAGTGAACATTCTGACGGGGTCACACACCCATACCCCACTGGTATGACAGGTTCAAGATAACACACAACAGGAAGTTTAAAGTCAATCATATACACTGTTGTATCTTGGAAAGTTCAGACTTGAGCTGCTGCGACAATCATTCTGTAAACCTGGGGCTAATGAAAAGTCAGGTTCTCAAAGAACCTACACAGCCTGGGTTCTGATTTATACATCAGTTGCATGACGTTCATGCAGGTATATGGCTAACATTATCACACTACAGGTAACAATGGTCATATATTTGAATACTACTTCTAAAGCTGCCTGATCAATACACCCCAGCAAAAAGGACAATTACTTCACCATCACTTTGGTTTGTATCTCTGGCTTAACAAGTCCTAAAGTCCCCATGGCACTTAGCTGGACCATATCAAAGTTAGAGGTCTAGCACTAAAACAGTTTTTTATTCTTGGATAAGTTCTCCTCATCTGAATGCCCAAATGACCTGTCCAACCAGATGCTACTGAAGTTACAGTAAACACATACACATACACAAATACTCTTACTATGAGTTACATTCCAAAAAGACTGAATTTATTACCTGTTCCTAAGACTGAGGCACTGTTAACTAGAATACAGGACATGGTCTGTTTCAAAACTAGCATACATGCTCTGCATTCCTATTGGCATTCACAAAATACAGAAATAACCCTGTCTGCAAATGTGAGGTGGTGGCATGGAAATACTTTATATGAACTGGTGTGGCCAACTGCATGTGAGGTAGGATCAGAGACATGAGTCTTTTGACAGTGATCACCTAGTGACTTTGGTGTACATAGTCTCATCTGACTGGTGGCAGGGGTTCCAATGATGTTTCACCTACAAAGAGGCAAAGAAGGAACTCAGGACCCAACAGCCTTAGAGACATATATTAATGGGAGAGAATACCACCTACCATCCTTGACACTTTAAAAGAAAAGAAAACCCAGGACCACATACCCTAGAAGAGAAAATTGTTGACATAGAAAATACACAACTCAGAGCATTCTAAAGGAAAGAATTTCTACCAGTGTAAAAGATAGCCTTAAAAGAAAATATGTCGGCCATAATACTACCTGGAAAAGAGGACCTTTTTTGGACCTTATTGGAGCACATTCAATCTTAATTAATTGGTATGCTGGTCATCCTGGACTAGCATATACTCCTTCAGCTTAATTGGCCAGGTGTATTTCTATACTACCTTCTCTTTCCTCCTCCCTTCCCCCCACCTTCTCCACAACTGGGATTCTATAAGGGCTAGTGTAGAGCTCTCTAAAGAGTCAGAGTACAAAGCCATGAAAGTGGTAGAAAAGCAACAAAGCTTTGGAAGAGAAAGAGGCTTTTAGGTCACCCCCAAAGCTTTAGAAAATACCAGGGAAGAGAGCACCAGGCTTAACACAGAAGCTGTTGGTTTCACACAGGCCAACTTCTGAATATGTTTTTGTTTAGCCCCAGCAAGACACATGGGCCTAAATTAGCTTTCAAAGCGCACTTGCCTTTTGTGAAGACAAGTCACAAATCACAGAGCATGTAACACACTTTTACTTGCACTGACATCTAAAGGAGACATGGGCTGCTGTGACTGGTGATGAAACCAATACTTCCTATTTAAGGGGAAGGCACAGACTGTCAAGTCTCACAGCCAGGGAATCAGAGAAGACATGTTCTGTATGGCTTGAAAATCACTTTTTTTTTTTTTTTTTTGCATTGGAAAAGCTTCTGTTGCTGCCATCAAATGCTTTGAAAATGGAAATGCCTCTAAAAGGGAAACAAACTAAGAGTCCTTTACAACCCCAAATCTTTTCCCTTGTCCTTTGTTTGTTTGGCGTCACCTAATAGCCAAGCCATTTCTTCACATTATGTTAAAAAAATAACTGAATAGGAAAAAAAATTAAGGCTTAATCCATGTCTACTTTTTGTTTATAAATGTCTATATAAAAAGTCAGGTCTAGATTTGGCACTTAGAAGAAAGTAACCAGATTTGGTTACAATCACATCTGCCTGTATCATACATAGAATTCTGGGAGGGAGAGGCCTGAGGGTGGGGGAGAGATTTGGTACAACAGATATCATTAAATCATATACTTTGGAACTTGAGAAAGTGAGAACAATCTTCGTAGGAAGAAACCAATCTGAAGTATAGTATACCCCTTTTGAGACAAGTATTTTTCTTACAGGAAATTTACATTTCCCTACACAACTGTTTTTTTAAAAAGTCACTTTATAAAATGCTCTCAGAAAGATTTCCCAGTGGTACATCAAAGCTTAATAGCATCAAGAAAAGGTGTTATGTGTTTAATAAAAGTCACTATGTAACAAAGGTCGGACACAGTTATTAAACTTCTCTGTCTGCTAAATTCAGGCCAAGCTTAAATATTTACCAATCTGGTTTGAAAGCAACTCATAAAAAGACTTGGATTCCTTCTGGTTGGAAGTGTTCAAGGAAAGATCTTGCATTCAGTGAAGTGTGAAGTGTTTCTTAGACAAAATATGTCCATGCATGTTGACAGGCATGACAACTGACTTGGTAGTAATTGAACACAGTTTCTAGGATGACTTTCCAAAAGATACCTGTGCCTAATACATGTACCATAAGCTTTATGTTCTTGCCCAGTTAGTGCCAAATAAAGTTTCATGCTTTCTTTCATACAGCAAACCCCATCCTTGAATTTCTTCTTTAAAAAGCTGTTACTTAGGTTTGTTATTTAGGATTGTTTTAGTTATTACCATGAGGAATCTGTTATTCTATAAACTAATACTTAATGACTTTTTAAGAAAGGTGTTCATGTAGAATCTGAGCATGGCCACACTCCCAGGCACAGAGCCTGCCTCATGCTTGGAAAAGATAAGGAGTGACCCCAGGCCCATGTAAGCTGTGTAGGAAACAGGCAGATGTCAGGTTCATGGATGAGACAGTGGCAGGTGGTTAAATGCCTTCCTATTTAAGTGGGGCAGTCACATGAGAATGGAATTTTCTACTCAGGGAACTGGAAGGGTAGGGCAGTGGCAGAGGGCGTCACATTTCTTTCACAGCATAGGTGCTATATGAGGGTATGAAATGAAAGCCATTAATAGATGATCTTTTTTAGTACACCCAGTAACTTTCCTTCAGGAGCCTCCCCTCTATTGCTAGGCTCCTGACTACAGATAGCTACTGGGTTTTTACCAGTGCATAAATATTTGGATTCTACTGAACTTTTTCCCTCCTTCAGATTTACAAATCCAACTGTAAAACAGGGAGGTGTTATGTGTTGAGAGTAAATAGGGGATTTTCACAAGGTTTTCCTTAGTTCCATGTATGTCATATACAGGTAACATAGGACATGCTGGGGAATAAAAATAATAAAAGACCAAACAAATTGACTGGAAATAGCAGTGTTGCTCTTCACCACTTCTCAGTCTAGAACTATATTGAAAAGAACTTGTCACTAATGATTAATTTTGTTTTGGATCTAAGAAATAAGGTTTGGTACTATGTACAGGTCTGTAGAAATAAATCTGAGACCCTTAAACTAACTTTTTATAGGATTTGTAAAGGTCATTTGCCTTTTTTCTTTCTCTGAAAAGACCTTAACACACTATTGGAAATA
Organism: Eschrichtius robustus; assembly: GCF_028021215.1. Classification (NCBI taxonomy): domain Eukaryota; kingdom Metazoa; phylum Chordata; class Mammalia; order Artiodactyla; family Eschrichtiidae; genus Eschrichtius; species Eschrichtius robustus. The sequence goes on from NC_090845.1 coordinate 55,449,199, forward strand.
TCATACTAGTTAATGGACTATAAAATTCAGATTGAGATATGGGAGAAAGCCCTGGGTATAAAGCAAGATCCAGAATAAACTCATTTGTAGCAGATGATTGGTATTGTCATCCTCTTTGATAACTTCCTTCACAGAGCCAGGGTTTAGATAGAGCTTCCAGATCAAAATGACTTGTACAAATCCCAATTATTTTCCAGAAGTAAGAAGTCAAATGACAACTGGCAACATCTGATGATTTATGTTATATAAGCCAAAGACCAAACAGTGGAAAGAGGGGATGAGAAGATACAATAGGAAATCACATTGATGTTTTAAAATTATAGGAACAAGGCAGCTATCAAGGAGAGGTAAGTAGAAAAATGGCCCCTATTTACATATGAAAAAAAGACAACCAAAATGACTTAGAGTTCTTCCGCTAAATAGGAATTTTTTTGTGTGTCCATAGTTTAGCTAGGGGTAAGAAATCAAGGAAATATCCTGGGTCTTCTCTGCTACTTCTAACACTTTGATTAAAAGGTCCCTCTTTCTTATAGAGAAAAGTAACTAATGAGGTGATCCTTCAGAGGTGTCTGTATTTACAAATGGATATGGTAGTAACAGAGATGGCTCTTTCACTAAGACATCTAATTTTTTAGCTTAAACTAGACATATGGTATACAGAATAGACATCTTAGGTGAAGACATGGATTCTATTGGCAATGGGAGTTCTGAAAATGCTGACAATACGTAGTGCATGACCCAAACTACCCAAGACTTACCCTACCCCAGCATGTGGAAGTGGGTAAACTATGACTGAATATCCAATAGGAAAGTGTACAGCGTGTATCAACCCCAAATGGGGGAAAGTTTGGTGTTTAAACAACACATCCCCTTCTCCCTGGAGTATTTGGGCATGCTTTAAGAATAGACTTTTTTCAGAAGTGTACATTAGCACAAGGTGTTAAGACTACGAGATTTTAAAAGTAGTGCCAATTATGTCTAAAAATCCACAAACTTGATGTGATGTCTAGGGAAGTAAAACCACTGGTCTTCAGAAAAATACCTAAGAAGAGGGACTTCCCTGGCAGTCCAGTGGTTAAGATTCCATGCTTCCACTGCAGGGGGAACGGGTTCGATCCCTGGTCAGGGAACTAAGATCCCACATGCCATGTGGTATGGCCAAAAAAAAAAAAAAAAAAAAAAGACCTAAGAACAGTCCTGTTTTAGGAAAACTTAGATGGGCACATATGCCATGTGCAAGCCAGGGTCTAAAGCGCTGAGATTTTCAGTCGTCTCCTGAACTGATGTTGAGAATGCTATTGATCAATATTATTAATTCAGACCTCACTATTTTGGAATTGATCATTTTACAATGTAGTGGATTTAAGTTTATCAATGGGCTATCTATTAAAAAGGGATTTGGCTGAGTATTATAAGACCTAATCAGGGTGTGAGTTGGGGAAAACAAGTGTTGTAACCTAAGAAAACTATTTCCTTATATGTTCTAAACCACCAAGCACCCATGGATCATTTTGATTTATTTCTCAGGCAAATGTTGGGGTCTCTATTGGCAATAATGTTAGCTTACATTGTATGACTAAATATAATTCCAAGTAAAATTTTCTTTTAAGCTATTATGCAATTCAGCTACCTGTTGCACACCATCTCTCCCCTCAACAGGGGCTTAATTCTCCACTGTGACAATATTTCAACTTGTTCTCATGCTATAATAGTAAGAGTGGAAATGTTAGGGAGGCTGATCTTTAAGGAAAATGGAATAATGGAACCAGCCTAATATCTCAGCTGAAAAGCAATATTTTTAAAGCTAAATCCCATTCTAGAATAATAACATATTCTTTCTCTTGCCTATATTCTGGGCTGCTTGACATGCATATACTGGTTGCTTAACTAGTAAAGGCCCTAAATCCCCTTCCAGACTCTTAAGTGGGAGGAGGGGTGCCCTGGCCTTGCCCATTTAATCCAATTAGAAAAGCAGCACAGCCTTTTTTTGAGACAAGGATCATTGTGGGTGTTGCAGGTGCACCTAATATGGAAGCAGATGAATAGCTCACTGTTGCTTAGAGAAACCTGCCTCCTTGATGATGGCCTTAGAGAGTCCTGTGTCTTCAGAGAGGCCTGTGGTCCCAGAGAAGCTCATGGCCCCAGAGATGCTGATGCCTTCATAGAAGCCCATAGCCTCAGAGGTGCCCGTGTTGCCAGAGATGCCTGAGACCCCAGAAATGCCTGTGTCTCCAGAGAAGCCGACATCCCCAGAAATGTTTATGGCCCTAAGGTTGCCCATGGTCCCATAATAGTCAGGGTGGAGGTCTGCACACTGGCTTTTTACTTGATCCATCTGAACTCGAAGGCCTCCTTCCCTAGAAAGAGTGCCATTCTCCATCAAGGTATTCAGGTCTCCATCAATACCCATAAAGCTGAGAGGATTGGTTAAAGGAGTTCCCAGGTGTTGAGATAATAAACGCCCTGATTGAGAGCAGGTACAGACTTCTTCTGGTGGCTCATCATGGGCTTTCACTTTCTGTCATGGGAGCAAGGAATGGTTGAAAAGAATTAGAAACCGGAGTAAAACTAGGCAAATATCACATTGACTTATAGGGATCCTGCCTGCTGTCACTTATATGGTAGCAAATGACCTTTTGCCCCCTCCTCATCCTCAAACATCTTTTCTTCATCACTTGACATAGTGCTTTAAAAGCCCTACTACTAAAGACCCTCAAGGGTCTTGTATATATAAAAGTTCCCTTTTCTGATAAATGCAATTTTATTACTGGGAGCAGGGAGGGCAAGGGAAAGGATCACTAACATTTATTGAATACCTCCATGTGCCAGGCACTTTACATATAGTATTTCCTTTTATACTTAAGAGTCTTATTAGTTAGGAATTAGCTGTATTTTACAGATGAGGAAACAGGCTCAGAGAATTTAAGTCACCCCAAATTCACACATTTAGGAAGTGGTAGAGCTGGGATCTGACCCTGCCTCTTCTTAATGCCAAAGTCTATTATCTGTCTACTACTTCATGCTATCTCCAATGGATATTTTCACCTTCAGGGATAACACAATGATTCACTGATACTTTACAACAGTGATTCTTAACTTTTGTGGGTCATAGACACCTTTGAAAATCTGAAGAAAATGATGGACCTTCTTCTCAGAAAACTGCATGCATTCACATGTGAGTGCATGAGATGGCACACAAACAGTTTTTAGGTACAATTTCAGGGGTTTCATACACAGATCCCCTGAAGGGCATCTGTGGATATCTATGGGTTCATGGACTCCAGTTAAGAACTCCTTCCTTAGGGTATAAGCATACCACTCTTATTTTCCTGGAAATCACAAAATCACACACACACACACACACACACACACACATACACACAGTGATAACCCTTGGAGAGAGAAACTGAATGGGTAGGTGGCTGGGAGAGTTTTTTCAACGTTCCATTTTGTACATTTTTGTATTCTGCATATTCTAACTTTATACTTGTACTGCCTTTTTTTTTTAAACGTCAACGGGGTTATCTGTTGGGCTGCTTTTGTTTCTCTTCTCTGTATTAAAAAAGGAATGTTAATAATAGTTATTATTTTAAAAGGAAGCCTTACTTACTTTTGAACTTTAGAATCAGAAAGTGATCTGATTCAATCTAGAATGAATCTGATTCTCTCAGGAATTAGGCAGGAATAAGTGAAAGGGCTGGGTTTAGAATAGGAGACCTGCTCTGGAGGCCTTGTGGAGAAGGCTGCTAATAGGTAAAAAAGGAGGCAGGAGACACTAGGAAAAAGGTTTCCTACTTTTCAGTTCTGCCTAGGGCTTGACCTTCCTGGGGCTGCTTGTTTCCTTTGTTTCCTATGATTTTAAGTTATGCTCCAGTTTTTTCCTTCCCCTTCCCCTTCCCCTTCTTCTTCTTTTTTTTTAATGGAACCAACTAACTGACCGTTACCTGCCAAGAGGACATTCAAAAGTTTAGGATCTGATGTAATCACAATACATTTATTTTCACAATAAAAGGATATTTGTTTACTTACAGTGAGCAGAAAAGCTATGCCTTATCTGGTCGAAAGGAGGTTCACACCCAGTTCCTAAACAGCACACCCTTTCCAAGAATTCTTTTCTAAAAAATATCCCTCCCCTCTACTTCAAACACACCCTTAGGGACCTCTGGATTCCAGAAGCAGTTCAGCATTTTCCATTTTTTGAAAGGAAATCCCTGTTGACTTGTTTAACTTCTAATTAAAAACAAGTGTGTGACTTTGGTTTTGCTGGTACAATAAGCAGAGTTTATAATCTACATGGGAAGGAAATCAGATTTTTTATAAGGTTTTCCTAATTGGAAATATAACAATTTCATTGTTCTCATTAGTACACCCAAGAAGTTATACTTATTCTCTTGATGGATAACAAATGCTTGTATTACTTCCCTGTCATTCCCTCTTGTTCCTCCTAATAATTCCATCCAGATCCAAAAAGGGAACCAATCCACTTGTTTAGCTGAGTGTTATATTTACCACTTAATATGGGACGTAAAAAAAGAGTTGCACCTTAGAGCTTTATAGACACAGGATGCTTGGAAAGCAGAGAGTATAACAAGCCAGCCAGGCAGCTTCTCACAAGTACCAATTCAACTCTCAGTGGATTGGGCCTACTCAGAAGGGGCAAGAGGTTCTCATTTTGAGATTTAACTCTTCACCTTTTCTAGTTTGTGCACATCTGCCTCCAGCATTGATCTCTGCTTCTTAATTTCCAAGAGGCTCTCTAGCATACTCTGCTTGGGCTGCAGCCCTTTGTCAAAGCGGTTATACATCCCACACCAGAACCTTGAATAAACAAAAAGAAAAAAAGTGGGTTAGCTTAGCTGGAGAAATAGATTGTTTATGTTTTCCTCATGTCAAGAAAATATTAGCCTGGTAGGTAGGCAGATCTCAAAAGTTAGGTAACTTTGATGACATTAAAAAGACTGGACATGCTCATAATTTAAGAGTAAAGTTCCTAACAGAAAGATCTCTGCTGAAGACAGGCTTCCTAAAGTCGTACTGAGCTCACAGCCACCTCTAAACACACCCTTTGACATGGCCCTGCCCCCATAGGGACAAGACCCAACTCCACCCACCAGTGGGCAGGCACAAGCCCCAGGACCAACCTTAACCACCAGGGGGCAGACACCAGAAGCAAAAGGAGCTACGATCCTGCAGGCTGCAGAAAGGAGACCACAAACACAGAAAATTAGACAAAATGAGATGGCAGAGAAATATGATCCAGAAGAAGGCACAAGATAAAAACCCAGAACAACTAAGTGAAATGGAGATAGACAATCTCCCTAAAAAATAATTCAGAGTAACGATAGTAAATATGATCCAAGATCTCAGAAAAAGAATGGAGGTACAGACAGCGAAGATATAAGAAATGTTTAACAAAGAGCTAGAAGGTTCAAAGAACAACAAACAGATGAACAGTACAATAACTGAAATGCAAAATACACTAGAAGGAAATCAATAGCAGAATAAATGAGGCAGAAGAACGAATAAGTGAGCTGGAAGACAGAGTGGTGGAAATCACTGCCACAGAACAGAAAAAATAATGAAAAGAAATGAGGACACTCTCAGAGACCTTTGGGAAAACATAAAATGCGCCAATATTTGCATTATAGGGGTCCCAGAAGGAGAAGAGAGAGAGAAAGGGTCTGAGGAAATATTTGAAGAGATAATAGCTGAAAACTTCCCTAACATGAGAAAGGAAATGCTCACTCAAGTCCAGGAAGCACAGAGTCCCATACAAGATAAACCCAAGGAGGAACACAGCAAGACACATATTAATCAAACTGACAAAAATTAAAGACAAGGAGAAAACATTAAAAGTAACAAGGGAAAAGCAACAAATAACATACAAGGGAATCAAAATAAGGTTATCAGCTGATTTTTCAGCAGAATCTCTGCAGGCCAGAATCTGGTGGCATGATATATTTAAAGTGATAAAAGGGAAGAACCTACAACCAAGAATACTCTGCCCAGCAAGGCTCTTATTCAGATTTGACAGAGAAATCAAAACCTTTACAGAAAAACAAAAGTTAAGAGAATTCAGCACCACCAAAAAAGCTTTACAACAAATGCTAAAGGAATTTCTGTAGGAGGAAATGAAAAGGCCACAACTAGAAACAATAAAATTATGAATGGGAAGGCTTACCAGTAAAGGCAAACACGAATTTGATAAAGCTGCAGGATACAAAATTAATACACAGAAATGTCTTGCATTACTATACTCTAACAATGAAAGATCAGAAAGAGAAATTAAGGAAACAATCCCATTTACCATCACATCAAAAATGATAAAATACTTAGAATAAACCCGCCTAAGGAGGGAAAAGACCTATACTCTGAAAACTATAAGACACTGATGAAAGAAATTGAAGATGATGCAGATAGATGGACAGATATACCATGTTCTTGGACTGGAAGAATCAAAATTTTGAAAATGACTATACTACCCAAGGCAATCTATAGATTCAATGCAATCCCTATCAAATTACCAATGGCATTTTTCACAGAACTAGAATAAAACATTTTAAATTTGTATGGAAACACAAAAGACCCCAAGTAACCAAATCAATCTTGAGAAAGAAAAAGGGAGCTGGAGGAATCAGGCTCCCTGACTTCAGACTATACTACAAAGCTACAGTCATCAAAACAGTATGGTACTGGCACAAAAACAGAAATATAGATCAGAACCAAGATGGAGGGGTAGAAGGACGTGCTCTCACTCCCTCTTGCGAGAGCACCAGAATCACGACTGGCTGCTGGACAATCATCGACAGGAAGACACTGGAACTCACCAAAGAGGATACTCCACGTCCAAGGACAGAGGAGAAGCCAGAGTGAGACGGTAGGAGGGGCGCAATCAGAGTAAAATCAAATCCCATAACTGCTGGGTGGGTGACTCACAGACTGGCAAACACTTATACCACAGAAGTACACCCACTGGAGTGAAGCTTCTGAGCCCCACGTCAGGCTTCCCAACCTGGCCGTCCGGCAACGGGAGGAGGAATTCCTAGAGAATCAGACTTTGAAGCCTAGTGGGAATTGATTGCAGGACTTCGACAGGACTGGGGGAAACAGAGACCCCACTCTTGGAGGGCACACACAAAGTAGTGTGCGCATCGGGACCCAGGGGAAGGAGCAGTGACCCTGGGGGAGACTGAACCAGACCTACCTGCTGGTGTTGGGGGGTCTTCTGCAGAGGCGGGGGGTGGCTCTGTTTCACCGTGGGGACAAGGACACTGGCAGTGGAGGCTCTGGGAAGTGCTCCTTGGTGTGAGCCCTCCCAGAGTCTGCCATTAACCCCATCAAAGAGCCCAGGTAGGCTCCAGTGTTGGGTTGCCTCAGGCAAAACAACCAACAGGGAGGGAACCCAGGCACACCCATCAACAGTTAAGTGGATTAAGGTTTTACTGAGCTCTGTCCACCACAGCAACAGTCAGCTCTACCCACCACCAGAGCCTCCCATCAAGCCTCTTAGATAGCCTCAACCACCAGAGGACAGACAGCAGAAGCAAGAAAAACTACAATCCTGCAGCCTGTGGAACAAACCCCACAGTTACAGAAAGATAGACAAGATGAAAAGGCAGAGGGCTATATATCAGATGAAGGAACAAGAAAAAACCCCAGAAAAACAACTAAATGAAATGGAGATAGGCAACCTTCCAGAAAAAGAATTCAGAATAATGATAGTGAAGATGATCCAGGACCTCAGAATAAGAATGGAGGCAAAGATTGAGAAGATGCAAGAAATGATTAACGAAGACCTAGAAGAATTAAACAACAAACAAACAGAGATGACCAATACAATGACTGAAATGAAAACTACACTAGAAGGAATCAATAGCAGAATAACTGAGGCAGAAGAACGGATAAGTGACCTGTAAGACAGAATGGTGGAATTCACTGCTGCAGAACAGACTAAAGAAAAAAGAATGAAAAGAAGTGAAGACAGCCTAAGAGACCTCTGGGACAACATTAAACGCAACAACATTTGCATTATAGGGGTCCCAGAAGGAGAAGAGAGAGAGAAAGGGCCAGAGAAAATATTTGAAGAGATTATAGTCGAAAACTTCCCTAACATGGGAAAGGAAATAGCCACCCAAGTCCAGGAAGCGCAGAGAGTCCCATACAGGATAAACCCAAGGAGAAACACACCGAGACACATAGTAATCAAAATGGCAACAATTAAAGACAAAGAAAAATTATTGAAAGCAGCAAGGGAAAAACAAAAAATAACATACAAGGGAACTCCCATAAGGTTAACAAGTGATTTCTCAGCAGAAACTCTACAAGCCAGAAGGGAGTGGCATGATGTACTTAAAGTGATGAAAGGGAAGAACCTACAACCAAGATTACTCGACCTGGCAAGGATCTCATTCAGATTCGATGGAGAAATCAAAAGCTTTACAGACAAGCAAAAGCTAAGAGAATTCAGCACCACCAAACCAGCTCTACAACAAATGCTAAAGGAACTTCTCTAAGTGGGAAACACAAGAGAAGAAAAGGACCTACAAAAACAAACCCAAAACAATTAAGAAAATGGTCATAGGAACATACATATCGATAATTACCTTAAACGTGAATGGATTAAATGCTCCAACCAAAAGACACAAGCTTGCTGAATGGATACAAAAACAAGACCCATATATATGCTGTCTACAAGAGACCCACTTTAGACCTAGGGACACATACAGACTGAAAGTGAGGGGATGGAAAAAGATATTCCATGCAAATGGAAATCAAAAGAAAGCTGGAGTAGCTATACTCATATCAGATAAAATAGACCTAAAAATAAAGAATGTTACAAGAGACAAGGAAGGACACTACATAATGATCAAGGGATCAATCCAAGAAGAATATATAACAATTATAAATATATATGCACCCAACATAGGAGCACCTCAATACATAAGGCAACTGCTAACAGCCATAAAAGAGGAAATTGACAGTAACACAAAAATAGTGGGGGACTTTAACACCTCACTTACACCAATGGACAGATCATCCAAAATGAAAATAAATAAGGAAACAGAAGCTTTAAATGACACAATAGACCAGATAGATTTAATTGATATTTATAGGACATTTCATCCAAAAACAGCAGATTACACGTTCTTCTCAAGTACGCACGGAACATTCTCCAGGATAGATCACATCTTGGGTCACAAATCAAGACTCAGTAAATTTAAGAAAACTGAAATCATATCAAGCATCTTTTCTGACCACAATGCTATGAGATTACAAATGAATTACAGGGAAAAAAACGTAAAAAAGACAAACACATGGAAGCTAAACAATACGTTACTAAATAACCAAGAGATCACTGAAGAAATCAAAGAGGAAAGCAAAAAATACCTAGAGACAAATGACAATGAAAACACGACGACCCAAAACCTATGGGATGCAGCAAAAGCAGTTCTAAGAGGGAAGTTTATAGCTATACAAGGCTAAGAAACAAGAAAAATCTCAAGTAAACAATCTAACCTTACACCTAAAGAAACTAGAGAAAGAAGAACAAACAAAACCCAAAGTTAGCAGAAGGAAAGAAATCATAAAGATCAGAGCAGAAATAAATGAAATAGAAACAAAGAAAACAATAGCAAAGATCAATAAAACTAAAAGCTGGTTCTTTGAGAAGATAAACAAAATTGATAAGCCATTAGCCAGACTCATCAAGAAAAAGAGGGAGAGGACTCAAATCAATAAAATCAGAAATGAAAAAGGAGAAGTTACAACAGACACTGCAGAAATACAAAGCATTCTAAGAGACTACTACAAGCAACTTTATGCCAATAAAATGGACAACCTGGAAGAAATGGACAAATTCTTAGAAAGGTATAACCTTCCAAGCCTGAACCAGGAAGAAACAGAAAATATAAACAGACCAATCACAAGCAATGAAAATGAAACTGTGATTAAAAATCTTCCAACAAACAAAAGTCCAGGACCAGATGGCTTCACAGGTGAATTCTATCAAACATTTAGAGAAGAGCTAACACCTATCCTTCTCAAACTCTTCCAAAAAATTGCAGAGGAAGGAACACTCCCAAACTCATTCTATGAGGCCACCATCACCCTGATACCAAAACCAGACAAAGACACTACAAAGAAAGAAAATTACAGACCAATATTGCTGATGAATACAGATGCAAAAATCCTCAACAAAATACTAGCAAACAGAATCCAACAACACATTAAAAGGATCATACACCATGATCAAGTGGGATTTATCCTAGGGATGCAAGGACTCTTCAATATATGCAAATCAATCAATGTGATACACCATATTAACAAATTGAAGAAGAAAAACCATATGATCATCTCAATAGATGCAGAAAAAGCTTTTGGCAAAATTCAACACCCATTTATGATAAAAACTCTCCAGAAAGTGGGCATAGAGGGAACCTACCTCAACATAATAAAGGCCATATATGACAAACCCACAGCAAACATCATTCTCAATGGTGAAAAACTGAAAGCATTTCCTCTAAGATCAGGAACGAGACAAGGATGTCCACTCTCACCACTATTATTCAACATAGTTCTGGAAGTCCTAGCCACGGCAATAAGAGAAGAAAAAGAAATAAAAGGAATACAAATTCGAAAAGAAGAAGTAAAACTGTCACTGTTTGCGGATGACATGATATTATACACAGAGAATCCTAAAACTGCCACCAGAAAACTGCTAGAGCTAATTAATGAATATGGTAAAGTTGCAGGATACAAAATTAATGCACAGAAATCTCTTGCCTTCCTATACACTAATGATGAAAAATGTGAAAGAGAAAGTATGGAAACACTCCTATTTACCATTGCAACAAAAAGAATAAAATACCTAGGAATAAACCTACCTAGGGAGACAAAAGACCTGTATGCAGAAAACTATAAGACACTGATGAAAGAAATTAAAGATGATACCAACAGATGGAGAGATATACCATGTTCTTGGATTGGAAGAATCAACATTGTGAAAATGACTATACTACCCAAAGCAATCTACAGATTCAATGCAATCCCTATCAAATTACCAATGGCATTTTTTACGGTACTAGAACGAATCATCTTAAAATTTGTATGGAGACACAAAAGACCCCGAATAGCCAAAGCAGTCTTGAGGGAAAAAAACGGAGCTGGAGGAATCAGACTCCCTGACTTCAGACTATACTCAAAGCTACAGTAATCAAGACAATATGGTACTGGCACAAAAACAGAAACATAGATCAATGGAGCAAGATAGAAAGCCCAGAGATAAACCCACGCACCTATGGTCAACTAATCTATGACAAAGGAGGCAAAGATATACAATGGAGAAAAGACAGTCTCTTCAATAAGTGGTGCTGGGAAAACTGGACAGCTACATGTAAAAGAATGAAATTAGAATATTCCCTAACACCATACACAAAAATAAACTCAAAATGGATTCGAGACTTAAATGTAAGACTGGACACTATAAAACTCTTAGAGGAAAACATAGGAAGAACACTCTTTGACATAAATCACAGCAAGATCTTTTTTGATCCACCTCCTAGAGTAATGGAAATAAAAACAAAAATAAACAAATGGGACCTAATGAAACTTCAAAGTTTTTGCACAGCAAAGGAAACCATAAACAAGACAAAAAGACAACCCTCAGAATGGGAGAAAATATTTGCAAACGAATCAACGGACAGAGGATTAATCTCCAAAATTTATAAACAGCTCATTCAGCTCAATATTAAAGAAACAAACACCCCAATCCAAAAATGGGCAGATGACCTAAATAGACATTTCTCCAAAGAAGACATATAGACGGCCACGAAGCACATGAAAAGCTGCTCAACATCACTAATTATTAGAGAAATGCAAATCAAAACTACAATGAGGTATCACCTCACACCAGTTAGAATGGGCATCATCAGAAAATCTACAAACAACAAATGCTGGAGAGGGTGTGGAGAAAAGGGAACCCTCTTGCACTGTTGGTGGGAATGTAAATTGATACAGCCACTATGGAGAACAATATGGAGGTTCCTTAAAAAACTAAAAGTAGAATTACCATATGACCCAGCAATCCCACTACTGGGCATATACCCAGAGAAAACCGTAATTGAAAAAGACACATGCACCCGAATGTTCATTGCAGCACTATTTACAATAGCCAGGTCATGGAAGCAACCTAAATGCCCATCAACAGACGAATGGATAAAGAAGTTGTGGTACATATATACAATGGAATATTACTCAGCCATAAAAAGGAACGAAATTGAGTCATTTGTTGAGACGTGTATGGATCTAGAGACTGTCATACAGAGTGAAGTAAGTCAGAAAGAGAAAAACAAATATCGTATATTAACGTATGTATGTGGAACCTAGAAAAATGGTACAGATGAGCCGGTTTGCAGGGCAGAAGTTGAGACACAGATGTAGAGAATGGACATATGGACACCAAGGGGGGAAAACTGCGGTGGGGTGGGGATGGTGTTGTGCTGAATTGGGCGATTGGGATTGACATGTATACACTGATGTGTATAAAACTGATGCCTAATAAGAACCTGCAGTATAAACAAACAAACAAACAAAACAACTAATACTAAACTTTCATTGGGTTATTTGTATGGAAATATGTTAATATAAATGTTTCAGACATTACATGAAATTTCTAAAAATCTTATATGTTCTGGTATAATGTTATAAGTCATAATCCTAGTTATTACCTTAAAATGTATATCTCAGAAATAACTAATTTTCTTGTCAACTGCATTGTTATGAACTTTCATCAAATTTTTAACTGTGGTCATTTTTAAGTCTTTTGTCATTTACAGACAGTTCTGTGTGTACTCTCATGCTTTTGCAAATATGTTCCTATAAAAGGGTTTCATCTTTAAGAAATTCATGGAAAAGACTCTAAGAAGTACAGGTTTCTGGTAACTGACTGTACTGCTGAACTGAATGAATAAGCATTTTCAGAACTCTAATGAAAAACTGATGAACTCATAAAAGTGCTAACAAAAGATCAAGATGAAAAAAAAAATTAATTACATGGGACTGAGTGAACTGATGAGGATGAGTATAATTTTTGTGACTTTCTGTCTGAATTAAAAAAAAAATCCAAAAAAAAAAAGAAATATAGATCAATGGAACAGATAGGAAGCCCAGAAATAAACTCATGCTCCTATGGTCAATTAATCTATGACAAATGAGGCAAGGATATACAATGGAGAAAAGACAGTCTCTTCAATAAGTGGTGCTGGGAAAACTGGACAGCTACATGTAAAAAATGAAATTATAACATTCTCTAACACCACACACAAAAATAAACTCAAAATGGATCAAATACCTAAATGTAAGGCCAGACACTATAAAAGTCTTATAGCAAAACAGGCAGAACACGCTCTGACATGAGATTAGCTCAAGTTGGTGGAGTATAAGGATGTGAGCTCACACCTTTTTATGAGAACACCAAAATCACAACTAACTGCTAAACAAACATTGACAAAAAAAATGCTAGAACCGACCAAAAAAGATACCCTATATCCAAAGACAAAGAAGAAGCCAGAATGAGATGGTATGAGGGGCACAACTGTGATAAAATCAAATCCCATTCCTACCAGGTGGGTGACCCACAAACTAGAAAACAATGAAACCACAGAAGTTCTCCCACAGGAGTGAAATTTCTGAGCCCCACATCAGGCTTCCCAGCCTGGTGGTCCAGCACTGGGAGGAGGAGCCCCCAGATGATCTGGCTTTGAAGGCCAGTGGGGTTTGATCTCAGTAATTCCACAGGACTGGGGGAAACAGAAACTCCACTCTTGGAGGGTGCACACAAGGTCTCGTGTGCACCAGGACAGAGGGGAATAAAGCAATGACCCCATAAAAGACTGGGCCAGACCTACCTGCTAGTATTGGAGCGTCTCCTGCAGAGGCAGGGGGCGGCTGTGGCTCACTGTGGAGACAAAGACACTGGCAGCAGCAGTTCTGGGGAGTACTCACTGGCATGAGCCCTCCCGGAGGCTGACCGTTAGTCCTACCCAACAGCCTGTAGGCTCCAGTGCTGGGACACCTCAGGCCAAACAACCAACAGGACGGGAATACAACCCCACCCATCAGCAGACAAGCATCTTAAAGTTTTCCTGAGCATGGTCCTGCCCACCAGAAGGACAAGACCCAGCTCCACCCACCACTGGGCAGGAACCAGTCCCTCCTATTAGGAAATCACAGCAATATCTTTTTTGATCCACCTCCTAGAGTAATGAAAAAGAAACAAAAATAACAAATGGGACCTAATTAAACTTAAAAGCTTTTGCAAAGCAAAGGAAACCATAAACAAAACAAAAAGACAATGCACAGGTTGGGAGAAAATATTTGCAAACAAAGTGACTGACAAGGGGTTAATCTCCAAAATATACAAACAGCTCATGCAGCTCTATGTCACAAAAACAAACAACACAATAAAAAAATGGGCAGAATATCAAAATAGACATTGCTCCAAAGAAGTCATACAGATGGCCCAAAAGCACATGAAAAGATGCTCAACATCACTAATTATGAGAGAAATGCAAATCAAAACTACAATGAAGTATCACTTCACACTGGTCAGAATGGCCATCATCAAAAAATCTAGAAACAAATGCTGGAGAGGGTGAGGAGAAAAGGGAACCCTCCTACAATGTTGGTGGACTGTAAATTAGTACAACCATTATGGAGAACAGTATGGAGGTTCCTTAAAAAACTAAATATAGAAGTACCATATGATCCAGCAATCCCACTCCTGGGCATATATCCAGAGAAAACCATAATTCGAAAAGATACATGCACCCCAATTGTAATTGCAGTGCTATTTACAATAGCCAAGTCATGGAAGCAACCTAAATGTCCACTGATAGAGGAATGGATAAAGAAGATGTGGTACATATATACAATGGAATATTACTCAACCTTAAAAAAGAACAAAATAATGCCATTTGCAACAACATGGATGGACCTAGAGATTATCATATTAAGTGAAGTAAGTCACACAGAGAAAGACAAATATCATATGATATCACTCATATGTGGAATCTAATTTAAAAAATGATACAAATGAACTTATTTACAAAACAGTTTCACAGATTTCGAAAACAAACCGATGGTTACCAAAGGGGATACATGGGGATGGGGAGGGATAAATTAGGATCCTAGGATTATCATACACACACAACTATATATAAAATAGATAACCAACAACGACCTACTGTACAGCACAGGGAAATCTACTTAATATTCTATAATAACCTATATGGGAAATGAATCTGCAAAAGAATGAATATATGTGTATGTATAACTGAATCACTATGCTGTACACCTGAAACTAATACAACATTGTAAATCACCTATACTCCAATAAAATTAAAAAAAAAAAACAAAGGACCTGAATAAGTTTTTTCAAATAAGAGATACAAATGGACAATAAGCACATGAAACTATCATCACTACTCATTAGGGAAATGCAAACTAAAACCATAACATATCATTTCATACCCATTAGAATGGCTACTATTTGAAAAAACAAAAAAAACAAAAACAAGTGTTGGCAAGAATGTGGAGAAATTGGAACTGTTGTGCACCACTGTGGGACTGTAAAGTGGTACAGTTTCTATGGAAAACGCTATGGTCATTCCTCAAAAAAATTAAAAATAGATTAACCATATGATCCATTAATTCCACTTCTCAGTATATATCCAAAAGAATTTGAAAATAGGGCCTCAAAAATACTTTTACACCAACGTTCATAGCAGCATTATTTACAAGAACCAAAAGGTGGAAGTTATCCAAGTGTCTATAGATAGATGAATGGATAAACAAAATGTGATATGCAATCAATGAAATATTACTCAGCCTTAAAAGATAATGAAAATTCTGACAGAAGGTTCACATGGATGAACCTTGAGGACATCATACTAAGTGAAATAAGCCAGAGATGAAAGGACAGCTAATATATGGTTCCACTCATATGAGGTATCTAGAGTATTCAAATACATAGAGACAGAAAGTAGAATGATAGTTGGCAGGGGATGGAGTGAGGCAGAAATAGAAAACTGTTTAATGGATACAGACATTTCAGTTTTGTAAATGGAAAATTTCTGGAGATTGATTGAACAATGCAGATATACTTAATATTACTGAACTGTACACTTAAAAATGGTTAAGATGGTAAATTTTGTGCTATGTGTATTTTACCACAATTAAAAAAAGAAATAATAAAGAGTGATCCCCAAAATGCTTTACCCAGGTTCTTCAAAGGATAACTAGTATAATATCACAACTAGGATGATATTGATATAGTCAAGATAACAATTCCCTCACCATAAGGAGTACTTCTATTGTACTTTTATAGCCACACACATTTCCGTACCCTCTATCCTCCACCCTGTCCTTAACCCCTGGTAACCATTAATCTTAACCATTAATTTTGTCTTTGTAAGAAATTTATATAAATGGAAGCATAAAGTACGTAACATTTTGAGATTAGCTTTTAAAATTCATCACAATTCTCTGCAAGGTGTTGCATGTATCAATAGTTCATTCCTCTTTATTGCTGAGTAATAATCTCTGGCATTGATGTACCAGAGTTTTTTTTTTTTTACCTATGAACAATTTACTTGTTGAAGGAAATTTGGGTTGTTTTCAGTTTTTGGCTATTATGAATAAAATTGCTATGAACATTAGTGTACAGGTTTTTGTGTGAACAAAGTTTTCATTTTTCTGGGATACATGTCCTAGAGTGCAATTAGTGCAATTGTTAGATCATATGGTAGTTGCATGTTTAGTTTTTTAGGAAAGTGAAAAACTGTTTTCCATAGTGATTGTACTATTATACATTACTGTTATATAAATGAGCTAAAGATGGCCTCTGCATATTGGCTCTATATTGTTTACTTCTTCATAGAAGGCTGGGACGTGTTAGCTGAAAAGCCCATCAGTGCCAAACTCAAAATTTTACCCATCCAATTGTTTTAAACATAGCCCAAATAAGCAGTTTTTAGCCATTTAAAGCCTACTTGCTTTGCATACCCTGAGAATCTGCACTCAGTATCTGCAAGCCATAGATAAGATGAATTTCAGTGCAATAACTGAACAGGTGCTCTGAACCACTAGACATGTGTTGAGTTCTGCCAGAGGGTGCTTCTCACCAGGGCACTGCCTAAAGATGAGGTAGAAGCTTAAACTTCTGGGGGAGAGGAAATGGAAGGCAGGACCCTATGAAAGAGGACTAGTGCCCACTAGAGGGCAAGGCAGCACAATACCATCATGATAGTGATGAGGATATATTATCCTCTGCTTTCCTGGTAACTACTTGCAAAAGTTAAAGATATAGAAATGGCACAAGGGGAGGGCGAAAAAGGAGGGGCTGGTTCTCAGTTGGATAAAGAGATATAACCTCTCTTTTTTCCTGAGGCCCAGTCTCTCCTTAAAGACCTAACCCTGGAATCAAGTAAAAAAGGGGCTGCCTGGCTATATAGAATAGATCTGGTGAGGAACAAGCTTCACCTTATGGGGGCTGAAATTAAGCAATTGGTTGCCAGAATTGGTGGCTCAAAATGGAAAAAAATGGTGTCCCTACTAATTAGTGTGAAAGGTGGGAATGACCAACAGAAGAGGCTTTGGACCCCAGTCTATATATACCTTTTGATATAGATTTTTATGGCTTGGAGGGCTAACCATCCTATGTTAGGCCTCATAAAGGCCTAGGAAGACTAGCAATGGAAAATGTTAACTGAGGCCAAATATCTCCTCCATCAGCTGGGATGTTGGAGTGGACTTACTAGGTAATAGAGGATACAGTATGGCATGAAGTATGATGACTCTGCAAGTCCAGAGGTGACTTAATTAGGTCCTGAGTCTACCCAGTTGTTTGTCAGGAGGGCTCCTGTTAAGTGTAAGTTCTTTTTATGAGCCATGACAGCTAATGCTAAAACAATTGAAGAGGTCACAGCTGCCCTACATTTAAAAGAAACTCATGAAAGACAAACTCAGAGTTGTGTCGCTTGTTAATTCTACAAACAATACCCTATTTGGCCTAAATTGAAATTGCTATCAACAATGATGCCTCTTTCCTCTAGGCTAAACAAACCAATTACAACCAGGCCCGTGCTTAAGTGTGAACTATGAGATGAACAAGAGAGGTTATACTGGATCCAAAGAAACAAAGGGAATCCAAATTGGATGATCTCTGGTAAACTGGTGGAGTAATTACAATATTTACTAGGGTTAGATTACAATCCTCAAAATGCATCACATTCAAAGACAGCTACCCCTGCAAAGACTACTCCTGATCTCCTTTAGTGGCAGGCACCAGCCCCCATATAGGGATCTGGCAGTCACAGAAGGGGTGGTTGTAGAAGCCAGCCCCTTCTAGTAGACAATCACACTTTCAACATATTAACTATAGTTTTTATTTTTTTGATATTGAGCTGCATGAGTTGTTTGTAAACTTTGGAGATTAATCCCTTGTAGACTGCATCATTTGCAAATATTTTCTCCCATTCTGTGGGTTGTCTTTTTGTTTTGTTTATGGTTTCCTTTGCTGTGCAAAAGCTTTTGAGTTTAATTAGGTCCAATTTGTTTATTTTTGTTTTAATTTTCATTACTCTAGATGACTGATCAAAAAAGATATTGCTGCGATTTATGACAGAGAGTGTTCAGCCTAAGTTTTCCTCTAAGAGTTTTATTGTGTCTGGCCTTACATTTAGGTCTTTAATCCATTTTGAGTTTATTTTTATTTATGGTGTTAGAGAATGTTCTAATTTCAGTCTTTTACATGTAGCTGTCCAGTTTTCCCAGCATCACTTATTGAAGAGACTGTCTTCACCATTGTATAATCTTGCCTCTTTTTAGCAAAGATTAATTGACCATAGGTGCGTGGGTTTATCTCTGGACTGTCTATCCTGTTCCATTAATCTATATTTCTGTTTTTGTGCCAGTACCATACAGTCTTGATTACTGTAGGTTTTTGGTATAGTCTGAAGTCAGGGAGCCTGATTCCTCCAGCTCCGTTTTTCTTTCTCAAGATAGCTTTGGTTATTCAGGGTCTTTTGTGTCTCCATACAAATTTTAAAGTTTTTTATTCTAGTTCTGTGAGAAATGCCATTGGTAATTTGATAGGGATTGCATTGAATCTGTAGATTGCCTTGGGTAGTACAGTCATTCTGACAATATTGATTCTTTGAATCCAAGAACATGGTATATCTTTCCATCTGTTTGTGTCATCTTTGATTTCTTTCATCAGCATCTTAGTTTTTGGAGTACAGGTCTTTTGCCCCCTTAAGTAGGTTTATCCCAGGTATTTTATTCTTTTTGATGCAATGGGTTAATGGGATTGTTTCCTTAATTTCTCTTTCTGATCTTTGGTTGTTAGTATATACAAATGCAACAGATTTCTGTGTATTAATTTTGTAACCTACAACTTTACTGAATTCACTGATGAGCTCTAGTAGTTTTCTGGTAGCATCTTTAGGATTGTCTATGTAAAGTATCATGCCATCTGCAAACAGTGACAGTTTTACTTCTTCTTTTCTAATTTGGATTCCTTTTATTTCTTTTTCTTCTCTGATTGCTGTGGCTAGGACTACCAAAACAATGTTGAGTAAAAGTGGGGAGGGTGGACATCCTTGTCTTGTTCCTGATCTTAGAGGAAATGCTTTCAAATTTTCACCATTGAGTATGATGTTAGCTGTGGATTTGTCCTATATGGCTTTTATTATGTTGAAGTAGGTTCCCTCTATGCCCACTTTCTAGAGAGTTTTCATCATAAATCGGTGTTGTATTTTGTCAAAAGCTTTTTCTGCATTTATTGAGAGGATCATATGGTTTTTATTCTTCAATTTGTTAATGTGGTGTATCACACTGATTAATTTGTGCATATTGAAAAATCCTTGCATCCCTGGGATAAATCCCACTTGATCATGGTGTACAATCCTTTTAATGTATTGTTGGATTTGGTTTGCTAGTATTTTGTTGAGGATTTTTGCACCCATGTTCATCAGTGATATTGGCCTATAATTTTCTTTTCTTTGGTATCCTTGTCTGGTTTTGGTATCAGGGTGATGGTAGCCTCATAGAATGAATTTGAAAAAACCAAACAACCCAATCAAAAAATGGGCAGAAGACCTAAATAGACATTTCTCCAAAGAAGACATACAGATGGCCAAGAGGTACAGGAAAAGATGCTCAACACCACTAATTATTAGAGAAATGCAAATGAAAACTACAATGAGGTATCACCTCACACCAGTCAGAACGGCCATCATTAAAAAGTCTACAAGCAATAAATGCTGGAGAGGGTGTGGAGAAAAGGGAAACCTCCTGCACTGTTGGTGGGAATGTAAATTAGTACAGCCACTATGGAGAAAAGTATGGAGATTCCTTAAAAAACTAAACATAGAGCTACCATATGATCCAGCAATCCCACTCCTCAGCATACATCTGGAGAAAACCACAGTTCGAAAAGATACATGCATCCCAATGTTCACTGCAGCCCTGTTTACAATAGCCAAAACATGGAAGCAACCTAAATGTCCATCTACAAATAAAGAAGATGTGGTACATGTAGACAATGGAATATTACTCAGCCATTAAAAAGCATGAAAGAATACCACTTGCAGCAGCATGGATGGGCCTGGAAATTATCATACTAAGTGAAGTCAGACAGAGAAAGACAAATATCATATGATATCACTTATATGTGGAATCTAAAAAAAAAACAAAAAACAAATGAACTTATTTACAAAACAGAAACAGACTTACAGACATAGAGAACAAACTTTTGGTTACTAGGAACGAAGGGTCGGGGGCAGTGATAGATTGGGAGTTTGGGATTGACATATATACACTACTATATTTAAAATAGATGACCAACAAGGACCTACTGTATAGCATAGGGAACTCTGCTCAATATTCTGTAATAACCTAATGGGAAAATAATTTGAAAAAAGAAGAGATATATGTATATGTATAATTGAATCACTTTGCTATACACCTGAAACTAATACAACATTGTAAATCAACTATAGTCCAATATAAAATGAAAAAAAAATTAAATAACTATAGTTTGGGTTTCAAGATCTAAACAGCACTGTCTGGCTTTATTGGCCATATTTTTCCAAATCTCCCTTATCCCAGAAATCACTCATGTTTCAAAGGGACCCCTCGACTCCCCACCCCACCCAAGAGGTGATCAGCTTGGGAGGAAGAATAATTAAAGTAGTAATTACCCACTTTATTAAAATTGGCCCAGTTCTACAAAAAGAAGTTTCTGCCCTGGTTGTAACTGTCACCCCCTATACCAAGACTATCCGTTTTCCTATTACGGGAATGGAGCTCTTCAGTCAGCAAGTATTTCATGGAACAAGTTTAAGTGGTGGGCATTGCATGGTAGTAACCAGTTAATCATCCATTACTGGTGCAGGTGCTAAATATGACACAGTATCAGCTAAGACAAGGCACTGAAGGATTATGGCCTGACTTAAAGATCCCAGTAGGAAGCCTCACCTGTAAAAGGGTGCTATCAGGTGATCCATCCAGAACACCAAGGTATGCTGACTAGGAATATCCTTGTTGAAGTGAATCTGTGAGGTCTGGAAGAGGAGACTGCTTACTCAAATGTGCAGATCAGGTAAACATGACACCACCAAAGGAAATTAATAAAGTTTCAATAACTGACCCTAAAGAAATAGAGATGTATGAAATATCTGGCAAAGTATTCAGAATAATCCTCTAAAAGTTTAGTGAACAACAAAAACACACAAACAACTAAATAAAACTAGGAAAACAATCCATGAACACAATGAGAAATGCAACAAAGAAATAGAAACAAAAAAGTTTATTCTAGAGCTGAAGAATACAATGACTGAACTGAAGAATTCAACGGAGCTTCAATAGCAGACTCAATTAAGAATAAGGAAGAATCAATGAACACAAAGATAAATCATATGAACTTATCCAGGCAGAGGAGCAAAAAGAAAAAAAGAATTAAAAAGTGTGAAGAAAGCCCACTGGATTTATGGGACAAACCAAAAGAAACAATAAATGCATTATGGGAATCCAGGAAGAAGAGAAAGATAAAGGAACAGAAAATATATTTAAAGCAATAAAGGCTGAAACTTACCAAATATATTGAGAGAAATGGACGTTCAGATTCATGAGCCCCAAAAGGCCCCCAAAAGGTTGAACCCTTTTGACACCAAAACAAAGGCAACAAAAGCAAAAATAAGCAAGTGGGAATATATCAAACCAAACACGTTTCTGCACAGCCAAAAAAATCATCAACACAATGAAAAGGCAACCTACCAATTGAAAGAAAATATTTTCAAATCAAATATTTGATAAGGGGTTAATAGCCAAAATATATAAAGAACTCATGCAACTCAGCAGCGACAAAAAAACAAACAACCCATTTAAAAAATGGGCAGAGGCTCTGAATAGGCATTTTTTGAAAGAAGATATACAGGTGGGCAACAGGCACATGAAAAGATGCTCAACATCACTAATCACCAGGGAAATGCAAATCAAATCCACAATGAGATATCACCTCACACATGTTAGAATCACTGTTATCAACAAGACGAGAAGTAACAAGTGTTGGCAAGGATGTGGAGAAAAAGGAACACTTGTGCATTGTTGGTGGGTTAGTTGGACCACTGTGGAAAACAGTATGGAGGTTGCTCAAAAAATTAAAAATAGAATTCCCAGATCCAACAACTCCACTTTTGGGTATATACCTGAAAGAAATAAACTCACTGTTTCAAAGACATATCTGCACCCCTATGTTCACTGCAGAATTATTTACAATAGCCAAGACATGGAAATAACCCAAGTGTCCATTGATGGATAAATAGATAAAGAAACTGTGGTATATATATATATATATATATAATGGAATATTATTCAGTCATAAAAAAGAGGAAATCCTGTCATTTGTGACAATATGGATGAACTTTGAGGGTATTATGCTAAGTGAAATAAGTCAGTGGAAGACAAATACTGTGTGCTCTTACTTGTATGTGAAATCTTAGAAAATAAAACTGAAACCTAATACTAATACACTATTAAATGTCAATCAAATCTCAATTAAAAAAAGAAATGGGCAAACAATTTGAACAGACATTTCTCCAAAGAAGAGACACAAATGGCTAATAATTACATGAAAAGAGGCTTAGTACTAACCATTAGATAAATGCAAATCAAAACAACAAGATACAATTTCACACTCATTTGGATGGCTACTATAAAACAAACACACAAAGTAAAACCAGAAAATAACAAGTGT
Source organism: Eschrichtius robustus (assembly GCF_028021215.1). Taxonomy (NCBI): domain Eukaryota; kingdom Metazoa; phylum Chordata; class Mammalia; order Artiodactyla; family Eschrichtiidae; genus Eschrichtius; species Eschrichtius robustus. Next base: position 55,472,513 of record NC_090845.1, read on the forward strand.
TGGCAAGGATATTGAGAAATAGTGCCCATTATGCAATGCTGGTAGGAATGTAAAATGGTGCAGTTACTATAAAAAACAGTATGGAAGTTCCACAAAAAATTAAAAATAGAATTACCATATGATCCAGCAATTTCATTTCTGGGTATATGCCCATCAGAATTTAAAGCAAAAACTCTAACTGATATTGTGCAACCATGTGGATAGCAGCATTATTCACAATAGCCAAAAAGTGGAAGCAACACATCCATCAACAGATAAACTGACAAACAAAATTTAAGGTAAACATACAATGTAATATTATTGAGCCTTCAAAAGGTAGGAAATTACTTTTCATTGAGGTTTAGATGATGTAAAATATTATATAAGTTTCAGGTATACAATATAGTGATTCACAATTTTTAAAGATTATATTTCATTTACAGTTACCATACAATAGTGGCTATATTCCATGTGTTGTACAATATATCCTTGTAGCTTATTTATTTTATACATAGTAGTTTATACCTGTTAATCACCTACCCCTATCTTGCCCCTTCCTCTTTCCCTCTCTCCACTGGAAACCACTAATTTGTTCTCTATATCTGTTAGTCTGTTTCTTTTTGATATATTCACAAGTTTGTTGTATTTTTTAGATTCCACATAGAAGTGATAACATACACTATTTGTATTTCTCTGTCTGACTCCTTTCACTAAGCATGAAACCAACCAGGCCCATCCATATTGTTGCAAAGGGCAAAATTTCATTCTTTCTTATGGGTGAGTAGTATTCCATTGTGTGTGTGTATATATATATGTATATATATACATATATACCACATATTCTATTTAAAAAAATTTTTATTGGAGTATAGTTGATTTACAATGTTGTGTTAGTTTCAGGTGTATAGCAAAGCGAATCAGTTATACATATATATGTATATATATATATACATATATATATATATACATATATACATATATATACATATATATATATATACATATATACATTCTTTTTCAGATTCTTTTCCCATATAGGTTATTAAACAATATCGAGTAGAGATCCCTGTGCTATATAGTAGGCCCTTGTTGGTTATCTATTTTATATAGTGTGCATATGTAAATCACAATCTCCTAATTTATCCCTTCACCCCATGTTTCCCCTTTGGTAACCATAAATTTGATTTTGAGATCCGTGAATCTGTTTCTCTTTTATAAATAAGTTCATTTGTATCATTTTTAAACTAGATTCCAGATAGAAGTGATATCATTTGACATTGATCTTTCTACGTATGACTTACTTCACTTAGTATAATAATCTATAGGTCCATTCATGTTGCTGCAAATGTCATTATTTCATTCTTTTTTATGGCTGAGTAGTATTCCATTGCATATATGTACCAATCTAGGTTTCATAAAAAAATTTTATTGGAGTATAGTTGATTCACAATGTTGTGTTAGTTTCAGGAATACAGTAAAGTGAATCAGTTATACACATACATATATCCACTTTTTTTTTAGATTATTTTACCATATAGGTCATTACAGAGTATTGGGTAGAGTTCCCTGTGCTACACACTAGGTCCTTATTAGTTATCTGTTTTATATATAGTAGTATGTATATGTCAATCTCAATCTCCCAATTTATCCCTCCCCACCTTCCCCCCTGGTAACCATAAGTTTGTTTTCCTCATCTGTGACTCTATTTCTGTTTTGTAAATAAGTTCATTTGTATCATTTTTTTAGCTTCCACATATAAGTGATATATGGTACTTGTCTTTCTCTGTCTGACTTCCTTCACGCAGTATGACAATCTCTAGGTCCATCCATGCTGCTGTGAATGGCATTATTTCATTCTTTTTTATGGCTGAGTAATATTACAGTGTATATATGTACCACATCTTCTTTATCCACTCATCTGTCAATAGACATTTAGGTTGCTTCCATGTCTTGGCTATTGCAAAGAGTGCAGCAATGAACATTGGGATGCATGTATCTTTTCAAGTTATCTGGTTTTCTCCAGATACATGCCCAGGAGTGGGATTGGTAGATCACATAGTCGTTCTATATTTAGTTTTTTTTTTTTTAAACATCTTTATTGAAGTATAATTGCCTTACAATGGTGTGTTAGCTTCTGCTTTATAACAAAGTGAATCAGTTATACATATACAATATGTTCCCATTTCTCTTCCCTCTTGCATCTCCCTCCCTCCCACCCTCCCCATCTCACCCCTCTAGGTGGTCACAAAGCACCTAGCTGATCTCCCTGTGCTATGCGGCTGCTTCCCACTAGTTATCTATTTTACATTTGGTAGTGTATATATGTCCATGACACTCTCTTACCCTGTCACATCTCACCCTACCCCCTCCCCATATCCTCAAGTCCATTCTCTAGTAGGTCTGTGTCTTTATTCCCGTCTTGCCACTAGGTTCTTCATGGCGTTTTTTTTTTTTCCCTTAGATTCCGTATATATGTGTTAGCATACTGTAATTGTTTTTCTCTTTCTGACTTACTTCACTCTGTATGACAGACTCTAACTCCATCCACCTCATTACAAATACCTCCATTTCATTTCTTTTTATGGCTGAGTAATATTCCATTGTATATATGTGCCACATCTTCTTTATCCATTCATCTGTCGATGGACATTTAGGTTGCTTCCATGTCCTGGCTATTGTAAACAGAGCTGCAATGAACATTTTGGTACATGACTCTTTTTGACCTATGGCTTTCTCAGGGTATATGCCCAGTATTGGGATTGCTGGGTCGTATGGTAGTTCTATTTGTAGTTTTTTAAGGAACCTCCATACTGTTCTCCATAGTGGCTGTATCAATTTACATTCCCACCAACAATGCAAGAGTGTTCCCTTTCCTCCACACCCTCTCCAGCATTTATTGTTTCTAGATTTTTTGATGATGGCCATTCTGACTGGTGTGAGATGATACCTCATTGTAGTTTTGATTTGCATTTCTCTAATGATTAATGATGTTGAGCATTCTTTCATGTGTCTGTTGGCAATCTGTATATCTTCTTTGGAGAAATGTCTATTTAGGTCTTCTGCCCATTTTTGGATTGGGTTGTTGGTTTTTTTGTTATTGAGCTGCATGAGCTGCTTGTAAATCTTGGAGATTAATCCTTTGTCAGTTGCTTCATTTGCAAATATTTTCTCCCATTCTGATGGTGGTCTTTTGGTCTTGTTTATGGTTTCCTTTGCTGTGCAAAAGCTTTTAAGTTTCATTAGGTCCCATTTGTTTATTTGTGTTCTTATTTCCATTTCTCTGGGAGCTGGGTCAAAAAGAATCTTGCTGTGATGTATGTCATAGAGTGTTCTGCCTATGTTTTCCTCTAAGAGTTTGATAGTGTCTGCCCTTACACTTAGGTCTTTAATCCATTTTGAGTTTATTTTTGTGCATGGTGTCAGGGAGTGTTCTAATTTCATACTTTTACATGTACCTGTCCAATTTTCCCAGCACCACTTATTGAAGAGGCTGTCTTTTCTCCACTGTATATGCTTGCCTCCTTTATCAAAGATAAGGTGACCATATGGGTGTGGGTTTATCTCTGGGCTTTCTATCCTGTTCCATTGATCTATATTTCTGTTTTTGTGCCAGTACCGAACTGTCTTGATTACTGAAGCTTTGTAATATAGTCTGAAGTCAGGGAGCCTGATTCCCCCAGCTCCATTTTTCGTTCTCAAGATTGCTTTGGCTATTCGGGGTCTTTTGTGTTTCCATACAAATTGTGAAATTTTTTGTTCTAGTTCTGTGAAAAATGCCAGTGGTAGTTTGATAGGGATTGCATTGAATCTGTAGATTGCTTTGGGTAGTAGAGTCATTTTCACAATGTTGATTCTTCCAACCCAGGAACATGGTATATCTCTCCATCTATTTGTATCATCTTTAATTTCTTTCATCAGTGTCTTATAATTTTCTGCATACAGGTCTTTTGTCTCCTTAGGTAGGTTTATTCCTAGATATTTTATTCTTTTTGTTGCAATGGTAAATGGGAGTGTTTTCTTAATTTCACTTTCAGATTTTTCATCATTAGTGTATAGAAATGCAAGAGATTTCTGTGCATTTATTTTGTATCCTGCTACTTTACCAAATTCATTGATTAGCTCTAGGAGTTTTCTGGTAGCATCTTTAGGATTCTCTATGTATAGTATCATGTCATCTGCAAATAGTGACAGCTTTACTTCTTCTTTTCCGATTTGCATTCCTTTTATTTCTTTGTCTTCTCTGATTGCTGTGGCTAACACTTCCAAAACTATGTTGAATAATAGTGGTGAGAGTGGGCAACCTTGTCTTCTTCCTGATCTTAGTGGAAATGGTTTCAGTTTTTCACCATTGAGGACAATGTTGGCTGTGGGTTTGTCATATATGGCCTTTATTATGTTGAGGAAAGTTCCCTCTATGCCTACTTTCTGCAGGGCTTTTATCATAAATGGGTGTTGAATTTTGTCGAAAGCTTTCTCTGCATCTATTGAGATGATCATATGGTTTTTCTCCTTCAATTTGTTAATATGGTGTATCACATTGATTGATTTGCGTATATTGAAGAATCCTTGCATTCCTGGGATATACCCCACTTGATCATGGTGTATGATCCTTTTAATGTGCTGTTGGATTCTGTTTGCTAGTATTTTGTTGAGGATTTTTGCATCTATGTTCATCAGTGATATTGGCCTGTAGTTTTCTTTCGTTGTGACATCTTTGTCTGGTTTTGGTATCAGGGTGATGGTGGCCTCGTAGAATGAGTTTGGGAGTGTTCCTCCCTCTGCAATATTTTGGAAGAGATTGAGAAGGATAGGTGTTAGCTCGTCTCTAAATGTTTGATAGAATTCACCTGTGAAGCCATCTGGTCCTGGGCTTTTGTTTGTTGGAAGGTTTTTAATCACAGTTTCAATTTCAGTGCTTGTGATTGGTCTGTTCATATTTTCTATTTCTTCCTGGTTCAGTCTCGGCAGTTTGTGCATTTCTAAGAATCTGTCCATTTCTTCCAGGTTGTCCATTTTATTGGCATAGAGTTGCTTGTAGTAATCTCTCATGATCTTTTGTATTTCTGCAGTGTCAGTGGTTACTTCTCCTTTTTCATTTCTAATTCTATTGATCTGAGTCTTCTCCCTTTTTCTCTTGATGAGTCTGGCTAATGGTTTATCAATTTTGTTTATCTTCTCAAAGAACCAGCTTTTAGTTTCATTGATTTTTGCTATTGTTTCCTTCATTTCTTTTTCATTTATTTCTGACCTGATCTTTATAATTTCTTTCCTTCTGCTGGCTTTGGGGATTTTTTGTTCTTCTTTCTCTAATTGCTTCAGGTGCAAGGTTAGGTTGTTTATTCGAGATGTTTCCTGTTTCTTGAGGTAGGCTTGTATTGCTATAAACTTCCCTCTTAGCACTGCTTTTGCTGTGTCCCATAGGTTTTGGGTCGTAGTATCTCCATTGTCATTTGTTTCTAGGTATTTTTTGATTTCCCCTTTGATTTCTTCAGTAATCACTTCGTTATTAAGTAATGTATTGTGTAGCCTCCATGTGTTTGTATTTTTTACAGATCTTTTCCTGTAATTGATATATAGTCTCATAGCGTTGTGGTCGGAAAAGATACTTGATACGATTTCAATTTTCTTCAATTTACCAAGGCTTGATTTGTGACCCAAGATATGATCTATCCTGGAGAATGTTCCATGAGCACTTGAGAAAAATGTGTATTCTGTTGTTTTTGGGTGGAATGTCCTATAAATATCAATTAAGTCCATCTTGTTTAATGTATCATTTAAAGCTTGTGTTTCCTTATTTATTTTCATTTTGGATGATCTGTCCATTGGTGAAAGTGGGGTGTTAAAGTCCCCTACTATGATTGTGTTGCTGTTGATTTCCCCTTTTATGGCTGTTAGTATTTGCCTTATGTATTGAGGTGCTCCTATGTTGGGTGCATAAATATTTACAATTGTTATACCTTCCTCTTGGATCGATCCCTTGATCATTATATAGTGTCCTTCTTTGTCTCTTGTAATAGTCTTTATTTTAAAGTCTATTTTGTCTGATATGAGAATTGCTACTCCAGCTTTCTTTTGATTTCCATTTGCATGGAATATCTTTTTCCATCCCCTCACTTTCAGTCTGTATGTGTCTCTAGGTCTGAAGTGGGTCTCTTGTAGACAGCATATATATATGGGTCTTGTTTTTGTATCCATTCAGCCAGCCTGTGTCTTTTGGTGGGAGCATTTAATCCATTTACATTCAAGGTAATTATCGATATGTATGTTCCTATTCCCATTTTCTTAAATGTTTTGGGTTTGTTATTGTAGGTGTTTTCCTTCTCTTGTGTTTCTTGCCTAGAGAAGTTCCTTTAGCATTTGTTGTAAAGCTGGTTTGGTGGTGCTGAACTCTCTCAGCTTTTGCTTGTGTGTAAAGGTTTTAATTTCTCCATCGAATCTGAATGAGATCCTTGCTGGGTAGAGTAATCTTGGTTGTAGGTTTTTCTCCTTCATCACTTTACGTATATCCTGCCACTCCCTTCTGGCTTGCAGAGTTTCTGCTGAAAGATCAGATGTTAACCTTATGGGGATTCCCTTGTGTGTTATGTGTTGTTTTTCCCTTGCTGCCTTTAATATGTTTTCCTTATATTTAATTTTTGACAGTTTGATTAATATGTGTCTTGGCGTGTTTCTCCTTGGGTTTATCCTGTATGGGACTCTCTGTGCTTCCAGGACTTGATTAACTATTTCCTTTCCCATATTAGGGAAGTTTTCAACTATAATCTCTTCAAATATTTTCTCAGTCCCTTTCTTTTTCTCTTCTTCTTCTGGGACCCCTATAATTCGAATGTTGGTGCGTTTAATGTTGTCCCAGAGGTCTCTGAGACTGTCCTCAGTTCTTTTCATTCTTTTCTCTTTATCCTGCTCTGTAGTAGTTATTTCCACCATTTTATCTTCCAGGTCTCTTATCCTTTCTTCTGCCTCAGTTATTCTGCTATTGATCCCATCTAGAGTATTTTTAATTTCATTTATTGTGTTTTTCATCATTGCTTGGTTCCTCTTTAGTTCTTCTACGTCCTTGTTAAATGTTTCTTGCATTTTGTCTATTCTATTTCCAAGATTTTGGATCATCCTTACTATCATTATTCTGAATTCTTTTTCAGGTAGACTACCTATTTCCTCTTCATTTGTTAAGTCTGGTGTGTTTTGACCCTGCTCCTTCATCTGCTGTGTGTTTTTCTGTCATCTCCTTTTGCTTATCTTACTGTGTTTGGGGTCTCCTTTTCACAGGCTGCAGGTTCGTAGTTCCCGTTGTTTTTGGTATCTGTCCCCAGTGGCTAAGGTTGGTTCAGTGGGTTGTGTAGGCTTCCTGGTGGAGGGAACTAGTGCCTGAGCTCTGGTGGATGAGGCTGGATCTTGTCTTTCTGGTGGGCACGTCCACGTCTGGTGGTGTATTTTGGGGTGTCTGTGGCCTTATTATGATTTTAGGCAGCCTCTCTGCTAATGGATGGGGCTGTGTTCCTGTCTTGCTAGTTGTTTGGCATAGGGTGTTCAGCACTGTAGCTTGCTGGTCATTGAGTGATGCTGGGTCTTGATGTTGAGATGGAGATCTCTGAGAGATTTTTGCCGTTTGGTATTACGTGGAGCTGGGAGGTCTCTTGTGGACCAGTGTCCTGAAGTTGGCTCTCCCACCTCAGAGGTACGGCCCTGGTGCCTGGCTGGAGCACCAAGAGCCTTTTGTCCACACGGCTCAGAGTAAAAGGTAGAAAAAATAGAAAGAAAGAAAGAAAGAGGCTATATTATAGTGTAGTAAAATAAAGCTATTGTAAAGCAAAGCTATACAGACAAAATCTCACTCAGAAGCATATACATATACACTCACAAAAAAAAGGAAAAGGGGAAAAATTAATATATCCTGCTCCCAAAGTCCACCTCCTGAATTTGGGATGATTCGTTGTCTATTCAGGTATTCAACAGATGCAGGCACATCAAGTTGTTTGTGGAGTTTTAATCCGCTGCTTCTGAGGCTGCTGGGAGAGATTTCCCCTTCTCTTCCCTGTTCGCACATCTCCCGGGGTTCAGCTTTGGATTTGGACCCGCCTCTGCGTGTAGGTCGCCTGAGGGCGTCTGTTCTTCGCTCAGACAGAACAGGGTTAAAGGAGCAGCTGCTTCGGGGGCGCTGGCTCACTCAGGCCGCGGGGAGGGAGGGGTACGGAGGAGGCGGGGCGAGCCTGCGGCGGCAGAGGCCGGCGTGACGTTGCACCAGCCTGAGGCGCGCAGTGCGTTCTCCCGGGGAAGTTGTCCCCAGATCACGGGACCCTGGCAGTGGTGGGCTGCACAGGCTACTGGGAGGGGCGGTGTGGAGAGTGACCTGTGCTCACACACAGGCTTTTTGGAGGCAGCAGCAGCAGCCCCAGCGTCTCACGCCCGTCTCTGGGGTCCGCGCTGATCGCCGCGGCTCGCGCCGTTCTCTGGAGTTCATTTAGGCGGCTCTCTGAATCCCCTCTCCTTGCGCGCAGCGAAACAAAGAGGCAAGAAAAAGTCTCTTGCCTCTTCGGCAGCTGCAGACCTTTTCCCGGTCTCCCTCCCAGCCAGCTGTGGTGCGCTAACCCCTTCAGGCTGTGTTCACGCTGCCAGCCCCAGTCCTCTCCCTGCGATCCGACCGAAGCCCGAGCCTCAGCTCCCAGCCTCGCCTGCCCCGGCGGGGGAGCAGACAAGCCTCTCGGGCTGGAGAGTGCTGGTCGGCAGCGCTCCTCCGTGCGGGAACCTCTCCGCTTTGCCCTCCGCACCCCTGTGGCTGCGCTCTCCTCCGTGGCTCCGAAGCTTCCCCCCTCTGCCACCCGCAGTCTCTGCCCGCGAAGGGGCTTCCTAGTGCGTGGAAATCTTTCCTCCTTCACAGCTCCCTCCCACTGGTGCAGGTGCCGTCCCTATTCTTTTGTCTCTGTTATTTCTTTTTTCTTTTGCCCTACCCAAGTACGGCGGGAGTTTCTTGCCTTTTTGGAGGTCGGATGTTTTCTGCCAGCGTTCAGTGGGTGTTCTGTAGGAGCAGTTCCACATGTAGATGTATTTCTACTGTATCTGTGGGAAGGAAGGTGATCTCCGCGTCTTACTCTTCCGCCATCTTCTCTCCTCCCCCCTATTTGTAGACTTTTTGATGAAGATAGAATAATGGAAATTACCCAGTCAAAATACCAGACAGAAAGCCAAATGAATAATAAAACGAAAGCAATGTAAGAGACCTGTGGGATAATATAAAGCATCCCAATCTATGCATAATAGGGATTCCAGAAGGAGAAGAAAGAGAAAAGGGGATTGAAAATGTATTTGAAGAAATTACGGTAGAAAACTTCCCAAACGTAAAGAAGGAAAGAGATATCCAGATGCAAGAAGCACAGAGGGTTCCAAACAAGATGAAACAAAACAGACATATGCCATGACATAGTATAATAAAAGTGGCAAAAATTAAAGATAAAGAGAGGATTACAAATGTGGAAAGTGAAAAACAAAGAGTTAATTACAAGGGAACCCCCACTAAGGCTGTCAGCTGATTTCTCTACAGAAACACTGCAGGGTAGAACGAAGTGGCAAAATACATTCAAAGTCTTGAAATGGAAAAATCTGCAACCTAGAATAGTCTACCCAACAAGATTATCATTTAGAATAGGAGGAGAAATAAGGAATTTCTCAGACAAGCAAAAACTAAAAGAATACAACAATACTAAACCTATCCTTAAAGAAATATTGAAAGATCTTCTCTAAATAGAAAAGAAGCAAGAAGATATAGAAAGAAGGAAATAATAATTTGAAAGTAAATCAAATTAGCCAGTACACAGATCAAATAGAGAAAAAAAAACCTATTTGTGAAAGTGATCATAAACACAAGCAACAGCAAAAGGATGAATCTGAAGATGTAAAAAAGGAAATCAAAATCATAAAATGTGGGAAAGGAGAGTACAAAAATGCAGTCTTTTTTGGAATGTGTTTGAGCCTCTGTGACTATCAGTGTAAAGCAATAATATATAGGAAGGTGTTAACATACATGAAAAACAGGGCAACCAAACATTAAAAAACATACAAGATATTCATAAAAGCCAAAAAGGAGAGAATATGAGCATAAAATAAAGGAAATCATCAAAACACAAAAAGAAAGACAAAAAGAGAAAGAAAGGAACAAAGAAGAAACAAAGAATCAACAGGAAAACATGGTGTAAAATGGCAATAAATACATATATATCAATAATTACTTTAAATGTCAATGGACTAAATGCTCTAATCAAAATACACAGAGTAGTAGATTGGATGAATAAAAAAAAAGAAAAAAAAACAAGAGCCAACAATATCCTGCCTACAAGAGACCCACCTTAGGGCAAAGGACACACACAGGTTGAAATTGAGGGGATGAAAAAAGGTATTTCATGCAAACTGAAATGAAAAGAAAGCAGGAGTTGCCATACTCATATCAGATAAAATAGATTTTAAAGCAAATGCTATAAAGAAAGATAAAGAAGGACACTATATAATGATAAAAGGATCAATTCAAGAAGAGGATTTTACAATCATCAACATAGATGCACCTAACATAGAAGCACCCAAATATATAAAACAAATACTAACAGACATAAAGGGAGAAATTGATTGGAATACAATAATAGTCAGAGTTTCTAACACCCCACTCACATCACTGGACAGATCTTCTAGAGAGAAAAATCAATAAGGCAACAGAGATCCTAAATGATACAATAGAACAGTCAGACTTAATTGATATTTTCAGGACATTACATCCAAAAAAAAGAAAACACATTCTTTTCAAGTGCACATGGAACATTCTCTAGGATTGACCACATACTAGGGCACAGAAATAACCTCAACAAATTTAAGAGTATAGAAATTATTTCAAGCATTTTCTCTGACCACAACAGCATGAAACCAGAAATCAACCACAGGAAAAGAAATGAGAAAAAACCCGGCTACATGGAGACTAAAAAATATGCTACTAAAAAAACCAATGGTTCAACAAGGGAATCAAAAAGGAAATTAAAAAATACTTTGAGACAAATGACAATGAAAACAACCACCATACAAAATCTATGGGATGCAGCAAAAGCAGTTCTTAGGGAGAAGCTGATAGCAATACAGGCCTTCCTCAAAAAACAAGAAAGATCTCAAATAAACACATAATCTACCACCTAAAAGAATTAGAAGAAGAACAAACAAAACCTAAAGTCAGCAGGAAGGAAATAATAAAGATTAGGGAGGAAATAAATAAAATAGAGATAAAAATAATAGAAAAAAATCAATAAAACCAAGAGCTGATTCTTTGAAAGGGTAAACAAAACTTACAAACCTCTGGCTATGCTCACTAAGAAGAGAGAGAACACAAACAAAGTAAGAAATGAAAAAGGAGAAATATTAAATGAGACCCTAGAAATACAAAAAAAAAATAAGAGAATACTATGAACAATTACATGCCAACGAATTTGACCACCTAGAAGAAATGGAGAACTTTCTAGAAACATACAGCCCACCAAAATTGAATCAAGAAGAAATAGATAATTTGAACAGACAGATCACTAGATGTGAAATAGAATCTGTAACAATTAAAAAAAAACAATTCCCTACAAACAAAAGTCCAGGACCAGATGGCTTCACATGCAAATTCTACCAAACATACAAAGAAGAACTTATACTGATTCTTCTCAAATTGTTCTAAAACACTGAAGAGGAGGGAACACTCACAATGACATTCTCTGAAGCCACCATCACCCTGATACCAAAACCAGACAATGATACCACCAAAAAAAGAAAATTACAGCAAAAATTCTCAGCAAAATATTAGCAAACAGAATTGAACAACACATAAAATAGATCATACCCTATGACCAAGTGGGATTCATCCCAAGCTCACAAGGATGGTTCAACATATGCAAATCAATTAATGTAATACACTACATTAACAAAAGTCAAAATCCTATTTCTGATTTTCTTGTTTCTAGTTGTGGCCTTTTTTTTTTTTTTTCTCCCTCCTAGGGAAGTTCCTTTAGCATTACTTGTAAAGCTGGTTTGGTGGTGCTGAATTCTCTTAGCTTTTGCTTATCTGTAAAGCTTTTGATTTCTCTATCAAATCTGAATGAGAGTCTTGTTGGGTACAGTATTGATTGGAGGTTTTTCCCTTTCATCACTGGAAATAATCATGCCACTCCCTTCTGGCCTGCAGTGTTTCTGCTGAAAAATCAGCTGATAACCTTATTTTGATTCCCTTGTATGTTATTTGTTGCTTTTAACATTTTTTTATTTCTATTTAATTTTTGTCAGTTGGATTAATATGTGTCTTGGCATGATCCTCCTTGGATTTATCTTACATGGGACTCTCTATGCTTCCTGGACTTGAGTGCTTCCTTTCTCATGTTAGGGAAATTTTGGGCTATAATCTCTTCCATTATTTTCTCAGGACCTTTCTCTTTCTCTTCTCCTTCTGGGACCCCTATGATGCAAATGTTGGGGCATTTAATGTTGTTCCAGAGGTCTCATTTCTTTTAATTTTTTTTCTTTATTCTGTTCTGTGGCAGTGATTTCCACCACCCTGTCTTCTAGCTCACTTATTCATCCATCTGCCTCAGTTATTCTGCAATTGATTCCTTCTAGTGTATTTTTCATTTCAATTATTGCATTGTTTATCTCTGTTCTTTAAATCTTCTAGCTCTTTGTTAAACATTTCTTGTATCTTCTCGGTCTGTGCCTCCATTCTTTTTCTGAGATTTTGCATCATCTTTATTATCATTACTCTGAATTCTTTTTCAGGTAGATTGCCTATCTCCTCTTCATTTAGTTGTTCTTGTCTGAAACCTATTTCTCTCTCATCTCATTTTGTCTAATTTTCTGTGTTTGTTGTCTCCTTTCCACAGCCTGTAGGGTTGTAGTTCCTCTTGCTTCTGTTGCCTGCCCCCTGGTAGGTGAGGTTGGTCCAGTGGCTTGTGCAGGCTTCCTTGTGGGAGGGGCTGGTGCCTGCCCAGTGGTGGGTGGAGTTGGGTTTTGTCCCTCTGGTCAGCAGGGCCATGTCAAGGAGTGTGTTTAGAGGTGGCTGTGATCTCAGTACGACTTTAGGCAGCCTCTTTGGTAATGGGTGGGTCTGTGTTCCTATCCTTCTGGTTGTTTGGCCTGGGGCATTCCAGCACTGGAGCTTGCAGGCTGTTGGATGGGGCCAAGTGTTGGTGCCGAAATGGGGACCTCCAGGAGAGCTCACACCGATCAGTATTCCCTGGGGCCTCTGCCACCAGTGTCCTTGTCTCCACAGTGAACTAGAGTCAACCCCTGCCTCCCCAGGAAACCCTCTAAGACTCATAGGTAGGTCTAGCCCAGGTTCCTATGGAGGTACTGCTCTGTGCTGGGTCCCAGTGCACATGAGACCTTGTGTGCACCCTCCAAGAGTGGAGTCTCTGTTTCCCCCAGCCCTGTGGAGCTCCTGCACTCATGCCCCACTGGCCTTCAAAGCCAAATGCTCAGCAGGTTCTTCCTGTTGATGTCAGACCCTCAGACTGTCTTAGAGGGCTATTTTTATGTGGGAACACCCCTTTGTAGCCTACGTGGGATAAATATTTTTTGGTATGAGGGCTGTTTTAAGTATGGATGTCTGTCACCTCTTTCAGTGTATGCTGGCCATTATCTCCTTGATAGGAGGTGTGACTGATGCTATGGTGACCAGAGCCTGCACTGTATATTGAGTGGGGCCTCTCTGTTGCCCTGTGTTTGTCCTTTCAGGGGCAGGGTCTGCTCCTTAGTTGTTGGAGTAGAAGCCTCAGATCTATTTTTTTTTATAGCTACTTTATTTATTTATTTATTTATTTATTTATTTATTTATTTATTTATTTTTAGCTGTGTTGGGTCTTCGTTTCGTGCGAGGGCTTTCTCTAGTTGCGGCAAGCGGGGGCCACTCTTCATCGCGGTGCACGGGCCTCTCACTATCGCAGCCCCTCCTGTTGCGGGGCACAGGCTCCAGACGCGCAGGCTCAGCAGTTGTGGCTCACGGGCCCAGTTGCTCTGCAGCATGTGGGATTTTCCCAGACCAGGGCTCGAACCCATGTCCCCTGCATTAGCAGGCAGATTCTCAACCACTGCGCCACCAGGGAAGCCCCCAGATCTATTTTTGAGCTGTGTTTCTGATCTGTGGTATGAGGTAGGTGGGATTGGAGCACTCCCATTGGGAAAGAAGGCACTGAGTATTAATCCTCTGGAGCTGTTCACCTGTTGAGTGTGCTCTGTTGTGACACTTTTCACTTGCTGTGCGGGCTCACAAAAGTACACTGTTGTTGGAACTGCTCTCAGCACCACCTTAACTGTGGGCATGCTGGCAATTGGTCCTGGTGTCTCTCAGACATTGTTTTCACCAGGCCACCAGTGCAGATCCACTGAAGTCAGGTCCCAGGACTGCAGTAGTCATGCACCTGGACCCATTGTGGGAACTATGGAGGCAGCTCAGACTGTGGCCTGGCTCACCCCCACGTGTATGTGCCCACAAAGAGCATAGCTGCTAAAGCCAGACCCGTCTCAGCTGCAGGAGCACTTGTCTGTTCAAATGTTCTTCAGGCATTGAATTTACAAAGCCGGCAATGGAGGTGTAAATCTGTGGTTTGCGCAGATGCACAGAGAGATTTCAGCTCTTCTTCCTTAGCTGCACAGCCCTGATGCTCAGCTGTGGTTTCAGCCCTACCTCTGTGTGTGGGTCACACACTGGCATCTGCTCCCAAGGCAGCCCTGGGGTACACAAGCCTGCCCATGTGGGAGGGGGCCGGGGCCATATTCAAGGCTCACGAGCCCACTCAGGTGGTAGTGGGTCAGAGCAGTGATTGGGTTGTGCAAGCCTGCTCAGGCAGAGGCCAGAGCAGTGATCAGGGCAACCATGCCTGTTCAGGTGGGAGGGGGCTGGAGCGGCAACTGAGGTGCATGAGGCCACTCAGGTGGGAGGGGGCCAGGGTGGTGGTTGAGGTGTGTGGGCATGCCCAGGTGGGAGGGAGCCGAGGCAGTGACTTGGGCATGGGAGCTCGCTCAGGCAGGAGGGGGCCAGGGTGGTGATCTGGGTGTACAAGCCTGCTCAGGTGGGAGGGGGCTGAGACAGCAGTTGGGGCATGTGCGCCGCCCAGGCAGGAGCACTTCCTAGTGCCTGTGGAGGCACGGGTTGGCGTGTGGGGAAAGAGGCTGCAATGGCAGTCCCACTCTTTGTGTGCCACTCAACAGTGGCACTTTGCTTCTATGGCAGCCTGGGCTTATTGCATGAACATTCCTGGTTGTGGAGCTCCACACTCCTGTCTCTTCAAGCTGTCTCCATACAGCCAACAGCAGTCCTCTCCACAGATCTGCTCTCCCAACCCCACATTCCAGCACTCAGCCCCCCTCCACACCAGTGGACATATGTCTCAGGCGGGGCACACAGGGCTGTGGCACTGACCATCTGTGTAGGTCTCACTCTGTCCTGCCTGCCACAGACCAGTTGTCACGCTTTCCTCCAAGCCCCTGAAGCTCCCCTTCTGTTCCTGATGATCACTCTGCTGGTGAGGGGGCTTCCCTGGGTGTGGGAACCTCTCTTCTCCTTCAGCTCCCCCAGAGGCACAGGTCCCATTCCACTTCCTCTTTTCTTTTCTTTTTTTCTTTCTTTCATCCTACTCAGTTACGCAGGGATCTTTCTTGTCCTTTTAGGTGTCCGAGGTCCTCTGTTAGTGTTCAGCAGCTGCTCTGTGAGAATTGTTCCGTTTTTGATTAGATGTATTTTTGATGTATTTATGGGGAGAAGTGAGCTCCATGTCTTCCTACTCCACCATCTTGACTGATACCACATATTCTTTATCCATTCATATGTTGATGGATGCTTAGGTTGTTTGCATAGCTTAGCAATTGTAAATAATGCTGCTATGAACATTGGGGTGCATGTATCTTTTCAAATTAGTGTTTTTCATTTTTGGGGGGATATATACCCAGGAGTGGAATTGCTGGGTCATATGGTAGTCCTATTTATAGTTTTTTGAGAAACCTCCATACTGTTTTCCACAGTGGCTGCAAAAATTTACATTCCCACCAACAGTGAACTAGGGTTCCCTTTTCTCCACATCCTTGCCAACATTTGTTGCTTGTGGCCTTTTTTTAAATTACAGTATATTAATAATAGTTTTTATTTACTTATATATTTATAACCACAGCAAGAAAGTTCTTAACATTTTTAAATGTCACATGATAACCACAGTTGCTTGTGGCCTTTTTGATAAAAGCCACTCTGACAGGTGTGAGATGATATCTCATTGAGATTTTAATTTGCATATCTCTGATGAGTAATGATGTTGAGCATCTTTTCATATGCCTGTTGACCATCTGTACATCTCCTTTGGAAAAATGTCTATTCAGGTCTTCTGCCCATTTTTAATTTGGTTGTTTATTTATTTATTTATTTTTTGATGTTGAGTTGTATGAGCTGTTTGTGTACTTTGGATATTAACTCCTTATCGGTCAAAATATTTGCAAATATTTTCTCCCATTCAGTAGGTTGTCTTTTTCTTTTGTTGGTGGCTTCTTTTGCTGTGAAAAAGTTTTTAAATTTAGTTAGGTCCCATTTGTTTATTTTCGTTTTTATTTCCTTTGCTCTAGGAGACAGATCCAAAAGAAATGTTGCTAAGATGTATGTCAAAGAGTGTTCTACCTAGGTTTTCTTCTAGGAGTTTTATGGTTTGCAGTCTTACATTTAGGTCTTTAATCCATTTTGAGTTTACTTTTGTATATGGTGTTAGAGAGTGTTCTCATTTAATTTTTTACATGTAGCTGTCCAGTATTCCCAGCACCACTTACTGAAGAGGCTGTTTTTTCTCCATTTGTATATTCTTGCTTTCGTTCTCATTAATTGCCCATAAGTGTGTAAGTTTATTACTGGGATCTCTATTCTGTTCCATTGATCTATGTGTCTGTGTTTGTGCCAGTACCACACTGTTTTGATTACTGTAACATTGTAGTATAGTCTGAAGTCAGGGAGCATGATTCCTCCAGCTCTGTTCTTCTTTCTCATGATTGTTTTGGCTATTCGGTGTCTTTTGTCTTTTCATAAAAATTTTTAAATTACTTGTTCTAGTTATGTGAAAAATGCCCTTGGTATTTTCACAGGGATTTAACTGAATCTGTAGATTGCCTTGGGTAGTATAGTCATTTTAACAACAATAATTCTTCCAATCCATGAAGACAGTATATTTTTCCATCTGTTTGTGTTGTTTTCAGTACAGGAGCATAAAGAGTATAGGTCGTTTACCTCCTTAGGTAGGTTTATTCCTAGGTATTTTATTCTTCCTGATGCTATTGCAATGGGATTGTTTCCTTAATTTCTCTTTCTGATAGTTCATTAAAAAGGCAGGAAATTCTGACCCATGTTACAAGATGGATGAACAATGAAGACATTTAAGCTGAGTAAAAAAAGCCAGCCACCATAATAAAACAAATACTGTAAGATTCCACTTATATAAGGCACCTAGAGTAGTCAAATTCATAGAGACAGAAAGTAGAATGGTGGTTGCCAGAGACAGAGGGAAGGGGAGAATGAATAGTTACTGTTTAATAGGTATAGTGTTTTAGTTTCACAAGATAATAAAAAAGTTCTGGGACAGATGGTGGTGATGGTTGCACAAAAATATGAATGTACTTAATGTTTCTGAATTGTACACTAAAAATTGTCAAAATGATAAATTTTATGTTAAGTACAATTTATCACCATTTTTAAAGAAAATAGTAAAAAATAGAAAACTCTATAGGGTCTCAGAGAATAAATCTGAGGATTCAAATTTGAGAAAAAGTTCTTAAAGGTGAACCTCCAAATCATTCCTTTCTTTTCCTCTCCCTGCCCCATCTTTCCCATTTCCATGGGATTGTTGGACATTCTTAGTGCAATTAACTCCACGTTTTATTTAACTCAAGGCCAGAGCAGAGATTCTTTCTGTGTGATAATGAAATTCTACATGGAAAGATGGCCTTTTAAATCCTGCAGTTGTGCTGTAGCAAAATGGTAATAGAATTAGTCTGAAGGGGTTTACAAGAAATTTTACCTGCTGTGACTAGAAATGAGTTGTATAAAATTATTTTAGGGAAAAAAAAAGCAAACAAAAACCAAACTCATAGATTTACTTCTTATTTTCTGATTTGGAACGCTTTTATTTCTTTTTCTTATGTGATTGCTGTAGCTAGGACTTCCAAAACTATGTTGAATAAAAGTGGCAAGAGTGGACATCCTTGTCTTGTTCTTGATCATAGAGGAAATGGTTTCAAATTTTCACCATTGAGTATGATGTTAGCTGTGGATTTGTCCTATATGGCCTTTATTAAGTTGAGGTAGGTTCCCTCTATGCCCACTTTCTGGAGAGTTTTTATCATAAGTCAGTGTTGAATTTTGTGGAAAGTTTTTCTGCATCTATTGAGATGATCATACGGTGTTTATTCTTCAATTTGTTGATGTGGTGTATCAAACTGATTTGCAGATATTGAAAAATCCTTGCACCCCTGGGAAAAATCCCACTCAATTATGGTGTATAAACCTTTTAATGTATTGTTGGATTGGATTTACTAGTATTTTGTTGAGAATTATTCCGTCTACGTTCATCAGTGATACTGGCCTGTAATTTTCTTTTTTTGCTGGTATCTTTGGTTTTGGTATCAGGGTGATGGTGGCCTGATAGAATGAGTTTGGAAGTGTTCCTTCCTCTGCCATTTTTTGGAATAGTTTCAGAAGGATAGGTGTTAACTCTTTTCTAAATGTTTGGTAGAATTCACCTGTGAAGCCATCTGGTCCTGGACTTTTGTTTGTTCAGAGTTTTTAAATCACAGACTCAATTTCAGTGCTTGTAATTGGTCTGTTCAGATTTTGTTTCTTCCTGGTTCAGTCTTGGGAGATTGTACCTTTCTGAGAAGTTGTCCATTTCTTCTAGATTGTCTATTTTATTGGCATATAGTTGCCTGTAGTAGTCTCTTATGGTCCTTTGCATTTTTGTGGTGTCAGTTGTAACTTTTCCTTTTTCATTTCTAATTTTATTGATATGGGCCCTCTCCCTTTTTTCCTTGATGTGTCTAGCTGAAGGTTTATCAATTTTGTTTATCTTTTCAAAGAACCAGCTTTTAGTTTCATTGATCTTTTCTATTGTTTTCTTTGTCTCTATTTCATTTATTTCTGCTCTGACCTTTACGAGTTTTACAAAATTATTTTAGGGAAAAAATAAGCAAACAAAAAACAAACTCACAGAAACAGAACAGGAGTGGTGTTGTGAGGAATGGGTGAAAGCAGTCAAAGGGTACAAACGTCCAGTTATAAGATTAATAAGTTTTGGGGGTGTAATGTACAACATAGTGACTATAGTTAATAATACTGTATTGCATATTTGAAAATTGCTAAGCCAGTTGATTTTAAATGTTCTCACCACACACAAAAAAGTGTAACTATGTTAGGTGATGGATGTGTTAACTAAAGTCATAATTTTAAAATATATACATGTTGAAAACCACTATGTTGTATACCTTAAACTTACACAATGTAATATGTAAACTGTATCTCAATAAAGCTGGAAAAAAAATTTTAAACCACATCATATGCTCTTATTGCCACCTAGAATTCAGAACTGTGGTAAGTCATACAAATTTACCTTCAAAGAAACTCAAAGAATATAGGCAGTAGAGGGAGCTTTGTGGGTATGTAAGGGAAGAAAATGGCTTCTCCTATCACAAGCTTCATTTTTCCAACCCTGCACAATATTTCCTGAATTTGGGTTTGTCTCAAAATCCAGTATATTTTACACAGCTGAGTAACTTCCAGTACTTGCCCCCACAAACCCTACTTGCTGCACCTTCCCAATGCTACAAATGAGGTTTCCCGCTTATCTCCCTGGTGTTGACCACCCTGGCATCATTAAGTTTGGGAGCAATAGGAGAAGCATAAGTGTGGAACATCACACAATAATTAAACAGAGATAGCCATTTCTAAGAAATTATCCACATGAATTTAACAAATGGAACAAAGGACTGGAACTCCTGGCCGAATCTTCTGCAGCTATGGTGATAGAAAACTGCATAGCCCTACACTGTTTATTACCTGCATGAAGGAAGGGTCAGCAAACGTGTTAATACATTTTGATGCATGCAGGTAGATAAAACTTACCAGGTTTTACAGATAGCTAGGGACATGCATTAAAGGAGCCATAATATCACTATGCTAACAAAGATTGAACAAATGAAAGCATTTTCCTTTTCTGATATATTCTCCTGGCTTTCCCCCAGTAAATGGGCAAACTGGCTGTGAAAGTGCTTTAGAATTTTAGTTTGTTCCCTTATAAGATTTTTTAAGATTCTTTATTGTTGGCACTAAACTTAGGCATTATGAATTCACATACAACTTTAAATTGTAAAACTATATACAGCCAATGTTCAGTAATGGTTAGAATGACCAGAAGAGTATCAATAAGGAAACAGAGAACTTGAACAACCCTATAAACCAACTAGACCTAATAGATGTATACAGAAAATTCCACCTCAAACCAGCAGAGTATGCATTTTTCTCAAGTGTACATGGGACATTCTCCAGGATAGACTACAAGACAAGTCTTAACAAACATAAAAAGATTAAAGTAATACAAATTATCTTTTTCGATGACAGTGGGAAGAAACTAGAAATAAGTTAAAAAAGAAAAATGGGAAATTAACAAATATGAGAAAATTAAACAACATACTTTTAAACAACCAACAGGTCAAAGAAAAAAACACAAATGAAATTAGAAAACACCTTGAGATAAATTAAAACAAAAATACAACATACCAAACATTAGAGATGCTTCAAAAGCAGTGCTAGGAAGGAAATTTAGAGCTGTAAATGCATACTTTAAAAAATGAATATCTCAAATTTAGAACCTAATTTTACACCTAAGGATGTAGAAAAATAATAGCAAACTAAACCCAAAGCTAGCAGAAGGAAGGTAATAATAAAGAACACTGAAGATAAATTAAATAAAGAACAGAAAAAAATAGAGAATATCAATAAAGCCAGAAGTTGGTTCTTTGAAAAGATTAACAAAATTGACAAACTTTTAGCTAGATTGATGTCTATGAAAAAAAGACTCAAAATATTAAAATAATAAATGAAAGTGAGGACAATGCTACCAATTTTATAGAAATAAAAAAATTATTAGAGATTACTATTAATAATTGTATACCAATAAATTCAATCACCTACATGAAATGGACAGATTCCTGGAAACACAATCTACCAAAACTGACCTATGAAGCAAAAGAAAACCTGAATAGACGTATAACTACTAAGAAGATGGAATAGTAATCAAACTCCTCATAGCAAAACAGGCTATGAAAATGGCTTCACTAGTAATATATATAAAACATTTAAAAGGAATTAAAAGCACTCCTTTTCAAACTCTTCCAAAAGACATAAGAGGAGAAAACACTTCTTAACTCATTCAACTAGGCCAGCAATACCCTGATAACAAAGTTAGACAAAGACACTACAAGGGAAAAAAAAACAACAGCAGTAACTATGGACCAATATCTCTTATGAACATTGATGCAATAATCCTCTCAAGAAAATACAAGCAAATCAATTTCTTCAGCCTACATGATGAATATATCCCTAGTGGATATATTCCAAGAAAGAAAGGATGATCCAACATACAAAAATCAATCAGCATAATATACCACATTAATAGAACTAAGGAAAAAAAAACCATATGATCATCTCAACTGATGCATAAGAAAGGATTTAATGAAATTCAAAACACTTTCATGGAAAAAAGAAACAATTAATACAATAGGGAAAAAATTCCTCAATATGACAAAGGCCATATATGAAAAACCTACGGCTACCAATGTACTCAATGGCAAAAAACTAAAAGCTTTCCTCTAAGATCAGGAACAAGACAAGTATGCCCACTCTCACCACTTCTATTCAACACAGTAGTGCAAGTCCTAGTCAGAACAATTAGGCAAGTAAAAGAAATAAAAGGCACCTAAATTGGAAAGAAAGGAGTAAAATCATCTCTATTTAAAGATAATACAATCTTACATGCAGAAAACTCTGAAGATTACACATGCATGCACATACGAACAACAGACACATCACAGTCAAAGCTAATAAACAAATTCAGCAAAGTTGCAGGATATGAAATCAACATGAGAAAATCAGTTGCATTTACATTTCCATATAATAGCAATGAAAAATCTGAACAGGATAATTAAGAAAACAATTACATCTACAATGGCATCAAAAAGAATAAAATACTTATGGATGAATTTAACCAAGGAGGTCAGAGACTTGTACACTGAAAGCTAAAAATCATTGGTTAAAGTAATTAAAGAAAATACAAATGGAAAGACATTTGATTGGAAGACAACATTGTTAAGATGTCAATACTACCCAAAGTGACCTACAGATTCAATGCAATCCCTATCAAAATCCTGATGACAATTTGTTGCAGAAGTAGAAAAGTCAATCCTACAATTCATATGAAATCTGAAGGGATCCCAAATAGCTAAAACAATTTTGAAATACAAGAACAAAGTTGGATGACTCACACCTGATTTCAAAAGTTAGTACAAATCTACAATAATCAAAATAGTGTTGTACTGTCACAAGGACACACATACAGACCAACTGAACAGAAAAAAGTCCAGAAATAAACCCTTGCATATATGACCAATAGATTTTTTATTGAAGTATAGTTGATGTACAACATTATATGTTACAGGTGTACAATATAGTGATTCACAATTTTTAAAACTATGCTCTACTTATAGTTATTATAAAACATTGGCTATATTCCCTGTGTTGTACAATGGTCAACAGAGTTTTTACAAGGGTTCTAAGACCATTCAATGTGGAAATAACAGTCTTTTCAACAAATAGTGCTGGGAAAACTGGATATCCACATGCAAAAGAATAAAGTTGACCATACACAAAAATTAACTCGAAATGTATTAAAAACCTAAATGTAAGAGCTAGACTATAAAATTCTTAGGAGAGAAACAAAGAAAATCTTTACAACATTGGATTTGACAATGATTTCTTGGATATGACACCAAAAGCACAGACAACAAAAGAAACAAATAGGTGAAAGGGACTTGATCACAGTTAAAACTTTTGTGCATGAAAGGGCACTATCAAGAGAGTGGAAAGACAAAATAGAGAATGGGAGAAAGTATTTGCAAATCATATATATGGTAAGGGATTAATATCCAGAATATATAAGGAACTGCTAAAGCTCAACAACAAAAAAACAAACAATCCTATTAAATAATGGACAAAGGACGTAAGTGCCTCTCCAAAGAAGGTATACAGATGGCTAGTGAGCACAATTAAAGATGCTTACCATCACTGATTGTGAGGGAAATGCAAATCAAAACCATAATGAGATACCACTTCACACACGTTAGGATTGCTGCTATCAAAAAAATTGGAAAAAAGAAGAGTCAACAAAGATATGGAGAAATTGGAATACTTGTGCATTGCTGGTGAGAACAGAAAACTGCAGTCACTGTTGGAAACAATTTAGCAACCCTTCCAAAAGTTAATCATAGAATTACCATGTAATCCAGCAATTCCACATCTAGGTATATACTCAAAATAACTGAAAGCAAGGACTCAAAAAGGATATTTTTAAACCAATGTTAATAGGAGCATTATTCACAAGAGCCAAATATGGAAACAACCATATGGCTATCAACAGGTGAATGATTAAACAAAATGTTGCACACACATACAAAGGAATATTATTCACCCTTAAAAAGCAATAAAGTTCTGGGAGAGTGGACAAGATGGGGGAGTAGGAAGACCATAAGCTCACTTCCTCCCAAGGGCACAATAAGATTACAACTATTTACAGAGTAACTATCAATGAGAATGACCTGAAGACTAGAAGAAAAGATCTTTTACAAATAAAGGTATAAAGAAGGAACCACAATGACACAGGCAGAGGGGTCGAGATACAGTATAGTCAAAACTCATACACTCAGGTGGGCAACACATAAATGGGAGGATAATCACAACTGCAGAGGTTCTCCCCAATGAGTGAGGGGTCCAAGGTCCACATTGGGCTCCCCAGCCTGGGGGGTCTTGCACTGGAAGACAAATCCTAGAATATCTGGCTTTGAAGGCCAGTGGGGCTTACTTTCAGGAAAGACAGAGAGCTGTGGAAAAAAGACTTCACACATAAAGGCTGCACACAAAATCTCACACACACCAAAACCCAAGGCAGAAGCAGTAATTTGAAAGCAGTCTAGATTAGACCTACTTGCTGATCTTGGAGAGCCTTCTGGAGAGGCAGGAGGCAACTGGGACTCACCCTGGAGAGACAGATGTTGGTGGCAGCCATTTTGGGGAGCTCCTTCTACCACAGGGACACTGATACTGTCAAGCAGTATTTTGGAATCCTCCCCTCTAGCTGATTAGAGACGGGACTCCACCACACTGACCAGCTGGCCCTCACCAGTCCTGGGATGCCCCAGGCAAAGCAGCTGCTGCAGGATTCCCTGAGCACCAAGTCTCCCATGGATCCTGCCCCACCCACCAGAAGGCCCAGGACCCGGCCTCAACTACTAGTGGGCTGGCACTAGCCCCAGGACCCCTGAGGCCTGCAGCCAGGAAGAGACTCAGCCCCACACTTCAACAGGCAGACACCAGTTCCAGAACCCTTGGGCCCTGCAGCCAAAGACCCCAGGACATGGCTCTGCTCACCAGTGGGCTAGTGCTATCCTCAAGATCCTCTGGGCCCTGGCCTTGCCCACCAATGGGCAGAAACCAGCTCAGGGAAACCTGGGCCCTGAAGGCAGAGACTCTAGCACATGATGGCACCCACCAGTGGCCAGACACCAGCCCCAGGACCACCTGGGACCCAACCTGGCCGACCAGAGAGCTGACACCAGCTCTGGGACACTTTGACCTTGCAGCCAGAGACTCCAGGAATTGCTTCTGTATACCAGTGGGCTGCATTAGCCCCAAGACATGACCTCATCCACCAGAGGACCAACACCAGCTCTGGGATATCTTGGAACCCACAGCCAGCCAAGTCAGAGAACAGCCCCACCCAT
Source organism: Eschrichtius robustus (assembly GCF_028021215.1). NCBI lineage: Eukaryota > Metazoa > Chordata > Mammalia > Artiodactyla > Eschrichtiidae > Eschrichtius > Eschrichtius robustus. The sequence continues at coordinate 55,497,557 of NC_090845.1, forward strand.
CAGCAGGCTGACACTAGCTCCAGGACCCACAGCATCACATGCAGCCATCCTGGGACAAATTCCACCCACCAACGGGTCAGCAGTAGCACTGGGACCCTCCAGGGCATTGCACCCAACTGCCTCATGACCTGGCCTTACTCACCAGCAGACTAGCAACAGGACTGGGACTCCCCAGACATGCAGCCAGCCATGCCAGGACCTGCCCACACCCACCAGCAGCTAGCAGCCTTTGCACTAGGCAGGGCCTGGCAACCAACTGGACTGGGGGCCATCCAGCCAGGGCTACAAGCACATCCACAGTAGTAAACCTGCTACAACAGAAGGATCAATGCAGGCCACGTAGAAGGTAACCTTAGAACATATAGCACTAATGACCAGAGGAGAGTGTGCTGATGGAACCCATAGCATGTCTCCTACATAAGGCCACTTCTCCAAGAAATGTAACATGTCAAATATATAGAAAGAAATAAAAACAGCAAATTACACAAAATGAGGCAACAGAGGAATATGTTCCAAACAAAAGAACAAGATAAAATACCAGAAGAACTAAGTGAAGTGCAGATAAGAAATTGCCCTGATAAAGAGTTCAAGGTAATGATTATAAAGATGCTCAAAGAACTGGGGAGAAGAATAAGTGAACACAGTGAGAAGTCATAAGTTTCTAACAAACGGTAAGAAAATATTTTTTAAAAAAGCAGAGCTGAAAAATACAATAACTGAAATAAAAAAGAACAGACTGAGAGGAACCAACAGTAGATTCAATGATATAGTGGAAAGGATCAGTGAACTAGAAGAAAGAGTAGTGTAAATCACTCAAGCTAAACAACAAAAAATAATTTTAAAAAATGAGGACAGGACTTCCCTGGTGGTCCAGTGGTTCAGACTCTGTGCTTCCACTGCAGGGGGCATGGGTTTGATCCCTGGTTGGGGAAGTTCCGCATGCCGCGTGGTGTGGCAAAAAAAAAAAAAAAAGGACAGTCTAAGAGACCTCTGGGATAACATCAAGCATACAAACATCCTCATTATAGGGGTCCCAAAAGGAGAAGAGAGAGAAAGTTGCAGAGAGTATGTTTGAAGACATAACAGCTAAAAACTTCCCTAACTTGGGAAAGGAAACAGACATCCAGGTCTAGGAAGCACAGAGAGTCCACAACAAGACCAAACCAAAGAGAACCAAACAAAGACACACTGTAATTAAAATGGCAAAAATTAAAGAGAACGTTAAAAGCAGCAAGGGAAAAGCAACTAGGTATGTACAAGAGAACTCCCAAAAGGCTATTACTTGACTTTTCAGCAGCAAGTCTGCAGGCCAGAAGGCAGTGGCATAATATATTTAAAGTAAATATAGGAAAAAAACCTGTAACCAAGAATACTCTACCTGGCAAGGCTATCATAAAGATTTGAAGGAGAGGTCAAGAGTTTTACAGAGAAACAAAAGCTAGAAGAGTTCAGCACCATAAAACTGGCTTCAGAAGAAATGTTAAAAAGACTTCTCAAAATGGAAAAAAAAAGTCACAATTGGAAATATGAGAGAAAAATCTCTTTGGTAAAGTAAAATATGCAGTAAAGGTAAGTAGATCAACCACTTATAAAGCTAGTAGGAAGGTTAAAAGACAAAAGTAGTAAAATCATCTGTTCCACAATAAGTAATTAAGGGATACACTGAAGAAAAAGCTGTAAAATATGATTCCTAAAACATCGAATGTTGGGGTGGGGGGTAGTAAAAATGCAGGGTTATAAAATGTGTTTGATTTTAAGAGATCAGCAACTATCATACATGTGTGACCCAGCAATCCCACTCCTAGGCATATATCCAGAGAAAACCATAATTTGAAAGGATGCATGAACCCCAATGGACTATTTACAATAGTCAGGACATGGAAGCAACCTAAATGTCCATTGACAGAGGAATGGATAAAGAAGATATGGTACATATATACAATGGAATATTACTCAGCCATAAAAAGGAATGAAATAGTGGATGGACCTAGAGATTGTCACACAGAGTGATGTAAGTCAGAAAGAGAAAAACAAATATTGTATAATATCACTTATATGTGGAATCTAGAAAAATGGTACAGATGAACTTATTTGCAAAGCAAAAATGGAGTCACAGATGTAGAGAAAAAACTTATAGTTACCAAGGGGGGAAGGGGGGGTGGAACGAATTGGGAGATTGGGATTGACATATATACACTACTATGTATAAAATAGATAACTAATGAGAACCTACTGTATAGCACAGGGAACTCTACTGAATGATCTGTGGTGACCTAAATGGGAATGAAATCTAAAAAAGAGTGGATATATGTATATGTATAATTGATTCACTTTGCTGTAGAGCAGAAACTAACACAACATTGTAAAGCAATTCTACTCCAAGAAAGATGTTAAAAAAAACATTGTAAAGCAACTGTACTCCAATAAAAAATATCACATGTGTATATGTAGATTGCTATATATAAACCTCATAGTAATGACAAACCAGAAACCTCTAAGAGATACATATGCAAAAAACAGAAAGGAATCCAAAAATAACACTAAAGATAGTCATTAAATCAAAAGGGAAGAGAGAAAAAGGAAAAGAAAGACATAAAAAAGTCCTTAAAAAATGTGAGTGGACTAAATGCTCCAATCAAAAGATACAGAGCGACTGAATGGATAGAAAAACATTACCCATCTATATGCTGCATACAGTAGAATCACTTCAGATCTAAAGAAACGCATAGACTAAAAGTGAGGCAATGGAAAAAGTTATTCCATGCAAATGGAACTCAAAAGAAAGCTGGGGTAGCAATACTTTTATCAGAGAAAATAGACTTTTAAATAAAGACTGTAACAAGAGATAAAGGACATTACATAATGATATTGAGATCAATCTAAGAAGAAACTATAACAATGGTAAATATATATGAACCAAAAATAGGAACACCTAAATATATAAAGCAAATATTAAGAGACATAAAGGGAGAAATTGATAGTAACACAATAATAGTAGGGGATTTTAAACCTCACTTACATCAGTGCACAAATCATCCAGATGGAAAATTAATAAGGAATCACTGGCCTTAGGCAATACATTAGACATATGAATATATATATATATATATATAAAACATTCCATCCAAAAGCAGCATAACAAACATTATTTTTAAGTGTACATGGAACATTCTCTAGGATAGAGCATATGATAGAACACAAAACAAGACTCAGTAAATTTTAGAAGACTGAAAGCATATTAATCATCTTTTTTGACCATAGTGCTGAGTCTAGAAATCAACAATAAGAAAAAAATGCAGAAAAAACAAACACATGGAGTTTAAACAATATGCTACTAAAGAACCAATGGGACACTGAAGAAATCAAAGCGTAAATTAAAGAAATACCTAGAGACAAATGAAAATAAAAACACAGTAATTCAAAAATTATGGCACACAACAAAAGCAATTCTAAGAGGAAAATTTATAGTGATACAAGCCTACTTCAGGAAACAAGATAAATCTCAAATAAACAGCCTAATCTTATACCTAAAGGAAATAGAAAAACAAGAACAAACAAAACCCAAAGTTAGTAGAAGGAAAGAAATAATAAAAGTCAGAGTAGAAATAAATGAAATAGAGACTGAAAAACAATAAAAAGATTAATGAAACTAAGAGCTGGTCATTTGAAAAGATTTAAAAAAATGATAAAGCTTTAGCCAGACTCATCAAGAAAAAAAGACAGAGGGCCCAAATAAATAAGTTCAGAAATGAAAGAGGAAAGTTACAACAGATACCACAGAAATACAAACTATCATAAGAGATTACTATGAACAATGATTTGTCAATAAAATGGACACCTACAAGAAATAAATTCCTAGAAATGGACAGTCTCCCAAGACTGAACCAGGAAGAAATAGAAAATATGAAAAGACCAATTAGCAGTAATGAAGTTGAATCAGAAGAAAACCCAGAAAAACAAAAAAACCAACAAAACAAACAAACAAAAAACAACTCCCAACAAACGAAAGTCCAGGGCCAGAAGTCTTCACAGGTTCATTCTGTCAAACATTTAAGAGTTAACACTTATTTTCTTCAACTATTCCAAAAAAATCACAGATGAAGGAATGAATCCAAACTCACTCTATAAGGCCAACATCACCCTGGTACCAAAACCAGACAAAGACATCACAAAGAAAGAAAATTACAAGCCAATATCACTGATGGACATAGATGCAAAAATCCTCAAGAATATGTTAGCAAACCAAATTTAATAATACATTAAAAGGATCATACACAATGATCAAGTGGGACTTATCCCAGTGATGCAAGGATGGCTCAATATCCATAGATCAATAAATACGATACACAACATTAACAAATTTAACAATAAAATGATCATCTCAATAGATGCACAAAAAGCCTTTAACAAAATTCAACATCCATTTATGATAAAAACTCTCAATCAAGTGAGCTTTGAGGGAACATACCTTCAAAATAATACAGGACATACCTGACAAGCCCAAACCTCACATCATACTCATTGGGGAAAAGCTGAAAGCATTTCCTCTAAGATCAGAAACAAGACAAGGGTACCCACTCTTACCACTTTTATTTAACATAGTATTGGAAGCCCTAGCTACAACAATCAGACAAGAAAAATAAATAAAATAAATCCAAATTGGAAAGGAAAAGTAAAGCTGTCACGTTTTGCAGATGACATGATACTATAGATATAAAATCCTAAAGATGCACCCCTCAAAAACGACTAGAACTCATAAATGAATTCAGTAAAGATGCAGCATAAAAAATTAACATACAGAAATATGTTGAGTTTCTATACACTAACAACAAACCATCAGAAAGATAAATTAAGAAAACAATCCCATTTACAATAGCATCACAAAAATAAAATACTTGGGAATAAATCTAACTAAGGAGGTCAAAGACCTGTAATTGGAAAAGTATAAGACACTGATGAAGGTAATTGAAGATGACACAAACAAATGGAAAGATATACCATGCTCATGGATTAGAAGAATTAATACTGTTAAAATGACCATACTGCCCAAGGCAATCTACAGATTCAATGCAGTCACTATCAAAATACCAATGTCATTTTTCACAGAACTAGAATAATTCTAAATAATTCTAAAATGCATATGGAAACACAGAAGACCTCAAATAACCAAAACAATCTTGAGAAAGAACAAAGCTGGAGGCATCAAGCTCCTTGATTTCAAACTATACTACGAAGCTACAGTAATCAAAATAGAATGGTACTGGCACAAAAACAGACACATAGATTAGTGGTACAGAATAGAGAGCCTAGAAATGAAGCTGCACTTATAAGGTCAATTAATCTATGACAAAGGAGGCAAAATATACAATGGGGTAAAAGATAGCCTGTTCAATAAATGGTGTTGGGAAAACTGGACAGCTACATGCAAAAGAATCAAACTGGACTACTTTCTTACACCGTATACAAAAATAAACTCAAAATGGATTAAAGAGTTAAGTGTAAAACCTGAAAACATAATATTTCTATGAGAAAACATAGGCAGTAAGCTTTTTGACAATGGTCTTAATAATTTTGGGGGGGATATGTCTCCTTAGGGAAGGGAATCGAAAGCAAAAATAAACAAATGGGACTATATCAAACTAAAAAGCTTTTGAACAGTGAAGGAAACTGTCAACAAAATGAAAAGGCCACTTACTGAATGGAGAAGATATTTGCAAATGATATATCTGATAATCAATTAATATCCAAAATATACAAAGAATCCATACAACTCAACATCAGAAAAACAAATAACCTGATTTTAAAAATGGGCAAAGGACCTAAATAGACATTTTTCCAAAGAAGACGTACAGATGATCAACAGGCACATGAAAAGATGCTCAACATCACCAATCATCAGGGAAATGCAAATCAAAACCACAAGGAGATACCACCTTACACCTGCCAGAATGGCTATTGTCAAATAGACAAGAAGTAACATTTGTCAGCAAGGATGTGAAGAAAAGGGAACCCTCGTGCACTTTTGGTGGGAATGTAAATTGGTGCAGCCTTTATGGCAAACATTATGCAGGTTATTCAAAAAATTAAAAATAGAACTACAGTATGATCCAGCAATTCCACACTGGGTATTTATTCAAAGAAAATGAAAATACTAATTCAAACCCCTATGTTCACTGCAGCATTATCTACAATAGCCCAGATATGGAAGTAACCTAAATGCCCATCAATAGATGAATGGATAAAGAAGCTGTGGTATACACACACACACATGTACGTATAATGGAATATTAGCTAGAAAAAAGAATGAAATTTTGCCATTTGCAACATGGATAGACCTAAAGGGTATTATGCTAAGTAAAACAAGTCAGACATAGAGAGACAAATACTGTATGATTTCACTTATATGCAGAATTTAAAAAACAAATGAACAAATATAACAAAAAGGAAACAGAGTCATGGATACAGAGAACAAACAGGTGGTTGCCAGAGGGTAGGGGTTTGGTGGGAGGAGAGAAATAGGCGAATGAGATTAAGAGGTACAAACTTCCTGTTACAAAATAAATGAGTCATGGGTATGAAATGTACAGTGTGGGGAATATAGTCAATAATTATGTAATATATTTGTATGGTGACAGAAGGTAACTAGACTTATCATGGTGATCATTTTGAAATGTATAGAAATGTATATTAAATCACTCTGTTGTATACCAAGAACTAACAGTGTTGTAGGTCAATTATACTTCAAAAACAAACTCAAAGAAAAAGAGATCAGATTTGTGGTTACCAGGGGCGGGGGTGGGGGGAGGGAAGATTGAATGAAGGTAGCCAAAAGGTCCGAACTTCTAGTTATACGATAAATAAATACTAGGGATAAAATGTATAACATGATATATATATATATATATATATATATATATTTTATATATATATATATTATATATATATATAATATATATATATATATAGTTAACACTGCTGTATGTAATAAATGAAAGTTGTTAAGAAGGTAATTCCTAAGAGTTCTCGTAACAAGTAAAAAATTTTTTTTCTATTTCTTTAATTTGGTATCTGTATGAGATGTTGGATGTTCACTAAACTTACTGTGGTAACCATTTCATGAAGTATGTAAGTCAAATCATTATTCTGTACACCTTCAACTTATACAATGCTGCATGCCAATTATATCTCAATAAAACTGGAAGAAAAAGAAAAGGAAGTTCTGATTCATGGTATAACATGGATGGACCTTGAAAACATTATGCTAAGTGAAATAAGCAAGACACAAAAGGAAAAATACTGAATAATTCCACTTATGAGACACCTAGAATTGGCAAATTCTTAGAGACAGAAAGTAGAGTGGAGGTTGCCAGGGGCTACAGATAGGGGGAAATGGGGAGTTATTGTGTAAAGGGTATGCAGTTTCTGTTTGGGATGATAAAATGGTTTTCTGGAAAAAAATAATGGTGGTGGCTGAATAACATTGTGAATGCCACTGAATTGTACATTTAAAATCATTAAAATGGTGAATTTTACATAATGTATATTTCACCAAAAAATAAACAAAAAAAAAACCATGGAGTCAGGAGATGGATTGTTATATAAATGAGCCAAAGATGGCCTCTATATAATGCCTCTATGCAATGTACTTTTTAGGACCCATTAGTTCAAAATCCTGCCAGAAGCAAACTCAAAAGTTTACACATCTAATTGTTTTAAATATAGCCCACATGAGCATATTTTTATCCAATAAACCTGCCTGCTTTACATATCCTGCAAAACTGCACCCAATATTTGCCAGCCCTTGATGTGATAAACACAGGGCAATAAAGACCACAAGCTGGTACTAGCATTCAGAGCTCTCTGACCTACAGATTCTGCCCACATCCCCAAAGCTGCAGAATGACATCATTAAGACACTTAAGGCTAAATGACCCTCCAATCCCCCTCTCCCTGAGGAGTTTCTTGCCCTTGTCCCCTTCTGCAGGGTACATATATGGCAGCATGGTCTCATGATGTGAGGGATTTCCTGGGTATGAATCTGCCAAAGCATCACCCAAATAAAGCTCCTTTTATGCTAATACCACCTTTGTGGTATCTTTATCTCCAATCAGGCATGAAATCCTTCAAAGTCACAACAGTTCCCACCAGCAATGTATGAGAAAATCAGTTGTTTAGCATCCTTGTCAGCATTTGGTATTGTTAGTATGTTTTTTAGATTCTTTTAATTGAAGTATACTTGATTTACAATAGTTGATTTACAATATTTAGCCATTGTGGTAGTTGTTATTCATTGACCTTTTAATCTTACTTCCCTAAAGGCTAATATGTTAAACATCTTTTTGTGTGCTTATTCATCATCTGTATATCCTCATTAGTGAAATGTTTGTTCATGTCTTTAGCCCAATTTATAATTAGATTTTTATTTACTATTGAGTTTTAATAGTTCTTTATATATTTTATATATATTTATATATTTTAGATATATATTTATATATATAAATATATTTATATTTTTATATATTTTTTATATACTTTATATATTTTAGATACTATTTCTTTGTCAGATATATGGTTTGAAATATTTTATTCCAGTATGTAGTGTTACCTTTGATCCTCTGCACATAGGCTTTCAGAAAGCAAACGTTTTTAATTTTGTCAGGCTCTAATTTGTCTTTCCATTTATGGATTATACTTTTAGTATCAAGTGCCTTGCCTAAGTTCTAGAATTTTTCTGTTTTCTTCTGAAGATTTATAGTTTTAATGCTTTACATTTAAATCTATGATCCATTTTGTGCTAAACTTTATAAAAAGTATGAGGTTTAGATGGAGGTTGGTTGGTTTGTTCTCCAACGGATGTCCAGTTGCTCCCTGGTCACTTGTTGAAAAGGCTGTCCTTCATTGAACTGCTTTTGCAATCAGTTAGATACATTTGTGTAGGCCTCATTCTTGGTTCTCAATCCAGTTCTATTGAATTATAAGTAAGTCTATCCCTCACCAATACCACACAAACTTGTTAATGTAGCTATATAGTAAAGTCTTCAAATTGGGCATAGTAATTCCTCCCACTTTATAATTCTATCTTTTAAAGACTTTTTATTTTTTTACAGCAGTATTAGGTGCACAGCAAAATTGAGGGGAAGGAACAGACTTCCCCTATATGCCCTGAACCCACACATGTTTAGCCTGCTCCATTATCAACATCCCAACCAGAGTGGCACATTTGTTAAAATTAATGAACCTACACTGACACATCATACTCACTCAAAGTCCATAGTTCACCTAGGGATTCACTCTTGGTGTTTTACATTCCAAGGGTTTGGACAAACATATAAATTACATGGATCCATCATTAAAGTATAATATAGAGTATTTTCACGTCCCTAAAAAGCCTCTATGCTTTGCATATTAATCTCTCCTGGCACCCTCAACTCCTGATCTGTTTACTGTCTCCAAAGTTGTGCCTTTTTTCAGGATGTCATATAGTTGTATTTATACTGCAGGTAACTTTTCAAATGGATTATTTTACTTAGTAATATGCATTTAAGGTTTCTCCATGTATTTTCAGGGCTTGATAGCTCATTTCATTTTAGCACTGAATAATATTCTACTGTTTGCACGTACCACAGTTTATTTAACCATTCACATATTGAAAGGCATCTTGGTTGCTTCCAGGTTTTAGCATCTATGAATTAGGCTGCTATAAACATTTGTGTGCAGGTTTTTGTATGGACATAAATTTTCAACCCCTTTGGGTAAATACCAAGGACCACAGTTGCTGGAATATATGATAAGAATATGCTTAGTTTAGTAAGAAACAATCAAACTATCTTTCAAAGTGTCTATACACTTTTGAAATCCCACCAGATATGGAAAAGAGTTCCTGTTGTTCCAGAGCCTTCTCAGCATTAGGTTCTGATATTTTGGCCATTCTAATAGGTATGTAGTGGTATCTCATTGCTTTATTTTGCATTTCCATGATGACATATGATGTAAGCATCTTTTCATATGCTTATTTGTCATCTGTATACCTTCTTTGGTGAGGTATCTGTTATGATCTTTGGCCCGTTTTCTAATCAGGTTGTTTGTTTCCTTATTGTTGAGTTTTAAGACTTCTTTATGTAATTTGTATAGCAGTCCTTAATCAGATTAGTCTTTGGTAAATATTTTCTCCCAGGCTTTGGCTTCTCATTCTCTTAAGTGTCTTTAGTAGAGCACACATTTTTCTTCTTAATTTTAATGAGGTCCAGCTTATCAATGATTTCTTTCATGGATCGTGCCTCTAGTGTTTTATCTAAAAAGTCACTGCCAGACCTTCAAGATGGTGGAAGAGTAAGACGTGGAGATCACCTTCCTCCCCACAGATACATCAGAAAAACGTCTACATGTGGAACAACTCCTAAAGAACACCTACTGAACACTGGCAGAAGACCTCAGACTTCCCAAAAGTAAAGAAACTTCCCACATTCCTGGGTAGGGCAAAAGAAAAAAGAAAAAACAGAGACAAAAGAATAGGGATGGGACCTGCAACACTGGGAGGGAGCTGTGAAGGAGGAAAAGTTTCCACACACTAGGAAGCTCCTTCACTGGCGGAGACAGGGGGTGGTGTGGGGGAAGCTTCAGAGACACGGAGGAGAGTGTAGCAATAGGGAGGGGTGCAGAGGGCATAGTGGAGAGATTCCTGCACAGAGAATTGGTGCCAACCAGCACTCACCAGCTCGAGAGGCTTGTCTGCTGAACCGCTGGCCAGGAGAGATGGGGGCTGGGAGCAAAGGCTCGGCCTTTGGAGGTCACATCCCAGGTAGAGGGCTGGGGTTGGCTGCGTGAACACAGCCTGAAGGGGGCTAATATACCACAGATAGCTGGGAGGGAGTCCGGGAAAAGGTGTGGGCCTGCCGAAGAGGCAAGAGACCATTGTTTCAGGGTGCACCAGGAGAGGGGATCCAGAGCACTGCCTAAACGAGTCCCAAGAAGGGCACAAGCCGAGGCTATCAGCACAGACACCAGAGATGGGCATGAGATGCTAAGGCGGCTGCTGCAGCCAGCAAGAAGCCTGTGTGCAAGCACAGGTCACTATTCACACCTCCACTCCCGGGAGCCTGTGCAGCCCACCAATACCAGGGTCCCACGATCCAGGGACAACTTCCCGGGGAGAACACACGGCACACCTCAGGCTGTTGCAATGTCATGCTGGCCTCTGCCACCACAGGCTCACCTCGCATTCCGTATAGCTCCCTCCCCACAGTCTGAGTGAGCCAGAGCCCCCAAATCAGCTGCTACTTTAACCCCGTCCTGTCTGAGTGAAGAACAGATGCCCTCAGGTGATCTACACGCAGAGGCAGGGCCAAATCCAAAGCTGAAACCCAGGAGCTGTGCGAACAAAGAAGAAAAAGGGAAATTTCTCCCAGCAGCCTCAGAGGCAGAAGATTAAATCACCACAATCAACTAAATGTACCCTGCATCTGTGGAAAACCTGAATAGACAACAAATCATTCCTAAATAGAGGCAGTGGATGTTGGGAGCAAATATATATACACATTTTTTCCTTTTTCTCTTTTTCTGAGTGTGTTTCTGTATGTTTCTTTGTGTGATTTTGACTGTATAGCTTTGCTTTTACCATTTGTCCTAAGGTTCTGTCTGTCCGTTTTTTGTTTTTGTTTTTTTGTATAGTTTTTAGTGCTTGTTACCATTGGTAGATTTGTATTTTGGTTTGATTGCTCTCTTCTTTCTTTTTTTTTCCTTTTTTAAATTATTTTTTAATTTTTTTATTTTTAATAATAATTTTTAAATCTTATTTTAATAACATTATTTTATTTTTTCTTTCATTATTTCTTTTTTTTTCTCTCTTTTCTTCTGAGCCATGTGGCTGACAGGGTCTTGGTGCTCTGGCCGGGTGTCAGAGCTGTGCCTCTGAGGTGGGAGTGCCGAGTTCAGGACATTGGTCCACCAGAGACCTCCCGGCTCCATGTAATATCAAACCGTAAAAGCTCTCCCAGAGATCTCCATCTCAATGCTAAGACCCAGCTCCACTCAATGACCAGCAAGCTACAGTGCTGGAGAGCCTATGCCAAACAACTAGCAAGACAGCAAAACAACCCCACCCATTAGCAGAGAGGCTGCCAAAAATCATCATGTCACAGACACCCCAAAACACACCACCAGACACAGTCCTGCACATCAGAAAGACAAGATACAGCCTCATCCACCAGAACACAGGCACTACTCCCTTCCACCAGGAAGCCTACACAACCCACTGAACCAACCTTAGCCACTGGGGGAAGACACCAAAAACAATGGGAACGATGAACCTACAACCTGTGAAAAGGAGACCCCAAACACAGTAAGTGAAGCAAAATGAGAAGACAGAGGAACACACAGCAGATGAAGGAGCAAGGTAAAAACCCACCAGACCAAAGAAATGAAGACGAAATTGGCAGTCTACCTGATAAAGAATTCAGAGTAATGATAGTAAAGGTGAGGCAAAATCTTGGAAATAGAATGGAGAAAATAAAAGAAACATTTAATAATGACCTAGAAGAACTAAAGAGCAAACAATGATGAACAACACGATAAATAAAATTAAAAATTCTCTAGAAGGAAACAATAGCAGAATAACTGAGGCAAAAGAAAGGATAAGTGACCTGGAAGATAAAATAGTGGAAATAACTACTGCAGAGCAGAATAAAGAAAAAAAAATGAAAAGAATGGAGGACAGTCTCAGAGACCTCTGGGACAACAGTAGATGCACCAACATTCGAATTATAGGGGTCCCAGAAGAAGAGAAAAAGAAAGGGACTGAGAAAATACTTGAAGAGATTATAGTTGAAAGTTGCCTAATATGGGAAAGGAAATAGTTAAGTCCAGGAAGCACAGAGAGTCCCATACAGGATAAATCCAAGGAGAAACACGCCAGGACACATATTAATCAAACTACCAAAAATGAAATACAAAGAAAAAATATTAAAAGCAGCAAGGGAAAAACAGCAAATAACATACAAGGGAATCCCCATAAGGTTAACAGCTGATCTTTCAGCAGAAACTCTGCAAGCCAGAAGGGAGTGGCAGAACATATGTAAAGTGATGAAAGGGAAAAACCTACAACCAAGATTATTCTACCCAGCAAGGATCTCATTCAGATTTGATGGAGAAATTAAAACCTTTACAGACAAGCAAAAGCTAAGAGAATTCAACACCACCAAACAGCTTTACAACAAATGCTACAGGAACTACTCTAGGCAGGAGACACAAGAGAAGGAAAAGACCTAGAATAACACAATGAACACAATTAAGAAAATGGTAATAGGAACATACATATCGATAATTACCTTAAATGTATAAGGATTAAATGCACCAACCAAAAGACATAGACTGGCTGAATGGATACAGAAACAAGACTGGTATATATGCTGCCTACAGGAGACCCACTTCAGACCTAGGTACACATACAGACTGAAAGTGAGGGGATGGAAAAGGATATTCCATGCAAATGGAAATCAAAAGAAAGCTGGAGTAGCAATTCTCATATCAGACAAAATAGACTTTAAAGTAAAGACTATTACAAGAGACAGTGAAGGACACTACATAATGATCAAGGAATCAATCCAAGAAGAAGATATAACAAGTGTAAATATTTATGCACCCAACATAGGAGCACCTCAATACATAAGGCAAATGCTAACAGCCATAAAAGGGGAAATTTACAGAAACATAATGATAGTAGGGGACTTTAACACCTCACTTTCACCAATGGACAGCTCATCCAAAATGAAAATAAATAAGGAAACACAAGCTTTAAATGATACTTTAAACAAGATGGACTTAATTGATATTTATAGGACATTGCATCCAAAAACAACAGAATACACTTTCTTCTCAAGTGCTCATGGAACATTCTCCAGCATAGATCATATCTTGGGTCACAAATCAAACCTTGGTAAGTTTAAGAAAATTGAAATCGTATCAAGTATCTTTTACTGACCACAATGCTATGAGACTAGGAATAAATTACAGATAAAAATCTGTAAAAAAGGGCTTCCCTGGTGGCGCAGTGGTTGAGAATCTGCCTGCCAATGCAGGGTACACGGGTTCGAGCCCTGGTCTGGGAAGATCCCACATGCCGCAGAGCAACAAGGCCCGTGAGCCACAACTACTGAGCCTGCGCGTCTGGAGCCAGTGCTCCGCAACAAGAGAGGCCGCGATAGTGAGAGACCCGCGCACCGTGATGAAGAGTGGCCCCCACTTGCCACAACTGGAGAAAGCCCTCGCACAGAAACGAAGACCCAACACAGCCATAAATAAATAAATAAATAAAATTAAAAAAAAAATGCAATGACGCACAGAACATTTAAAAAAAAATCTGTAAAAAATAGACACATGGAGGCTAAACAATACACTACTTAATAACCAGGAGATCACTGAAGAAATCAAAGAGGAAATCAAAAAATACAGAGAAAGAAATGACAATGAAAACACGATGACCCAAACCTGATGGGATGCAGCAAAAGCAGTTCTAAGAGGGAAGTTTATAGCAATACAATGCTACCTCAAGAAACAAGAAACATCTCAAATAAACAACAACCTAACTTAACAACTAAAGGAATTAGAGAAAGAAGAACAAAAGAACCCTCAAAGTTAGCAGAAGGAAAGAAATCATAAAGATCAGATGAGAAATAAATAAAAAAGAAAGGAAGCAAACAATAGCAAAGATCAATAAAAGTAAAAGCTCGTTCTTTGAGAAGATAAAAAAAAAATGATAACCATTAGCCAGACTCATCAAGAAAAAAGGGAGAAGACTCAAATCAGTAGAATTAGAAATGAAAAAGGAGAAGTAACAACTGACACTGCAGAAATACAAAGGATCATGAGAGATTGCTACAAGCATCCATATGCAAATGAAATGGACAACCTGGAAGAAATGGACAAATACTGAGGAAAGTACAACCTTCTGAGACTGAACCAGGAAGAAATAGAACATATAAACAGACCAATCACAAGCACTAAAGTTGAGAATGTGATTAAAAATCTTCCAACAAACAAAAGCCCAGGATCAGATGGATTCACAGGTGAATTCTTTCAAACATTTAGAGAAGAGGTAACACCTGCTGTTCTCAAACTCTTCAAAAATATAGCAGAGGGAGGAGCACTCCCAAGCCCATTCCACGAGGCCACCATCACCCTGATACCAAAACCAGACAAAGATGTTACAATGAAAGAAAACTACAGGCCAATATCACTGATGAACATAGATGCAAAGATTCTCAACAAAATACTAGCAAACAGAATCCAAAAGCACATTGGAAGGATCATACACCATGATCATGTGGGGTTTATCCCAGGAATGCAAGGATTCTTCAATATATGCAAATCAATCAATGTGATACACCACATTAACAAACTGAAGGCTTAAAAACCTATGATCTCAATAGATGCAGAAAAAGCTTTTGACAAAATTCAACACCCAGTTATGATTAAAATCCCTCCATAAAGTAGGCAAAGAGGGAACTTACCTCAACATAATAAAGGCCATGTATGACAAACCCAGAGCCAACTTCATTCTCAATGGTGAAAAACTGAAACAATTTTCACTAAGATCAGGAACAAGACAAGGTTGCCCACTCTCACCACTATTATTCAATATAGTTTTTGAAGTTTTAGCCTGAGCAATCAGAGAAGAAAAATAAATAAAAGGAATCCAAATTGGAAAAGAAGAAGTAAAGCTGTCACTGTTTGCAGATGACATGATACTATACATAGAGAATCCTAAAGATGCTACCAGAAAACTTCTAGAGCTAATCAATGAATTTGGTAAAGTAGCAGGATACAAAATTAATGCATAGAAATCTCTGGCATTTCTATACACTAATGATGAAAAATCTGAAAGAGATATTAAGGAAACACCCCCATGTACCACTGCAACGAAAAGAATAGAATACCTAGGAATAAACCTACCCAAGGAGACAAAAGACCTGTATGCAGAAAACTATAAAACACTGGTGAAAGAAATTAAAGATGATACAAACAGATGGAGAGATATTCCATGTTCTTGGACTGGAAAAATCAACCTTGTGAAAATGATTATACTACCCAAAGCAATCTACAGATTCAATGCAATCCCTATCAAACTACCAATGGTATTTTTCGCAGAATGAGAACAAAAAATTTCACAATTTGTATGGAAACACAAAAGACCCCGAATAGCCAAAGCAATCTTGAGAAAGAAACACGGAGCTGGAGGAATCAGGATCCCAGACTTCAGACTATACTACAAAGTTACAGTAATTAAGACAGTACGGTACTGACACAAAAACAGAAATATAGATCCATGAAACAGGATAGAGAGCCCGGAGATAAACCCACACACATATGGTCACCTTATTTTTGATAAAGGAGGCAAGAATATACAGTGGAGAAAAGACAGCCTCTTCAATAAGTGGTGCTGGGATAACTGGACAGCTACATGTAAAAGAATGAAATTAGAGCACTCCCTAACACCATACACAAAAATAAACTCAAAATAGATTAAAGACCTAAACGTAAGGCCAGACACTCTAAAACTCTTACAGGAAAACATAGGTGGTACACTCTATGACATAAATCACAGCAAGATCCTTTTTGACCCACCTCCTAGGGTAACGGAAATAAAAACAAAAATAAACAAATGGGACCTAATGAAACTTAAAAGCTTTTGCACATCAAAGGAAACCTTAAACAAGATGAAAAGACAACCCTCAGATTGGGAGAAAATATTTGCAAATGAAGCAAGTGACAGTGGATTTATCTCCAAATTTTACAAGCAGCTCATGCAACTCAATATCAAAACAACAAACAACCCAGTCCAAAAATGGGCAGAAGACCTAAATAGACATTTCTCCAAAGAAGATATACCGATTGCCAAGAAGCACTTGAAAGAAGGCTCAATGTCACTAATCATTAAAGAAATGCAAATCAAAACTAAAATGATGTATCACCTCACACCAGCCAGAATGGCCATCATCAAAAAATCTACAAACAATAAATGCTGGAGAGGGTGTGGAGAAAAGTGAACCCTCTTGCACTGTTGGTGGGAATGTAAATTGATACAGCCACTATGGAGAACAGTATGGAGGTTCCTTAAAAAACTAAAAATAGAACTACCATACAACCCAGCAATCCCAATACTGGGCATATACTCTGAGAAAACCATAATTCAAAAGGAGTCCTGTACCACAGTGTTCATTTCAGCTCTATTTACAATAGCCAGGACATGGAAACAACCTAAGTGTCTATCGACAGATGAATGGATAAAGAAGATGTGGCACATATATACAATGGAATATTACTCAGCCATAAAAAGAAATGAAATTGAGTTATTTGTAGAGGTGGATGGACCTAGAGTCTGTCATAAAGAGTGAATTAAGTCCGTAAGAGTAAAACAAATACCATATGCTAACACATTTATATATGAAATGTAAAAAAAAAAAAAAAGGTCTGAAGAATCTAGGGGCAGGACAGGAATAAAGACACAGATGTAGATAATGGACTTGAGGACACGATGGGGGAAGGGCCAACTGGGATGAAGTGAGAGAGTGGCATGGACGTATATATACTAACAAATGTGAGATAGACAGCTATTGGGAAGCAGCTGCATAGTTCAGGGAGATCAGCTCGGTGCTCTGTGACCACCTAGAGGGGTGGGATAGGGAGGGTGGGAGGGAGATGCAAGATGGAGGAGATATGGGTATATATGTATATGTATAGCTGATTCACTTTTTTATAAAGCAGAAACTAACACACCATTGTAAAGCAATTATACTCCAAAAAAATGTTTAAAAAAAATTAAAAAATAAAAATAAAAGTACCAAAAAAAAATTCATTGCCATACCCAAGGTCATATAACTTTTCTTTTAAGTTATCCTCTAGGAGTTTTATAGGTTTTCATTTTACATGTAGATGTCTGTGATCAAGTTTTAGGTAATTTTTGTGAAGGTGATAAAATCTGTGTCTAGATTCCTTTTTTTTTTTTTTTAAGTTTGGATGTGCATGTCCAGTTGTTCCAGCATTTGTTGAAAAGTTTATCTTTGCTCCACTGCATTGTCTTTGCTACTTTGTCAAATATCAGTTGACTAAATTCATCTGGGTCTATTTCTGGGCTCTCTATTCTGTTCCATTGATCTACTTGTATATTATTTTGCCAATAGCAAACTGTCTTTGTTACTGTAGGTTTATAGTAAGTCTTGAAGTTCAGTAGTGTCAGTCCTCCATTGTTCTTATCATTCAATATTGTGTTGGTTAGTATGGGTCTTTTGCCTCTCTATATAAACTTTATAATCATTTTCTTGATATTTATAAAATAACTTGCTGGGATTTTGACTGGGTTTGCACTGAATCTATAGATCAAGTTGGGAAAAACTAAATATTGAGTCTTCCAATCCATGAAGAAGGGCTATCTCTCTATTTATTTAATCTTCTTTGAGTTCCTTCATCAGAATTTTGTAGATTTCCTCATGTATATCTTGTACATGTTTTATTAAATTTATACCTATGTATGTGATTTTTTTTCAAGTGCTAACATAAAGTGGTATTATTTTAAAATATATTTTTTATATTTGAATTATAATTAAACTATAATTTATAATTAAATTAAATTTAATTGGGTATTAATTTCAAATTCTACTTGTTCATTATTGGTATATAGGGAATCGATTGACTTCTGTATATTAACCTTGTATCCTGCAACCTTGATATAATTGCTTATTACTCCCAGGAGATTTTCTGTCCAGTCTTCCATGTTTTCTACATATAATCATGTCATCTGTAAACAAAGACAGTTTTATGTCTTCCTTCCCAATCTGTATACCTTTCATTTCCTTTTCTTGTCTATTACATTAGCTAGGACTTCCAGTATGATGTTGAAAAGGAGTGGTGACAGGGGACATCCCTGCTTTGTTCCTCATCTTAGGCTTTGAGATGCTCACCATTAGTTATGACGTTATCTGTAGGATTTTTGAAGATATTCTTTATCAAGTTGAGGAAGTTCCCTTCTATTCCTAGTTTACTGAGAGAATGTTGGATATTGTCAAATGCTCTTTCTGCAACTGTTGACATTATGACTTTTCTTTTAGCATGTTTCTGTGATGGATTACATTAATTGATTTTCAAATGTTGTACCACCCTTGCATACCTGGAATAAATCCCCCGTCGTTATGGTGTATAATTCTTTTCTTTTCACTTTTATTTATTCAGTTTATTGTTTGAGCACCCACCTGCCCTCAGGGACAGGAATTCCCCTTATTTCCCAAAGCCTCCTCCAACCACCCTACTTGGGCAGGAACACTAGGGACTTAGTTCAAAGAAGACTGGTCCTGCTGCAAGAACCCAGGAAGAGAGAGAAAACCAGGAAGCACGACCAGTCCACTAACACCGTGGCTTGTGTCTCTGCCACATGAGGTTACAGGTGGTCCTGCACATTCTGATGGCAGGAAATTTGTTCATGGTTGCTATGATACTCCTATTAACTCAGCTCTTTTCTTTGAATCACCCCTGCAGCATCCCCGAGCTCTCAGGATGCTTCTCTTTTAGATCACACTCCCATACTCAACCCTTTCCACCTAATGCTTAGCACAGTGCCAGGTGGGCCACATTGGAGAAGAACCCAGCCCCAGCCTCCTGAGGTGCTGGAATAAATCTTCCCCATGGAGCCTGGTTCACTCCCCATGCATGGGACCACCTCAGCACATCCCAACAAGAGATCTCCTCATTGCACATAAAGGGAAAAGGCAAATGTTGATAAGCAACACACATTTTACATACCTACACCTACGCCTACACACAAACTTTCACTGGCAAGGATTGCCTGTTTGCCTTAAATTTTCATCACTTAGGGAGTCTTTTAAATCCTTCTCTACAATGAAGCAGTATCCTCCAAGGGACTGTTCTTGGCTTTACAGTAGAAATGGCACCTCATTCCAATACTAAGTTTTCATAAAGAAAAGTCTGCTCCAAGACTATGGCTATTGAGTGAGCCCAGGTAATCATTATTCAGGGCTTGAATGCTCATGGGGGAGAGTTAATCAGCCATTTGCATCTTCCCCAGCATCTGGTAGTTTTACCCAGCATTAACATTTTTTAAAATTTGTAACACATGTAACTGCAAAGGATAAATATCCAAAATATATAAAGGGTGCCAATGGTCAAGAAAGAGTGTAGTAGAAAAATGGTCATTTCACACAAAGGATTAATATCCAAAATATATAAAGGATGCCAATAATTCTTTTTTTTTAATTTTTGGATTTGATTTGATAATACTTTGTTGAGGACTTTCATATCTACCTTCATGAAACGTATTGGTTTATACTTCTTTTTCAAACTGTTTTAACGATTCTGGTTCCTTTGCCTTACTATATACATTTCAGAATATTGACAATATCTCCAAAAATCTTTCTGGAATTTTGATAGGAAATGCATTATATCCATATAACAATTTGAGGAGAATGGACATCTTTACTATATTAAGTTTTCCAATCCATGACTATCTTATGTCTTCCCATTTATTTAGTCTTTCATTTCTTTCAGCAGTGCTTTATAGTTTTCAGCACACAAGACCTATATATATTTTGTTAGATTGTCACTTAAGTATTTCTTTTTTTTATTAGATTGGTTAGATGGAATGTTTCCTGGTCACATTTTTTTTTATTGTGGTAAAAAAGACATAACATTAAAATTACCATCTCAACCATTTTTAAGTGTAAAGTTCAGTAGTGTTAGGTATCATTACATTATTGTGCAACAGATCTCTAGAACTCTATTTTGCAACACTGAAACTGTACACTTACTAAACATAAATTCCCTCCTCACCTGCACCCAGACCTTGGCAACCACCCCTCTACTTCCTGTTTTTCTGATTTTGACTACTTTAGATACTTCATAGGAGTGGAATAATACAACAGTTGGCCTTTTATGACTGACTGATTTCACTTAGTATAATATCCTCAAGGTTCTTCCACGTTGTAGCATGTGACAGAATGCCCTTCTTTTTTAAGGCTGCATAATATTCCATTTTGTTGTATATACCAAATATCCTTTATCCATTTCTGTGTCAATGGACATTTGGGTCACTTCTAACTCTTGGCTATTGTGAATAATGCTGTGATTAATGTGGGTATGCGAAAGTTCTTAGAGATATTGAATTATTTTGGATATAAATCTAGAAGTAGGATTGCTGTACCATATGGTAATTCTATATTTAATTTTTTGAAGGACTGCCAAATTATTTTCAACAGTGAGTACATCATTTTATATTCCCACCAGCAATGCACAAAGGTTCCAACTTCTCTAAATCCCTGCTGATTGATCTTTTCTACCATGTTTTTAATAGTAACAATCCTAATGGGTGTGAAGTAGTATCTCACTGTGGTACGATTTGCATTTCCCTTATGATCAGTGATGTTGAAGGCTTATTGTCCTTCTTGTGCTTATTGGCCATCTGTATACCTTCTTTGGAGAAGCGTTTATTTAAGTCATTTGCCCATTTTTGAGTAGGATTATTTGTTTTTTTGTTGTTGAGCTTTTAGAAGTTCATTATATAC
This sequence comes from Eschrichtius robustus, assembly GCF_028021215.1. Taxonomy (NCBI): domain Eukaryota; kingdom Metazoa; phylum Chordata; class Mammalia; order Artiodactyla; family Eschrichtiidae; genus Eschrichtius; species Eschrichtius robustus. Next base: position 55,519,117 of record NC_090845.1, read on the forward strand.
TCTGGATATTAACCTCGTACTATATATATGACTTGCAAATATTTTCCCATTTTCTAGTTTGACTTTTCACTCTCTTGATAGTACCATTTTTTTGAGGGGGGGGGCACGCCATGCGGGATCTTAGTTCCCTGACCAAGGATTGAACCCATATCCCCTGCAGTGGAAGCATGGAGTCTTAACCACTGGACCACCAGGGAAGTCCCGATAGTACGCTTTCATGCACAAAAGTTTTCAATTGTGATCAAGTCCATTTTACCTAGTTTTTCCTTTTGGTCCACTCTTGGTGTCATATCCAAGAAACCACTGCCAAATCTAATGTTATGAAGATTTTCTCTATGTTTACAAATTTTATAGTCTAGCGCCTACATTTAGGTTTTTAATCAATTTTTAGTTAATTTTTGTATTTGGTGTAAGGTAAGGGTCCAACTTCATTCTTTTGCTGTGGATATCCAGTTTTCCTAGTACCATTTGTTGAAAAAACTGTCCTTTCCCCATTGAATGGTCTTGCAACTCTCATTGAAAACCTATTGACTATATATGTAAGGGATTATTTTTAGGCTCGCTATACTATTCCATTGGTCTATATGTCTGTCCATATGCTAGTACACTATTTTGATTACTGTTGAGTTGTAGTAAGATTTGAAATCAGAAAGTGTGAGTCCTTCAACTTTGTTCTTGTAATTTAAGATTGTTTTCTGGCTAATCAGGATCTCAAGCATTATATTTAGGGGAATGATTATAAACAGTATACATATTTTTGTTTCTGTATCCCTTTTTTCATTACTAGTACATGCAAAAACAATCGATTTTTGTACATTCATCTTGTATCCTGTAATCATGCTGAACTCACCTATTAGTTCTAAAAGGATTTTTACAAAATTGTTATTAGATTCCTTGGGCTTTTGAGCTTATCCATTCAGTATTTTTTTTTTAATTCCTATTATTTTATTTTTCAGTTGTATAATTTCCAATTGGTTCTATGTTTTCAGTTTCTTTTCTGAGTTTTTTCATTTGTAAATGTTTGTTGAAGAATTTTAATGATGGCTATCTAAAATCTTTGTCAGACAATTCTAACATCACTGTTATCTTTCTGTTGATGTCTACTGAATGCTTTTTTAATTTAAGTTGATACTTATTCTTGGTATGATGAGTAATTTTCAACTGAAACTTAAGAAATTTTGGTAATATTGTTATGAGACTCTGGTGCTTATTTAAACCTTTATTTTAGCAAGCTGACTATGACACTGTTCTGGCAGAGGAAATGTGGGTGCTTCTTATTAGTGCCAGGAGGAAACAGAGTTTAAGGTTCCCCACATGGCTTCCACTGACACTCAAGTTGGGGAGGGCCCCCACAGTACTGCTGCATGGGAGTGGGGATTCAAGCACCTCACTAGTGTTATACTGATAGTACCCCAGCTGGAGTGGGCAGACGTACTTCATTACTTCTCCCCATGTAAATTCTAATGATGCCATAGGGTTTGGTCTCATTAATGCTGGGTGGTAGTTAAATTCATGACTCTCCACTAGGCCTCCTTCAATACCATCAAACTGGGGAGAGGGAAAGGTAACTAATTATCAATGAGTGGAGGTGGAAGTCCAGGTTCCCCACATGCTCTCTATTGACACTATCAGGAGGAGAGTATCTGGTGGGGATAAAAATCCCAGCTCCTCACTTGACCTTCTCTGACACCACTCTGGGGAGAGGATATAGGGGCACTTGGGTGCTTTGTTACAGCTTGATGGGGGTAGAAATCTAGGCTCTTTACTTGGCCTTTGCTAGATAGGTAGGGCCACAGTTTGTTTTTGTAGTGTTTGACTGGAGGAGAACAGTTATTATCTAACTAAGGCTGCCCATTTTTTGGTCCTTTGGCTAAAGAGGGCAGGCTTCACATATGTCTTTTTCTTCTGTCTCCTTGATGTTTCTTGGTTGCCAACTTCTTCAGCTTCAAGTCTAGAATATATAAAGCAAACAAAACAAAACAAAACAAAAAAACCAAAAACCATGGAACTCACCATTGTGTTTTCCTTTAGTTCTGTGGACCATAGTCGGTCTGCCATCTTCTTTCCAACTTTTGTAGTAGCTTAATGTTTGTTTTATAATATCCAGGGGTTTTAGTTTTACTTAGTGGGAGAAGTAGGGAAAAACATTTCTCCTACATCTTTCCCTTAATAGGTATTTTCTGTTGCTTTTTGGTAACAAAAAAATACCTATCATTGGTGATATCACTGAAAAGGGTGAAGTAGGGATCTCCAAAACTCTGTCCCCTCACTAAAGCAATGATCAAGCAGGCAATAATCAACTTATTTTAAACTTCAAAATCTAAGCGAAAGCTTACAACAATCAGTGGAAGGCTTAATCAAAGAAAAACCTGCTAAATTTTGGTAAGAGAGTATTATAACATATTGACTTACCTGCCTTCCAGTCTCACTCTCCAGCTTACCAGAAACTTTGGGAATGGCAGTTCACGTTAACAGTGTGGCTTTCTGGTGCCAGAGGGGACAACACAGACCTTGTTATTAAATTAAATTAAATTGTTATTAAATTATTAAATTAAATTAAATTGTTATTAAATTATTGTGGTTGTATATTTTGACCTCCCTGGTAGCTCCTCCTGGATGAGCTCAGGGGCTCTTTTTGTCCACTTCAGAACTTTTTCAGGGCTAGAGTGGCCTTACTGACATTGTCAAAAAATTTAAAGGCAAATATACCATCCACAGCCACCTGAGGGAAGGGATAATATATGGGGCAAACAGCAGACAGACTGAAAAGCCTAGGAAGAGGCTTGGCAAGGAGATACGTGGGAAAATAAGGGCACTGAAAAGCTCCTGTATATACCAGGGAAAGTAGACAGCCAGGTACATGACCAGAGCTGGACACACGTTCAGAAAATATCTGACAAGAACCTAAGCTTTCATCTGTTGCTGATTTCTAGGTTCTGCCCAAGCAGGAAGTGATGGTTAGGGAAGTGTTATAAATGATCTGGTTAAGCACTGAAGGTATACACCAATACAGAGTCAATCTGCACAGACAGGAGACTATTTTTATTTTTGGCTTTTAAAGAAATCTCTGTCAAATCACTAGTTGACAACTAAGCTAATGGAAAGAGAATTCAGTCATGACTGATGACAATGAATACAGTCTTGACAAAAATAGCTTTCAAAAGCCACTAATCAGAAAACTACAACCCACAACAAGTAGCAACAACAAACTCTAAAGAGGGGAGAGAATCTGATTTCTGGAATTATCACATTATATTATTCAGCTGTCCAGTTTTCAACAAAAAATGAGGCATGGAAGAAAGCAAGAAAGGATGGTCCATTCACAGGAAAAAAAGAAACTAATATAAACTGTCCATGAGGAAGCCCAGACATTGGTCTTACTAGGAAAAGACTTTAAATAAATTGTCTTAAATATGCTAAAAGAACTAAAGGACAAGAGGTAAATGAAATCTCATGAAATAATGAGTATTAATAAAGAGAGAGAAATTATTATAAAAAAAGAACCAGATAGAAATTCTGGAGATGAAAAGTACAATAAGTGAAATGAAAAATTCACTGGAGGTACTCAACAACAGATTTGAGCAGTCAGAAGAATTACTTAACTCAAAGATAGGTTCACTGAAATTACCCACTCTAAGGGGCAGAAAGAAAAACAATAATGAAAAGTGAGGAACATAAGGGACCTGTGGGAGACCATGAGCATACCAACAAACACACAATGACAGTCCCAGAAGGAAAGAAGATAAAGAAAGGGGTAGGAAAAATATTCAAAGACATAACGGCCAAAAAAATCCTAAATTTGATGAAAGATGAATCTGTGCATCTAAAAAGCTCAATAAACAATAAGAAGGATGAATTCAAAGGGATCCACACTGAGAGAGTATTGGGTAAGCAACAAAACAGAAGCTACTCACCACATACAAGGGATCCAGCCTCAATAATATTAACAGCTGATTTCTCATTATAAACCATGGAGGACAGAAGGCAGTAGGATAGTGTATTTAAAGTGCTAAAAGAAAAACACCTGTCAATCAAGAATTATGTATCTGGCAGATCTTTCTAAAATGAAGGAGAAATTAAGATATTTCTTGATAAGGCAGAGCTGAAGGAGATCATCATTAGTAGTCTCGAACTATAAGAAAAGCTGTAAAGTAAACTTCAGGCTGAAATTAAAAGACACTATACAGTAAATCTAATCCAAACAAAAAATAAAGAATACCAGTAAAGGCAACTAATTAGATAAATATAAAAGCCAACATTATTGTGTTCTTGGTTCATAATTCTGCTTTTCTTTCCCCTTAAATAACTATGTCTTTGTTAATGGGTATACAATGTACAGAATGTAATTTGTGACAATAACATAAAGAGGGGAATGGAGCTCTATATAAGCAGAGATTTTGTACACTATTGAAGCAAAGTTGGCATGAATTAAAACTAGATTGTTATGAATTTAAGATGTGAATTGTAACTGCCGAGGTTAACGATAAGAGAATAACTAAAATATATACAGAAAAGTAAAGGACAGGAAAATCAAAATGATACACATAAAATTCAATTTAAGACAAAACAAAATAGTAATGGAGAAATTAAGGAACAAAAAAAGGTGTAAGACACAAAGAAAAGAACAGCAAAGTAGCAGAACTCCTCCTACCAGTAATTATTATAAATATAAATGGACTAAACTGTCCAACGACAATGCAAAAGTTGGCAACAGGGATAAAAACATCTGACTACATGCTGTCTTCAAGAGACTCACTTTTTTTTAACATCTTTATTGGAATATAATTGCTTTACAATGGTGTGTTAGTTTCTGCTTTATATTTATTTATTTATTTTTGGCTGTGTTGGGTCTTCATTTCTGTGCGAGGGCTTTCTCCAGTCGCGGCAAGTGGGGGCCACTCTTCATCGCGGTGCGCGGGCCTCTCACTATCGTGGCCTTTCTTGTTGCGGAGCACAGGCTCCAGACGCGCAGGCTCAGTAGTTGTGGCTCACGGGCTCAGTTGCTCCGTGGCACGTGGGATCTTCCCAGACGAGGGCTCGAACCCGTGTCCCCTGCATTAGCAGGCAGATTCTCAACCACTGCGCCACCAGGGAAGCCCAGTTTCTGCTTTATAAAAAGTGAATCAGTTACACATATACATATGTCCCCATATCTCTTCCCTCTTGCGTCTCCCTCCCTCCCACTCTCCCTATCCCACCCCTCTAGGTGGTCACAAAGCACGGAGCTGATCTCCCTGTGCTATGCAGCTGCTTCCCACTAGCTATTTATTTTACGTTTGGTAGTGTATATATGTCCATGCCACTCTCTCACTTTGTCGCAGCTTACACTTCCCCCTCCCCATATCCTCAAGCCCATTCTCTAGTAGGCCTGTGTCTTTATTCCCGTCTTGCCACTAGGTTCTTCATGACCATTTTTTTTTTAGATTCCATATATATGTGTTAGAATATGGTATTTGTTTTTCTCTTTCTCACTTACTTCACTCTGTATGACAGACTCTAGGTCCATCTACCTCACTACAAATAACTCAATATTGTTTCTTTTTATAGTTGAGTAATATTCCATTGTATATATGTGCCACATCTTCTTTATCCTTTCATCTGTTGATGGACACTTAGGTTGCTTCCATGTCCTGGTTATTGTAAATAGAGCTGCAATGAACATTTTGGTACATGACTCTTTTTGAATTATGGTTTTCTCAGAGTATACGCCCAGTAGTGGGATTGCTGGGTTGTATGGTACTTCTATTTTAGTTTGTTAAGGAACCTCCATACTGTTTTCCATAGAGGCTGTACCAATTTACATTCCCACCAACAGTGCAAGAGGGTTCCCATTTCTCCGCACCCTCTCCAGCATTTATTGTTTCTAGATTTTTTGATGATGGCCATTCTGACCGGTGTGAGATGATATCTCATTGTAGTTTTCATTTGCATTTCTCTAATGATTAATGATGTTGAGCATTCTTTCATGTGTTTGTTGGCAATCTGTATATCTTCTTTGGAAAAATGTCTATTTAGGTCTTCTGCCCATTTTTGGATTGGGCTGTTTGTTTTTTTGATATTGAGCTGCATGAGCTGCTTGTAAATCTTGGAGATTAATCCTTTGTCAGTAGCTTCATTTGCAAACATTTTCTTCCATTCTGAGGGTTGTCTTTTGGTCTTGTTTATGGTTTCCTTTGCTGTGCAAAAGCTTTTAAGTTTCATTAGGTCCCATTTGTTTATTTTCCTTTTTATTTCCATTTCTCTAGGAGGTGGGTCTGGCTGTGATTTATGTCATAGAGTGTTCTGCCTATGTTTTCCTCTAAGAGTTTGATAGTGTCTGGCCCTACATTTATGACTTTAATCCATTTTGAGTTTATTTTTGTGTATGGTGTTAGGGAATGTTCTAATATCATACTTTTAAATGTACCTGTCCAGTTATCCCAGCACCACTTATTGAAGAGGCTGTCTTTTCTCCACTGTATATTCTTGCCTCCTTTATCAAAGATAAGGCGACCATATGTGACTGGCTTTATCACTGGGCTTTCTATCCTCTTCCATTGATCTATATTTCTGTTTTTGTGCCAGTACCATACTGCCTTGATTACTGTAGCTTTGTATATATAGTCTGAAGTCAGGGAGCGTGATTCCACAAGCTCTGTTTTTCTTTCTCAAGATTGCTTTGGCTATTCGGGGTCTTTTGTGATTCCATACAAATTGTGTAATTTTTTGTTCTAGTTCTGTGAAAAATGCCAGTGGTAGTTTGATAGGGATTGCACTGAAACTGTAGTTTGCTTTGGGTAGTATACTCATTTTCACAATATTGATTCTTCCAATCCAAAAACATGGTGTAACTCTCCATCTATTTGTATCATCTTTAATTTCTTTCATCAGTGTCTTATAATTTTCTTCATACAGGTCTTTTGTCTCCTTGGGGAGGTTTATTCCTAGGTATTTTATTCTTTTTGTTGCAATGGTAAATGGGAGTGTTTCTTTAATTTTACTTTCAGATTTTTCATCATTAGTGTTAGAGACGTTTGTGCATTAATTTTGTACCATGCTACTTTACCAAATTAATTGATTTGCTCTAGCAGTTTTCTGGTAGCATCCTTAGGATTCTCTATGTATAGTATAAAGTCATCTGCAAACTGTGACAGCTTTACTACTTCCTTTTCGATTTGGACTCCTCTTATTTCTTTTTCTTCTCTGACTGCTGTGGCTAAAACTTCCCAAACTATGTAGAATAATAGTGGTGAGAGTGGGCAGCCTTGTCTTGCTCCTGATCTTAGTGGACATGGTTTCAGTTTTTCACCACTGAGGATGATGTTGGCTGTGGGTTTGTCATATATGGCCTTTATTATGTTGAGGAAAGATCCCTCTATGCCTACTTTCTGCAGGGTTTTTATCATAAATCAGTGTTGAATTTTGTCGAAAGCTTTCTGTGCACCTATTGAGAAGATCATATGGTTTTTCTCCTTCAATTTGTTAATATGGTGTATCACACTGATTGATCTGCGTATATTGAAGAATCTTTGCATTCCTGGGAGAAACCCCACTTGATTATGGTGATTGATCCTTTTAATGTGCTGTTGGATTCTGTTTGCTAGTATTTTGTTGAAGATTATTGCATGTTTGTTCATCACTGATATTGGCCTGTAGTTTTCATTCCGTGTGACATCTTTGTCTGGTTTTGGTATCAGGGTGATGGTGGCCTCGTAGAATGAGTTTGGGAGTGTTCCTCCCTCTGCTATATTTTGGAAGAGTTTGAGAAGGATAGGTGTTAGCTCTTCTCCAAATGCTTGCTAGAGGTCGCCTGTGAAGCCATCTGGTCCTGGGCTTTTGTTTGTTGGAAGATTTTTAATCACAGTTGCAGTATCAGTGCTTGTGATTGGTCTGTTCATATTTTCTATTTCTTCCTGGTTCAGTCTCGGAAGGTTGTGCATTTCTAAGAATTGGTCCATTTCTTCCAGGTTGTCCATTTTATTGGCATAGAGTTGCTTGTAGTAATCTCTCATGATCCTTTGTATTTCTGCAGTGTCAGTTGTTACTTCTCCTTTGTCATTTCTAATTCTATTGATTTGATTCTTCTCCCTTTTTTTCTTGATGAGTCTGGCAAATGGTTTATCAATTTTGTTTATCTTCTCAAAGAACCACCTTTTAGTGTTATTGATCTTTGCTATTGTTTCCTTCATTTCTTTTTCATTTATTTCTGATCTGATCTTTATGATGTCTTTTCTTCTGCTAACTTTGGAGTTTTTTTGTTCTTCTTTCTCTAATTGCTTTAGGTGTAAGGTTAGGTTGTTTATTTGAGATGTTTCTTTTTTCTTAAGGTAGGATTGTATTGCTCTAAACTTCCCTCTAAGAACTGCTTTTGCTGCATCCCATAGGTTTTGGGTCGTCATGTTTCCACTGTCATTTGTTTCCAGGTATTTTTTGATTTCCTCTTTGATTTCTTCAGTGATCTCTTGGTTATTAAGTAGTATATTGTTTAGCCTCGATGTATTAGTATTTTTTACAGATTTTTTTTCCTGTAATTGATATCTAGTCTCATAGCGTTGTGGTCGGAAAAGATACTTGATAGGATTTCAATTTTCTTCAATTTAACAAGGCTTGATTTGTGACCCAAGATATGATCTATCCTGGAGAATGTTCCATGAGCACTTGAGAGGAATGTGTATTCTGTTGTTTTAGGATGGAATGTCCAATAAATGTCAGTTAAGTCCATCTTGTTTAAAGTATCATTTAAAGCCTGTGTTTCCTTATTTATTTTCATTTTGGATGATCTGCCCACTGGTGAAAGTGGGAAGTTAAAGTCCCCTACTATGATCGTGTTACTGTTGATTTCCCATTTTATGGCTGTTAGCATTTGCCTTATGTATTGAGGTGTTCCTATGTTGGAGGCATGAATATTTACAATTGTTATATCTTCTTCTTGGATCGATCTGTTGATCATTATGTAGTGTCCTTCTTTGTCTCTTGTAACAGTCTTTATTTTAAAGTCTATTTTGTCTGATATGAGAATTGCTACTCCAGCTTTCTTTTAATTTCCATTTGCATGGAATATCTTTTTCCATCCCCTCACATTCAGTCTGTATGTTTCCCTAGGTCTGAAGTGGGTCTGCTGTAGACAGAGTATATACGGGTCTTGATTTTGTATCCATTCAGCCAGTCTGTGTCTTTTGGTGGGAGCATTTAATCATTTTACATTTAAGGTAATTATCGATATGTATGTTCCTATTACCATTTTCTTAATTGTTTTGGGTTAGTTATTGTAGGTCGTTTCCTTCTCTTGTGTTTCCTGCCTAGAGAAGTTCCTTTAGCATTTGTTCTGAAGCTGGTTTGGTGGTGCTGAATTCTCTCAGCTTTTGCTTGTCTGTTAAGGTTTTCATTTCTCCATCAAATCTGAAGGAGATCCTTGCTGGGTAGAGTAATCTTGGTTATAGGTTTTTCTCCTTCATCACTTTAAATATGTCCTGCCACTCCCTTCTGGCTTGCAGTTTCTGTTGAAAGTTCAGCTGTTAACCTTATGGGGATTCCCTTGTGTGTTATTTGCTGTTTTTCCCTTGCTGCTTTTAATTATTTTTCTTTGTATTTAATTTTTGATAGTTTGATTAATATGTGTCTTGGCGTGTTTCTCCTTGGATTTATCCTGTATGGGACTCTGTGCTTCCTGGACTTGATTAACCATTTCCTTTCCCATATTAGGGAAGTTTTCAACTATAATCTCTTCAAATATTTTCTCAGTCCCTTTCTTTTTCTCTTCTTCTTCTGGGACCCCTATAATTTGAATGTTGGTGCATTTAATGTTGTCCCAGAGGTCTCTGAGACTGTCCTCAGTTCTTTTCATTCTTTTTTCTTTATTCTGCTCTGCAGTAGTTATTTCCACTCTTTTATCTTCCAGGTCATTTATCCGTTCTTCTGCCTCAGTTATTCTGCTATCGTTCCCTTCTAGAGTATTTTAAATTTCATTTATTGTGTTGTTCATCGTTGTGTGTTTACTCTTTAGTTCTTCTAGGTCCTTGTTAAATGTTGCTTGCATTTTGTCTATTCTATTTCCAAGATTTTGGATCATCTTTACTATCATGATTCTGAATTCTTTTTCAGGTAGACTTCTATTTCCTCTTCATTTGTTAGGTCTGGTGGGTTTTTGCCTTGCTCCTTCATCTGCTGTTTTTCTGTCTTCTTGTTTTGCTTAACTTACTGTGTTTGGGGTCTCTTTTTTGCAGGCTGCAGGTTCATAGCTCCCGTTGTTTTTGGTGTCTGCCCTCAGGTATTCCACAGATGCAGGGTACATCAAGTTGACTGTGGAGATTTAATCCTGTACTCCTGCGGTTGCTGGGAGAAATTTCCCTTTTTCTTCTTTGTTCACACAGCTGACAGGGTTCAGCTTTGGATTTGGACCCACCTCTGCATGTAGGTCGCCTGACGGCATCTGTTCTTTGCTCAGACAGGATGGGGGTAAAGAGCAGCTGATTTAGGGGCTCTGGCTCACTCAGGCCAGGGAGAGGGAGGGGTATGGAGTGCTGGGCAAGCCTGCGGCGGCAGAGGCCGGCATGACATTGCAACAGCCTGAGGCGCGCTGTGTGTTCTCCCGGGGAAGTTGTGCCTGGATCAACGAACCCTGGCAGTGGCGGGCTGCACAGGCTCCTGGGAGGGGAAGTGTGGTTAGTGACCTGTGCTTGCACACAGGCTTTTGGGTGGCTGCAGCAGCAGCCTTAGCGTACCATGCCCGTCTCTGGGGTCCGCGCTGATAGCCTCGGCTTGCGCCCATCTCTGGAGCTCCTTTAAACGGCGCTGTTAATCTCCTCTCCTCACGCACCATGAAACAAAGAGGCAAGAAAACATCTCTTGCCTCTTTGGCAGCTCCAGACTTTTTCTCGGACTCCCTCCCGGCTAGCTGTGGCGCACTTGCCCCTTCAGGCTGTGTTCACGCAGCCAACCCCAGTCCTCTCCCTGGGATTCGACTGAAGCCCAAGCCTCAGCTCCCAGCCCCCACCCATCCCGGCGGGTGAGCAGACAAGCCTCTTGGGCTGGTGAGTGCTGGTCGGCACTGATCCTCTGTGCGGGAATCTCTCTGCTTTGCCCTCCACACCTCTGTTGCTGCACTCTCCTCCGTGGCTCCGAAGCTCCCCACCTCCGCCACCCACAGTCTCCACCCACGAAGGGGCTTCTTAGTGTGTGGAAACCTTTCTTCCTTCACAGCTCCCTCCCACTGGTGCAGGTCCCATCCCTATTCCTTTGTCTCTGTGTTTTCTTTTTTCTTTTGCCCTACCCAGGCCTTTTGAGAAGTCTGAGGTCTTCTTCCAGCGTTCAGTAGGTGTTCTGTAGGAGCTGTTCCACATGTAGATGTATTTCTGATGTATTTGTGGATAGGAAGGTGATCTCCACGTCTTACTCTTCTGCCATCTTGAAGCTCCTCCCCCAAGAGACTCACTTTTGATTCAAAGTGAAATACTTGACTGAAGAGAAAAAGATATTCCATGCAAAGAGTAAACAAAAGAGAGCTGGTGCAGCTGTACTAATAAAGACAAAATAGGCATTAAGTCAAAAATTGTTACAAGAGACAAAGAAGGACATTATGTATTCATAAAAGAATAAATTCATCAAGAATATATAAATTATAATCACATAAGCACCTAACAATAAAGCCCAAAGTGTATGTAGCAAAAATTGATGGAATTGAAGGGAGAAATAGACAATTTCACAGTTAGTCAGAGACTTCACTATCCCACTTTCTATAATGGATAGAACAATGAGACGGAAGATAAATAAGAAAACAGAAGACCTGAAAAACATCACATACCGAGTAACACTGACGTATAGAACATTATGTCTAAAACAGCAGAATCAACATTCTTCTCAAATGATTCATATCATTCACAAAATAGATATTCTCCAGGACAGAACACATGTTAGCCATAAAACAAGTCATTAAAATTTAAAAAGATTGAAATAATACAAAGTATGTTCTCTGATCAGAACTGAATAAAGTTAGAAATCAATTACAGTTAAAGAAGGACAACCAGAGAATTCACAAATAAATGGGGATTAAACAACACACTCTTAAACTATCAGTGGATCAAAGAAGGAATATAAAACATATTTTGGGATAGCTGATGTCAGCATAGTGGCGATGTGAGACAATCTCTTTGTCTATCCCCTTCAATCTACAACCAGTAAAACATCCATAACTCAGCAAAGGTTCCTTTGCTCAACACACCAGGACACTGAACAGTTCCATATATCTGTTCATTTAAAGGTGTGTGGACTGGAACAAATACAGGAGGTGAAACCAGATGAACAGTGGAGGAGGTGCCTGTGATCACAGTGCCCCATCTGCAGTGGCTAAGCGTGCAGCCTCAGAGAATCTGGTAGCAGCAGGGGAGGTGATGCACATGACACTGGCTTTCCAGCTTCAGTGTTGTCTGTGGCCACAGCAAACCAGGTATCAGCAGCAGTGGGGCCTGCAATCCCACCACTCCAGCCATGGAGGCACCTGTGATACTAGCCCCCCACTGTCAGTGGCAGAGCCCAAGAACTCAACAACCCTTGGACATGGCAGAGGTGCCTGTAACCCCAGGTCCATGACCCCAACCTGCTCTCCTGAGGAAGTGGTGCTTGTGACTGAGATGAACCCAGACGTTTTGGAGGCACCTGTCATCTTGGCAGCCCAGGCAGCAATGCTGAAGACAGCAGTGACACTGGCAGCAATAATGTACCAGTAAACCCAGAGGCACAAGGGCCTGGAAAGAACACACTGGGTGACATCTCTGGCAGAGATGGTGGATGGTTGAAAGTGCCCATTCTGAAATATAGCAAGAGGCAGCTCAGAATCAAGTTATAAAAACTTTACTAGACATCATGGGTATGCTCTATTCTTGGGCCAAATGAAATTTGTTGACCATTCTGAATGTTGTTTCCCTGAAGCCTGTAACAGATTCCAAACAAGATGGCAGAGTAGAAGGACTTCAGCTCACCTCCTATCATGAAAACACCAAAATCACAACTAACTGCTGAACAACTATTGACAAAACAGGATGGAACCTACCGAAAAAGATATTTTACATACAAAGACAAAGAAGAAGTCACAATGAGACGGTACAAGGGGCACATTTGTGGTATAATCAAATCCATAACTGCCAAGGGGGGGACTCACGAACAGAAAATAATTATATTGCAGAGGTTCTCCCACAGGAGTGAGAGTTCTGAGACCCAGAACAGGATCCCCAGCCTGAGGGTCTGGCATTGGGAAGAGGAACCCCCAGAGCATTTGGCTTTTAAGGCCAGTGGGCTTGAGTGCAGGAGGTCCACAGGACTGGGGGAAACAGAGACTCCACTCTTGGAGGGCACACACAAGGTTCCATGTGCACTGGGGCCCAGGACAAAGCAGTGACTCCATAGAAGACTGGGCTAGACTTACCGGTGGGTCTTGGAGGGTCTCCTGGGGAGATGGGGGCTGGCTGTAGCTCACTGTGAGGGCAAGGACACTGATGGCAGAGGGCCCAGGGAATATTGATTGGAGTGAGCTCTCCCGGAGGTCACCATTTAGGCACCAAGACCTGGCCTGACCTAAGAACCAGCAGGCTCCAGTTCTGGAATGCCTCACACCAAACAACCAGCAGGGTGAGGACACAGCCCCACCCATCAGTAGACAGGCTACCTAAAGTAATACTAAGATCACAGCCACCTCTAAACACACCCTTTGACATGGCCCTGCCCAACAGAAGGACAAGACCCAGCTCTACCCAACAGTGGGCAGACACAAGTCCCTCTCACCAGGAGGCCTGCACAAGCCCCTGGACCAAACTCACCCACCAGGGGGCAGACCACAGAAGCAAGAGGAACTATGAGCATGCAGGTTGCAGAAAGGAGACCACAAACACAGAAATTTAGACAAAATGAGATGGCAGAGGAATATGGTCCAGAAGAAGGAAGAAGATAAAAACCCAGAACAACTAAGTGAAGTGGAGACAGGCAATCTACCTGAAAAATAATTCAGAGTAATAAGAGTAAAGATGATTCAAGATCTCAGAAAAAGAAAGGAGGCACAGTTTGAGAAGATACAAGAAATGTTTAACAAACCTCTAGAAGATTTAAAGAACAAACAAACAGATGAAAAATACAATAACTGAAATGAAAAATAAACTAGAAGGAATCAGCAGCAGAATAACTGAGGCAGAAGAACAAATAAATGAGCTGGAAGACAGAGTGATGGAAATCAATGCCATGAAACAGAATAAAGAAAAAAGAATGAAAAGAAATGAGGACAGCCTCAAAGACATCTGGGACAATATTAAACACACCAACATTCGCATCATAGGGGTCCCAGATGGAGAAGAGAGAAAGGGCCTGAGAAAATATTTAAACAGAGTATAGCTGAAAACTTTCCTAACAGGGGAAAGGAAACACTCACTCAAGTCCAGGAAGCACAGAGAGTCCCATACAGGATAAACCCAAGGAAGAACACACTGATACACATATTAATCAAACTGACAAAAATTAAAGACAAAGAGAAAATATTAAAAGCAACAAGGGGAAAGCAACAAATAACATACAAGGGAATCCCCATAAGGTTATCAGCAGAAATTCTGCAAGCCAGAAGAGAGTATAATGAAGTACTTAAAGTGATAAAAGGGAAAAACCTACAACCAAGAATACTCTATCCAGCAAGCCTCTCATTCAGATTTGATGGAGAAATCAGAAACTTCACAGACAAGCAAAAGCTAAGAGAATTCACCACCACCAAACCAGCTTCACAACTAATGCTAAAGGAACTTCTCTAGGTGTAAAAGAAAAGGCCACAACAAGAAACAAGAAAATTACAAATAAGAAAGCTTACCAGTAAAGGCAAACATACAATAAAGGTAGGACATCATCCATACTCAAATATGATATCTAAACCAGGAATCATGAGAAGCGAAGAGTATAAATGCAGGATATTGAAAATGCATCTGAAATTTAGAGACCAGCAACATAAAACAATCTTGTAGATATACGATATGCTCTATCAAAACCTCATGGGGATGGCAAATAAAAATCTACAATGGATACACACACACAAAAAGAAAAAGCAATCCAAACACAACACTAAAAATAATAATCAAAACACAAGAGAAAAGAATGAAAGAGGATGAAAAGAAAAAGACCTACTAAAAATCCAAAATAATTAACAAAATGGCAATAAGTACATAGATTGATAATTACCTTAAAGGTAAATGGATTAAAGGCTCCAACTGAAAATCACAGACTGGCTGAATGGATACAAAAACAAGACCCGTATATATGCTGTCTACAAGAGACCAACTACAGATCTAGGGAAACAAACAGACTGAAAGTGAGGGGATGGGAAAAGGTATCTCATGCAAATAGAAATCAAAAGAAAGCTGGAGTAGCAAATTTCATATCAGACAAAATGGACTTTAAAATAAAGACTGTTACAAGAGACAAACACGGACACTACATAATGATCAAGGGATCAATCCAAGAAGAAGATATAACAATTGTAGATATATATGCTCCTAACATAGTAACACTTCAATATATAAGGGGAATGCTAAGAGCCATAAAAGGAGAAATCAACAATAACACAATAATAGTGGGGGAATTTAACACCTCACTTACATCAATGGATAGATCATCCAGACAGGAAATCAATAAGGAAAAACAAGCCTCAAATGACACATTAGACCAGATGGCCTTAACTGATATTTATAGAGCACTGCATCCAAAAGTAACAGAATACACATTCTTCTCAAGTGCCCATTGAACATTCTCCAGGATAGATCACATGCTGGGACAGAAAGCACACCTTGGTACATTTAAGAAAATTGAAATCATATCAAGCATCTTTTCTGACTACAACGCTATGGGCTTACAAGTCAATTAGAAGAAAATAAAGTGTAAAAAACACAAACACGTGGTGGCTAAACAATATGTTACTAAACAACCAATGCATAAGTGAAGAAATCAAAAAATACCTAGAGACAAATAACAATGAAAACACGACGATACAAAAACCTATGGAACACAGCAAAAGCAGCTCCAAGAGGGAAGTTTATAGCAATACAATGTTACCTCAGGAAACAAGAAAAATCTCAAATAAACAACCTAACCTTACACCTCGAGCAACTAGAGAAGGAAGAACAAAGAAAACCCAAAGTTAGTAGAAGGAAAGAAATCATAAAAATCAGAGTATAAATAAATGAATTACAGACGATGAAAACAGTAGAAAAGAACACTGAAACTAAAAGCCAATTCTTTGAAAAAATAAACAAAATTAATAAACCTTTAGTCAGACTCATCAAGAACAAAAAGTAGGGGTCTCAAATCAATAAAATTAGAAATGAAAAATAAGTTACAACTGACATCACAGAAATAGAAAGGATCATAAGAGACTAGTACAAGCAGCTATATGCCAAAAAAAAAAGGACAACCTGCAAGAAATGGACAAATTCTTAGAAATGTACAACCTTCCAAGACTGAACCAGGAAGAAATAGAAAACATGAAAGGACCAATCACAAGTACTGTAACTGAAAGTACTATTAAAAAAATTTCAACAAACGAAAGTCCAGGACCAGATGGCTTCACAGGTGAACTCTATCAAACATTTAGAGAAGAGTTAACACCCATCCCTCTGAAACTCTTTTAAAAAATTGCAGACAAAGGAACACTTCCAATCTCATTCTATGAGTCCATCATCATCCTGACACTAAAACCAGACAAAGATACCATAAGAAAAGAAAATTACAGGTAAATATTACTGATGAACATCAACACAAAAATCCTCAACAAAATGGTTGGAAACCGAATCCAACAATACATTAAAAGGATCATACGCCATGATCAAGGGGGATTTATTCCAGGGATGCAAGGATTCTTCAGTATCCACAGGTCCATCAGTGTGATGCACCACATCCAAAAATTGAAGAATAAAAACCATATGATCATATCAATACATACAGAATAAACTTCTGACAAAATTTAACACCCATTTATGATAAAAACTCTCGAGAAAGAGGGCATAGAGGGAACATACCTCAATTTAATAAAGGTCATATACAACAAACCCATAGCAAACATTATTCTCAATGGTAAAAAGCTGAAAGCATTTCCTCTAAGATCAGGGACAAAACAAGGATGTGCACTCTCGCCACTTTTATTCAAAATTAGTTTTGGAAGTCCTAGCCATGGCAATCAGAGAAGAAAAAGAAATAAAAGGAATTCAAATTGGAAAGAAGAAGTATAACTGTCACTGCTTGTAGATGACATGATACTATACATAGAAAATCCTAAAGCTGCTACCAGAAAACAACTAGAGC
Organism: Eschrichtius robustus; assembly: GCF_028021215.1. Lineage (NCBI taxonomy): Eukaryota > Metazoa > Chordata > Mammalia > Artiodactyla > Eschrichtiidae > Eschrichtius > Eschrichtius robustus. The sequence continues at coordinate 55,536,412 of NC_090845.1, forward strand.
TCATCAATGAATTCAGTAAAGTTGCAGGATAAAAAATTAATACACAGAAATCACTTGCATTCCTATACACTAACAATGAAAGAGAAATTAAGGAAACAATACCATTTACCATTGCATCCAAAAGAATAAAATACCTAGGAATAAACTGACCTAAGGAGGTAAAAGACCTGTACTCAGAAAACTATATGACACTGATGAAAGAAATTGAAGATGACTCAAACAGATGAAAAGATATACCATGTTCTTGGATTGAAAGAATCAATACTGTCAAAATGACTATACTACCCAAAGCAGTCTACACATTAATTAATCTTAAAAGCTTTTGCACAGCAAGGGAAACCATAAACAAAATGAAAAGTCAACTCACAGAATGGGAGAAAATATTTGCAAATGAAGCAACCAACAAGGGATTAATCTCAAAAATATACAAACAGCTTATGCAGCTCAGTATCAAAAAAACTAACAACCCTATAAAAAATGGGCAGAAAATCTAAATAGACAACTGTACAAAGAAGATATACCAATAGCCAAAAAGCACATGAAAAGTTGCTCAACACTGCTAATTTTTACAGAAATGCAAATCAATACTACAATGAGGTATCACCTCACACCGGTCAGAATGGCCATCATCAAAAAGACTACAAAAATAAATTCTGGAGAGGGTGTGGAGAAAAGGGGAACCCTCCTACACTGTTGGTGGGAATGTAAATTGGTGCAGCTACTATGGAGAACAGTATGGAGGTTCTTAAAAAACTAAAAATAGAGCTACCATATGATCCAGCATCCCTCTCCTCGGCATATATTCAGAGAAAACCATAATTTGAAAAGATCATGCATGACAACATTCACTGCAGCACTATTTACAATAGGCAAGATGTGAAAGCAACCTAAATGTCCATTGACAGATGAGTAGATAAAGAAGATGTTGTACATATATACTATGGAATATTACTTAGCCATAAAAAGAATGAAATAATGCCATTTGCATCAACATGGATGGACCTAGAGATTATCATACTAAGTGAAGTAAGTCAGAGAAAGACAAATATCATATGATATCACTTATTTGTGTAATCTAAAAAATGATACAAATGAACTTATTTATAAAATAGAAACAGACTCACAGACTTAGTAAACAAACTTATGGTTACCAAAGGGAAAAGGTGTGGGGGAGGGATAAATTAGGAGGCTGGGATTAACATATACACACTACTATATATAAAAGATAATCAAGAAGGTCCTACTGTATAGCACAGGGAATTATACTCAACACTCTGTAATAACATATATGGGAAAATCATCTGAAAAGAATAGATATACGAATATGTATAACTAAATCACATTGCTGTATACCTGAAACTAACACAATATTTTAAATCAACTATACTCCAATATAAAATAAAAAAATTTTAAAAAATAAAAGCTTTACCTGAAGAAGAAAGGCTTTTCTGACTTCATATACACTGGTAGATAAACGACTCATCAAGCACCATGAAAAACCACAGTAATATTGTTACACAAAAAGAAAATGACAATTCACCAGAAATCAAACTTAAAGTCATGGAATAGGTTAAGACTGGCAGAGAAAGCAGAGTAGAAAGACCCTGAGCTGATCTCTTACAGGCACACCAAAATCACAACTATTTGCAAAAAAAATTGATGAAAAAGCCTAGAACCTACCAGAAAAGATTTTCTACAACTAAAGAAATAAAGATGGAATCACAACAAAATGGGCAGGAATGACTGTTCTCAATATAGTCAAGTCTCAGTATAGTCAAATACCCCTGGGCTGGTGACCCACAAACAGGAGAATCATTACAACTGTAGAGGTTCTCCTAAATTAGTGAGAGGTCTGAGCACAATGTTGGGCTCTCAAGCCCTTGGGTCCTGCACTAGTAAGACAAGGGCCCAAGAGCATTTGACTTTGAAGGCCAGTGGGACTTACTGTCAGAGGAATGTCAGAGGGCTGTGAAACAGAGACTTCACTTTTAAAGGGTGCACACAAAAATCTCACACACTCCGGGATACAGGAAGAAGCAGTAGTCTGATAGGAGCTTGGGCCAGACCTATTTTCTGATCTTGCAGAGTCTGCCAGACAGGCGTGAGAAAACTGCAGCTCACCCTGGGGAAATAGGCACTGGAAGCAGCCATTATAGGGATTTTGTTATACCATGTGGACACTGGTGCTGGCAAGTGCCAATGTCGAATTCTCCCTGTATCCAATTAGCCCCAGGGTCCAACCCCACCACAGGCCAATGGACTATAGACGGCAGTACTGGGACGCCTCAAGTCAAGCAACTAACCAGGTAGGGACACAGCCCCACCCACCAGCAGACAAGCAACCTTAAGACCCCTCGAGTCCACAACTGCCTCTGGACATGGCCATTCCCACCAGAGGGCCCAGGACCCAGCTCCACTCACCAGTTGGCAGGAACTAGCCCCAGAATCCCAAAATCTTCCAGAATTCCATGGAGGGCCTTGTCTTCCAGGGAGCCTACCATAGCATCTGGACCAGCTGCACCCATCAGGGGGCAGACACTACACACAAGAAAACCACAGTCCTGCAATTTGTGCACCTGATCTGCTCATCAGAAGGCCAGCCCCATTCTGGGACGAGCTGGGCCCTGGCAATGCAACACTAGCAAGCCTGCTCTAGCCTTGGGGTCAGCCTAACCCACCAGCGGGCAGAGAGCAGCCATGAGAAAACAGCAGCCATGTATCCAGTGGACCCAGCCTACCCACTAGCAGGCCAGATTCTGCACTGGAACCAGCTGGGCCCTGGCCCCAACTACAAGTGGGCCAACAGAAGCTTTAGGAGACCCCAGACTGTACAATAAACTGTGTCAGGAACAGGCCCCAAGCACCAGCAATCCAATACCAGCTCTTGGAGCCCCGAGCCTTGTAGCCAGACTCTAGGACATGGCACTGCCTGCAAGTAGGCCAGCACTAGCCCCAGGACCTGGCTTCACCCACCAGCAAACAGGCAGAAGACCTGGGGTCTCCTGAACCTTGACTCTTCCCACCAGTGACCCAGCACTTGCACCAGAGCCCCCCAGGGTTCCGCAAAGACACCCTGTGTCCCAGTCCCACCAACCAACAGCCAGCAGCCTCCGTGTAAGGCAAGACATGGCAACCAACCAGACTGGGGGCCAACCAAATTTACCAGACTGCCCACATAATCAGCATAACACAAAAGAAAGACCCACAAAGCCTACATAGCAGGAGCCCCTAGAGCATATATATTGGGTTATGAAAGAGGAATTTGCTGCTGGGATGCATTTGCATTAGGACGTCTTCTACAAAAGGCCACTTTATGGCTGGGAACATAATCAACCTACAAGATACATAAAAATAAAAACAGCAACTTAGGAAAAATAAGGTGACAGAGGAACATGTTCCAAATGAAGGAACAAAATAAAACACCAGAAGAAGAACTAAGTGAAGTGGAAATAGGCAATCTACCTGACAGAGTTCAAGATAGTGATCAAAAAGATGATCAAAGTACTCGGGAAAAAAATGGAGGCATAGAGTGAGAAGTTAAAAGTTTTAACAAAGAGAATGAAAATATAAAGAACAACCAGGGATGAAAAATACAATAACTGAAAGGAAAATAGAAAAGAAGGAATCAATAGTGGACTAAATGATACAGAGGAACAGATCAGCGAGCTGGATGACAGAGTAGTGGAAATTACTGATGCTGAACAGAAAAATAAAGAAAAGAATGAAATGAAATAAGGACAGTTTTAAGGACAGACCTCTGGGACTATATGAAATACACAATATTCGCATTCTAGGGGTCCCAAATTGAGAAGAGAGAGAGAAAGGGGCTGCGGACATATTTGAAGACATAATAGCTGAACATTTCCCTAACCTGAGAAAGGAAAGAGACATCCAAGTCCAGGAAGCACAGAGCCCCATATAAGATTAACCCAAAGATGAACATACCAAGATACATTGTAATTAAAATGGCAAAAATTAAAGATAAAGAGAGAATATTAGAAGGAGCAAGGAAAAAGTAACAAATAGCATACAAGGGAACACCCAAAAGGCTCTCAGTTGACTTTTCAGCAGAAACTCTGCAGGCCTGAAGGGAATAGCACCAAATATTTAAAGTGATGAAGGGTAAAAACCAATGACCAAGAATTCTGTACCTGGGAAGGTTCTCATTCAGATCTGATGGAGAGATCAAAAGCTTTAGAGACAAGCAAAAGCTAAAGGAGTTCAGCTTTACATTAAATGGTAAAGAAACTTCTCTAAGGGAAAAAGAAGAGGTTACAACTAGAAACATGAAAATTATGAAAGAAAAGCTCATCGGAAAGACAAACATACAGTAAAGGTAGGAAATCATCCACACACAAAACTAGTAGGAAGGTTAAAAGATAAAAGTAGTAAAATCATCTACATCCACAATAAGCAGTTAAGGAATATATGAAAAAATTAGATGTAAAATATGATATCAAAAACAGTAATCGTGAGGAGAGGAGAATACAAATGCAGGGTTGTAAAAATGCATTTGAAATTAAGATATCAGCAACTTAAAACAATCACGTATATAGATCAATTGCTATATGGTAACCACAAACTCTAAAAAATACACACACACACAAAAAAAGGAATCCAAACATAACACTGAAAACAGCTATCAAATCACAAGAGAAGACAATAAAAGAAGGAAGCCAAAAAAACCTACAAAGACAATGCAAAAACAATTAACAGAATGGCAATAGAAACATGCATATCAATAATTACTTTAAATGTAAATAGATTTAAAGCTCAAATTAAAAGACATAGACTGGCTGAATGGATACAAAAACAAGACCTGTATATACAAGAGACTCACTTCAGATCTAAATACAAAACATAGACTGAAATTGATGGGATGGAAAAAGGTATTCTGTGCAAATGGAAATCAAAAGAACGCTGGGGTAGTAATACATATATCAGACAAATAGACTTAAAAATAAAGACTGTTATAAGAGACAAAGAAGGACATTACATAATGATCAAGAGATTGATCAAAGAAGATATAACAATTGTAAATATATACGTACCCAACACAGGAGCACCTAGATACATAAAGCAAATATTAACAGACATACAGGGAGAAATTAACAGTAACACAATAATAGTAGGGCACTTTAATACCCCACTAACATCAGTGGACAGATCATTCAGACAGAAAATCAATTAGGAAACACTGGCCTTAAATGACATATTAGACCAAATGGACTTGATATATATACTATATAAAACAGTCCACGTAAAAGCAGCACAATACACATTTTCTCAAGGTCACATGGAACATTCTCAGGGGTAGATCACATACTAGGCTGCAAAACAAGCATCAGTAAATTCACGAAATTTAAAACTTATCACGCATCTTTTCCAACCACAAAGCTGTGAGACTAGAAATCAACTACCAAAAAAACCTGCAAAACAACACGTGAGGCTAAACATATGGTACTAAACAACCAATGGATCACTGAAGAAATCAAAGAGGAAATCAAAAAATACCAGGAGACAAATAAAAACAAAACACAATGATTCATAATCAATGAGACACAGCAAAAGCAGTTCTAAGAGGGACGTTTGTAGCAAGACAAGCTTACCTCAGGAAACAAGAAAAACCTCAAATAAATAATCTAACCTCACACCTAAAGGAACTACAAAAAGAAGAACAAACAAAACCCAAAGTTGATAGAAGGAAAGAAATCATAAATATCAGGGCAGAAATAAGAGAAATAGAGACTAAAAAATAAAGGTCAATGAAAATAAGAGCTGGTTCTTGGAAAAGATAAAACTCATAAACCATTAGCCAGATTCATCAAGAAAAAAAAAAGAGGGCCCAAATAAGTAAAATCAGAAATGAGAAAGAAGAATTTACAACTGACAGCAGAGAAATACAAAGGATCATAAGAGATTACCATGAACAATTACATGCTAATAAAATGGACAACTTAGAAGAAATTAAAAAATCCTAGAAATGTACAATCTCCTAAGACTGAACCTGAAAGAAATAGAAAATATGAATGGACCAATTACCAGTAATGAAATTGAATCAGTAATAAAAATACTCTCAACAAAATAAACCTCAAGAACCATACGGCTTAACAGATGAATTCTACCAAACATTTAGAGAAGAGTTAACATATCTCCATAAATTATTCCAAAAAATTTCAGAGGAAGGAACGCTTCTGACCTCAATCTATACGGCCAGCATCACCCTGATACAAAAACCAGACAAAGACAACACAAAAAAGAAAATTACAGGCCAGTATCACTGATGAACATAGATGCAAGAATCCTCAAAACGATATTAGCAAACTACATCCAACAACATATTAAAAGGATCACACACTGTTATCAAGTGGGATTCATCCCAAGGATGTAAAGATTTTTCAATATCTGCAAATCAATCAATGTGATATATCATATTAACAAATTGAAGAATAAAAACCATATGATTAGTTCAATAAATGCAGAAAAAGCTTTTTTTTTAAAATTTTATTTTATTTATTTTTATTTTTGGCTGCGTTGGGTCTTTGTTGCTGTGCACAGGCTTTTCTCTAGTTGCGGCGAGCAGGGGCTACTCTTTGTTGCAGTGTGCGGGCTTCTCATTAGGTGGCTTCTTTTGTTGCAAAGCACGGGCTCTAGGCGCGCAGGCTTCAGTAGTTGTGGCACTCGGGCTCAGTAGTTGTGGCTCGTGGGCTCTAGAGCGCAGGCTCAGTAGTTGTGGCGCACGGGCTTCATTGCTCCGTGGCATGTGGGATCTTCCTGGACCAGGGCTCGAACCCATGTCCCCTGCATTGGCAGGCGGATTCTTAACCACTGCGCCACCAGGGAAGCCCCCAGAAAAAGCTTTTGACAAGATTCAAGTTCCATTCATGATAAAAAACTCTCATCAAAGTTGGTATAGAGGGAACATAACTCAACATATGGATTGGAAGAATTAATTTATTGAAATGAGCATACAACCCAAAGCAATATACAGAATCAATGCAATTCTTGTCAAAAAAAGGAACTTTTAAGAGAACTAGAACAAGTAATTTTAAAACTTCTGTGGAAAAAAATGAAAGACCTCAAATACACAAAACATTCTTGAGAAAGAAAAACAGAGCTGGAGGGATCATGTTCCCTGACTCCAGATTATACTACAATGCAAATCAAAACAGTATGGTACTGGCACAAAGACAGAAACGTAGATCAATAGAACAGAATAGAGAGTCCAGTAATAAACCCACACAACTATGGTCAATTAATCTATGACAAAGGAGGCAGGAAATTACAATGGAGAAAAGATAGTCTCTTCAGTAAGTGGTGCTGGGAAAACTGGACAGCTACATGTAAAAGAATGAAATTAGAACACTCTCTAACATCATATACAAAAATAAACTCTAAATGGATTAAAGACCTAAATGTAAATCTACAAACCATAACATTCCTAGAAGAAAACATAGGCAGAACACTCTTTGAAATAAAGCATAGCAGTATTTTTTTGGAACTGTCTCCTGCAACAAAGGAGATAAAAGCAAAATAAACAAATGGGACCTAATAAAACTTAAAAGCTTTTTGCACAGCAAAGGAATCCACTGACAAAACAAAAAGACAACCTACTGAATGGGAGAAAATATTTGCAAATGATATGACTGATAATGAGTTAATATCCAAAATACATAAACAGTTCATACAACTCAACATTAAAAAACAAACAACCCAATTGAAAAATGGGCAGAAGAACTGAATAGACATTATTCCAAAGAGGAAATGCAGGTGGCCAACAGGGACATGAAAAGATACTAAACATCATTAATCATCAGAGAAATGCAAACCAAAACCCCAATGAGATATCACCTCACACCTGTCAGAACAGTCAAAAGATGTCAGAATCCAAAAAGAACACAAATAAGGATGTGGAGATAAAGGGACTCTTGTACACTGTTGGTGGGAATGTAAATTGTTATAGCCACTGTGGAAAACAGTATGGAGGTTTCTCAAAAATCTAAAAATAGAACTATTATACCATATAACCCAGCAATTCCACTGCTGGGTGTATATCAGAAGAAAATGAAAACACTAATTTGAAAAGCTACATGTACTCCAATGTTCAAGGCAGCATTACTTACAATTGCCAAGATATGGAAGCAACCTAAGTGTTCATCAACAGATTAACGAATAAAGATGTGGTATACACATATACAATGGAAAACTACTCAGCCATAAAAAAGAATGAACCGTTGAACTAGCTGCTGGACAATCATTGACAGGAAGACACTGGAACTCACCAAAAATGATACCCCACATCCAAAGACAAAGGAGAAGCCACAATGAGACGGTAGGAGGGGCGCAATCACAGTAAAATCAAATCCCATAAGTGCTGGGTGGGTGACTCACAGACTGGAGAACACTTATACCACAGAAATCCACCCACTGGAGTGAAGGTTCTGAGCCCCACGTCAGGCTTCCCAACCTGCGGGTCTGGCAAAGGGAGGAGGAATTCCTAGAGAATCAGACTTTGAAGCCTAGTGGGAAGTGATTGCAGGACTTTGACAGGACAGGGGTAAACAGAGACTCCACTCTTGGAGGGCACACACAAAGTAGTGTGCACATCGGGAGCCAGGGGAAGGAGCGGTGACCTCACGGGAGACTGAACCAGACCTACTTGCTAGTGTTGGAGGGTCTCCTGCAGAGGTGGGGGGGTTGGGGGCTGTGGCTCACCGTGGAGACAAGGACACTGGCAGCAGAAGTCCTGGGAAGTACTCCTTGGCGTGAGCCCTCCCAGAGTCTGTCATTAGCCCCACCAAAGAGCCCCTGTAGGCTCCACTGTTGGGTTGCCTCAGGCCAAACAACAAACAGGGAGGGAACCCAGCCCCACCCATCAACAGTCAAGCTGATTAAAGTTTTACTGAGCTCTGCCCACCAGAGCAACAGTCAGCTCTACCCACCACCAGGCCCTCCCATCAGGAAACATACACAAGCCTCTTAGACAGCCTCATCCCCCAGAGGGCAGACAGCAGAAGCAAGAAGAACTACAATCCTGCAGCCTGTGGAACAAAAAACACATTCACAGAAAGACAAGATGAAAAGACAGAGAGCTATGTACCAGATGAAGGAACAAGATAGAACCCCAGAAAAACAAGTAAATGAAGTGAAGATAGGCAACCTTCCAGAAAAAGAATTCAGAATAATGATAGTGAAGATGATCCAGGACCACGGAAAAAGAATGGAGGCAAAGATCGAGAAGATGCAAGAAATGTTTAACAAAGACCTAGAAGAATTAAAGGACAAACAAACAGAGATGAACAATATAATAACTGAAATGAAAACTACACTAGAAGGAATCAATAGCAGAATAACTGAGGCAGAAAACGGATAAGTGACCTGGAAGACAGAATGGTGGAATTCATTGCTGTGGAACAGAATAAAGAAAAAAGAATGAAAAGAAATGAAGACAGCCTAAGAGACCTCTGGGACAACATTAAACCCAACAACATTTGCATTATAGGGGTCCCAGAAGGAGAAGAGAGGAGAAAGGACCTGAGAAAATATTTGAAGAGATTATAGTCGAAAAGTTCCCTAACATGGGAAAAGAAATAGCCACCCAAGTCCAGGAAGCGCAGCGAGTCCCATACAGGATAAACCCAAGGAGAAACATGCCGAGACACATAGTAATCAAATTGGCAAAAATTAAAGACAAAGAAAAATTATTGAAAGCAGCAAGGGAAAAACAAAAAATAACATACAAGGGAACTCCCATAAGGTTAACAAGTGATTTCTCAGCAGAAACTGTACAAGCCAGAAGGGAGTGGCATGATGTACTTAAAGTGATGAAAGGGAAGAACCTACAACCAAGATTACTCGACCTGGCAAGGATCTCATTCAGATTCGATGGAGAAATCAAAAGCTTTACAGACAAGCAAAAGCTAAGAGAATTCAGCACCACCAAACCAGCTCTACAACAAATGCTAAAGGAACTTCTGTAAGTGGGAAACACAAGAGAAAAAAAGGATCTACAAAAACAAACCCAAAACAATTAAGAAAACGGTCATAGGAACATACATATCGATAATTACCTTAAACGTGAATGGATTAAATGCTCCAACCAAAAGACACAGGCTTGCTGAATGGATACAAAAACAAGACTCCTATATATGCTGTTTACAAGAGACCCACTTCAGACTAAGGGACACAAACAGACTGAAAGTGAGGGGATGGAAAAAGATATTCCATGCAAATGGAAATTAAAAGAAAGCTGGAGTAGCTATACTCATATCAGATAAAATAGACTTTAAAATAAAGAATGTAATAAGAGACAAGGAAGGACACTACATAATGATCAAGGGATCAATCCAAGAAGAAGATATAACAATTATAAATATATATGCACCCAACATAGGAGCACCTCAATACATAAGGCAACTGCTAACAGCTATAAAAGAGGAAGTCGACAGTAACACAATAATACTGGGGGATTTTAACACCACACTTACACGAATGGACAGATCATACAAAATGAAAACAGATAAGGAAACAGAAGCTTTAAATGACACAATAGCACAGATAGATTTAATTTATATTTATAGGACATTCCATCCAAAAACAGCAGATGACACTTTCTTCTCAAGTGCGCACAGAACATTCTCCAGGATAGATCACATCTTGGGTCACAAATCAAGCCTCAGTGAAGATAAGAAAATTGAAATCATATCAAGCATCTTTTCTGACCACAACACTATGAGATTAGAAATGAATTACAGGGAAAAATACGTAAAAAACACAAACACATGGAGGCTAAACAATACGTTACTAAATAACGAAGAGATCACTGAAGAAATCAAAGAGGAAATCAAAAAATACCTAGAGACAAATGACAATGAAAACACGATGATCTAAAACCTATGGGATGCAGCAAAAGCAGTTCTAAGAGGGAAGTTTATAGCTATACAAGCCTACCTCAAGAAACATGAAAAATCTCAAGTAAACAATCTAACTTTAAACCTAAAGCAACTAGAGAAAGAAGAACAAACAAAACCCAAAGTTAGCAGAAGGAAAGAAATCATAAAGATCAGAGCAGAAATAAATGAAATAGAAACAAAGAAAACAATAGCAAAGATCAATAAAACTAAAAGCTGCGTTCTTTGAGAAGATAAACAAAATTGATAAACCATTAGCCAGACTCATCAAGAAAAAAAGGGAGAAGGCTCAAATCAATAGAATTAGAAAGGAAAAAGGAGAATAACAACTGACACTGCAGAAATACAAACGATCATGAGAGCTTACTACAAGCAACTCTATGCCAATAAAATGGACAACCTGGAAGAAATGGACAAATTCTTACAAATGCACAACCTTCCATGACTGAACCAGGAAGAAATAGAAAATATGGACAAACCAATCACAAGCACTGAAATTGAAACTGTGATTAACAATCTTCCAACAAACAAAAGCCCAGGACCACATGGCTTCATAGGGGAATTCTACCAAACATTTAGAGAAGAGCTAACACCCATCCTTCTCAAACTCTTCCAAAAAATTGCAGAGGAAGGAACACTCCCAAACTCATTCTATGAGGCAACCATCACCCTGATACCAAACTAGACAAATATACTACAAAAAAAGAAAATTACAGACCAATATCACTGATGAATATAGATGCAAGAATCCTCAGCAAAATACTACCAAACAGAATCCAACAACACATTAAAAGGATCATACACCATGATCAAGTGGGATTTATCCCAGGGATGCAAGGATTCCTCAATATACACAAATCAATCAATGTGATATACCATATTCCAAATTGAAGTATAAAAACCATATGATCATCTCAATAGATGCAGAAAAAGATTTTGAGAAAATTCAACACCAATGTATGATAAAAACTCTCCAGAAAGTGGGCATGGAGAGAACCTATCTCAACATAATGAAGGTCATATACGACAAACCCAGAGCAAACATCATTCTCAATGGTGAAAAACTGAAAGCATTTCCTCTAAGATCAGGAACAAGACAAGGATGTCCACGCTCACCACTATTATTCAACATAGTTTTGGAAGTCCTAGCCACAGCAATCAGAGAAGAAAAAGAAATAAAAGGAATACAAATTGAAAAAGAAGAAGTAAAACTGTCACTGTTTGCAGATGACATGATACTATACATAGAGAATCCTAAAGTTGCCACCAGAAAACTGCTAGAGCTAATCAATGAATTTGGTAAAGTAGCAGGATACAAAATTAATGCACAGAATCTCTTGCATTCCTATACAGTAATGATGAAAAATCTGAAAGAGAAATTATGGAAACACTCCCATTTACCATTGCAATGAAAAGAATAAAATACCTAGGAATAAACCTACCTAGGGAGACAAAAGACCTGTATGCAGAAAAGTATAAGACACGGATGAAATAAATTAAAGATGATATCAACAGATGGAGAGATATACCATGTTCTTGGATTGGAAGAGTCAATATTGTGAAAATGAGTCTACTACCCAAAGCAATCTACAGATTCAATGCAATCCCTATCAAATTACCAATGGCATTTTTTATGGAACTAGAACAAATTATCTTAAAATTTGTATGGAGACACAAAAGACCCCGAATAGCCAAAGCAGTCTTGAGGGATAAAAATGGAGCTGGAGGAATCAGACTCCCTGACTTCAGACTATACTACAAAGCTATAGTAATCAAGACAATATGGTACTGGCACAAAAACAGAAACACAGATCAATGGAACAAGAGAGAAAGCCCAGAGATAAACCCACGCACCTATGGTCAACTAATCTATGACAAAGGAGGCAAAGATATACAATGGAGAAAAGACAGTCTCTTCAATAAGTGGTGCTGGGAAAACTGAACAGCTACCTGAAAATGAATGAAATTAGAACACTCCCTTACGCTATATACAAAACTAAACTCAAAATGGATTCGAGACCTAAATGTAAGACCAGACACTATAAAACTCTTAGAGGAAAACATAGGAAGAACATTCTTTGACATAAATCACGGCAAGATCTTTTTTGATCCACCTCCTAGAGTAATGGAAATAAAAACAAAAATAAACAAATGGGACCTAATGAAACTTCAAAGCTTTTGCACAGCAAAGGAAACCATAAACAAGATGAAAAGGCAATGCTCAGAATGGGAGAAAATATTTGCAAACGAATCAACGGACAAAGGATTAACCTCCAAAATATATAAACAGCTCATGCAGCTCAATATTAAAGAAACAAACAACCCAATCCAAAAATGGGCAGAAGACCTAAATAAACATTTCTCCAAAGAAGGCATACAGATGATCAAGAAGCACATGAAAAGCTGCTCAACATCACTATTAGAGAAATGCAAATCAAAACAACAATGAGATATCACCTCACACCAGTTAGAATGGGCATCATCAGAAAATCTACAAACAACAAATGCTGGAAAGGGTGTGGAGAAAAGGGAACCCTCTTGCACTGTTGGTGGGAATGTAAATTGATACAGCCACTAGGGAGAACAGTATGGAGTTCCTTAAAAAACTAAAAATAGAATTACCATATGATCCAGCAATCCCTCTGCTGGGCATATACCCAGAGAAAACTATAATTCAAAAAGACACATGCACCCCAATGTTCCTTGCAGCACTATTTACAATAGTCAGGTCATGGAAGCAACCTAAATTCCCATCGACAGACGAATGGATAAAGAAGATGTGGTACATATATACAATGGAAAATTACTCAGCCATAAAAAGGAACGAAATTGAGTCATTTGTTGAGACGTGGATGGATCTAGAGACTGTCATACAGAGTGGAGTAAGTCAGAAAGAGAAAAACAAATATCGTATATTAACACATGTATGTGGAACCTAGAAAAATGGTACAGATGAACCCGTTTGCAGGGCAGAAGTTGAGACCCAGATGTAGAGAACAAACGTATGGACACCAAGGGGGGAAAACTACGGTGGGGTGGGGATGGTGGTGTGCTGAATTGGGTGATTGGGTTTGACATGTATACACTGATGTGTATAAAATTGATGAATAATAAGAACCTGCAGTATAAAAAAACAAACAAACAAAAAAAACAACTAATACTAAATTTTCTTTGGGTTATTTGTATGGAAATATGTTAATATAAATGTTTCAGACATTACATGAAATTTCTAAAAATCTTATATGTTCTGGTATAATGTTATAAGTCATAATTCTAGTTATTACTTTAAAATGTATATGTCAGAAATAACTAAATTTCCTTGTCAATTGCATTATCATGAACTTTCATCAAATCTTTAACCGTGGTCATTTTTAAGTCTTTTGTCATTTACAGACAGTTCTGGGTGTACTCTGATGCTTTTGCAAAAATGTTCCTATAAAAGGGTTTCATCTTCAAGGAATTCATGGAAAAGACTGAGAAGTACAGGTTTCTGGTAACTGACTATACCGCTGAACTGAATGAATAAGCATTTTCAGAACTCTAATGGAAAATGGATAAATTCATAAAAGTGCTAACAAAAGATCAAGATGAAAAAAAAATTAATTACATGGGATTGAGTGAACTGATGAGGATGATTATAATTTTTGTGACTTTCTGTTTGAATAAAAAAAAATCCCACAAGGACTCAGAGGCAAAAAATATACAAATCAATTTTCACTGAAATGTAAAGGAGCTGTTACAGTGGAAGATTACTGGACTGAATGTCAATATTATGACATAGTATGAGTGTGTTACGCATTTGGTAATTGCAATCGTTGTTTTTGTTGTGGTCATCCATTTACAATGCTTGGTGTCAGTTTATTTGTCTCTTGTAAAAATAAAATCAGTGTGTGTGTGTGAAAAAAAAAGAATGAAATGTTGCCATCTGCAATAACATGGATGGACCTGGAGGGTATTACGCTATGTGAAATAAGTTATACAGAGAAAGACAAATACTGTATGCTATCACTTACATGAGGAATCTAAAAAATAAAACAGAGCAGTGAACATAACCAAAAGAAACTGCCTCACAGTTATAGTGAAGAAACTAGTGGTTATGGGTGGAGAGAGGGAAGAGGGGTGTGGCAAATTAGGGGTAGGGAACAAAGAGGTATCAACTACTATGTATAAAATATGTAAGCTACAAGAATATATTATACAGCATATGGCCAATATTTTATAATAACTATAAATGGAATATAACCTTAAACAATTGTATCACCATGTTGTATACCTGAAACTTATATAATATTGTGCATCAACTATACCTCAGTGAAAAAAATGTCATGGAATACAGTGATCTGATTGAAAATTCAAAATATCTCTCATGAAGAAACTCAATAAGCTATATGAAAACTCAGAAAGGCAGTTCAATGAGCTCAGGAATAAAATTAAATAACAGAAGGAATAATTTACCAAACAGATTAAAACTCCAAAAAAGAACCAAACAGTAATTCTAGAACTAAAGACCACAATAAATGAGATGAAGAATGCAATAGAAACCATTGGAAAACAGAGTTGACCATATGGAAGAGAAAATTATTGAGCTTGAAGATAGGAATCTAGAAATGACACAAGTAGAAGAGGAAAGACAAATGAGATATTAAACAATGAAGAAATTGCATGAGAGCTATCCACCTCTTCTAGGCAGGTCATCATTAGGGTAATGTGTATCCCAGAAGGATAAGAGAAGGAAAGGGAGTAGAGAGTTCATTTGAAGAAGTAATAGCTGAGAACTTTCCAAACCTGGGTAAGGAACTGGATATATATGTCCATGAAGCCAAGAGAACACCTAATTACCTTGGTGAAAAAAGACCTTCTCCAAGAAATATTACATTAAAACTGTCAAAAGTTAATGACAAAGAAAAAATTTCAAAGGCACCCAAGGAAAAATAGACGGTAACCTACAAAGGAACCTACATTAGGCTATCAGCAGATTTCTTAGCAGAAACTCTACAGGCCAGGAGGGAATGGGATGCCATTCTAAAAATACTGAAAGATTAAAAACTGTAACCCAAGAATACTCTATCCAGTAAAGTTATCATTCACTTATGAAAGAGAAATGAAGGTTTTCCCCAGAGAACAAAAGTTGTGGAAGTTCATCAGCACTAGACTTGCCTTACAAGAAATGTTAAAAGGAGCTCTTCTACCAGAAAGAAAAAGGCAAAGGTATGGAAAATGTTGAATAAGGTGGTAAATAGACAGAATCAGAAAATTACAACTGTATATTAGAATAGATTGTTTAAAACTTAATTATAACATAAAAGTTAAATGGAAAAAGAAGCAAAACTGACTATAGCTACTTCAAGTTAGTAACAAACTCACAACTTAAAAAGGGATAATTTGAGACAACAGAAATATAGAAAGGGAAGAGGAAAAGGATGGAACCTGTATAGAAACATGAAGATAAGATGTTATCAGAAGAAAAAAACTACTTTATTTAAGAGACACTTTGTGTAAACCTTATAGTAACCACAAAACACAAATCTAGAGCAGAGCATGAAACATGAAAGAGGTAACTGAGAAAAACATCATAGAAAACCACCAAACTAAAACAGCAGACAGAAGCACAAAGAAAAAGAAACAGTAGAGATATATATCAACCATAAACAAAAGTGTATATGGCATTACTAAGTCCTTGATAGCAATAATCACCCTAAATGAAAATCGGTTGAATTTAGCAATCAAAAGACACAGAGTGGCTGGACAAATTAAAAAACAAGACCCAACTACATGCTGCTTCCAGGAGACTCACCTCAGCTCTAAAGACAAACATAGGCTCAAAATGAAGGAAATGACAGCCAAAAAAAAAGCAGGTGTAGCCATACCATATCAGACAAACAGACTATGCCAAAAAAAAAGTGTAACAAGAGACAAAGATGGACATCATAAAATGACAAAGGGTACAATTCATCATGAAGATATAAAAATTATTAATATATATGCACTATATTAAGGAGCAACAAAATATATAAAGGAATTATTAACAGAATTAAAGGGGTACATTGAAAGCAACATAATAATTGTAGCAGACATTAACACCCCACTTACATCAATGGACAGATCATCCAGGCAGAAAGTCTTCAAGGACACAGCAGCCTTGAAGGAAACATTAGACCAGGTAGATCTGATAGATTTGTATTGAACATTCCTTAAAATTACAGCACAATACACATTCTTCTCAAGTGCACATGGAACATTCTCAATGATAGATCATATGCTAGGACACAAAAAAGTCTCAATAAATTTCAGAAGCCTGAAATCATATCAAGCCTCTTTTCTGATCACAGTGGCATATATAATTAGAAATTAACTACAAGAAATAAGCTGGAAAAAAAATCACAAATACATGGAGACTGAAAAACATGCTACTAAACAACTCCTGGGTCAATGAAGAAATTAAAGGCAAAATCAAAAAATACCTGAAGACAATGAAAATGAAAATATGACATACCAGTAAAAGGAAGGAAATAATAAAGATCAGAGTGGAAATAAGAGAAATAGAGATTAAACAGACAATAGAAAAGATAAATGAAACTAGGAGCTGGTTCTTTGAAAAGATAAACAAAATTGACCAACATTTAGCTTAACTCATACAGAAAAAAAAAAGAGAAGGCTCAGCTAACTAAAATCAGAAATAAAAGAAATTACAATGGACACCACAGAAATACAAATGATTATAAGAGAATACTATGAACAGCTATATGGCAATAAATTAGACAACCTAAAAAATGGACCTTCCAAGACTGAATCATGAAGAAATGGAAAATCTGAATGGACCGATCACTGGTAAAGAGACTGAAGCAGTAATCAAAAACCTCCCCCCAAGAAAAAAAAATTGAGAACCAGATGCCTTCACAGGTAAATTCTACCAAACATTTAAAATTGATTTAATGCCTACCCTTCTCAAACTCTCCCAAAATATTGAAGAGGAAGGAACACTTGCTAACCCATTTTATGAGCTCAATACTACCTGATACCAAAACCAGACAAGGGCAATGCAAAAAAAGAATTGTATAGGTCAGTATTTCTAATGAACATAGATGCAAAAATTGTCAACAAAAAATTAACAAAGCATATACAGCAATACATTAAAAGGATACAACATGATCAAGTGGGATTTATTCCAGGCATGCAAGGATGGTTCAACATTCACAAATCAGTCAATGTGATATACCACATCAACAAAGTGAAGGGTAAAAATCATATGATCATCTCAATAGATGCAGAAAAAGCATTTGACAAGATTCAACACCCATTTATGATAAAAACTCTCAATAAAATGGGTATAAAATAAATGCACCTCAACATAATAAAAGCCATACATAACAAGCCCATAGGTAACAACATACTCAACAATGAAAAACTGAAAGCTATACCTCTAAGACCAGGAAAAAGACAAGGATGCCCACTCTTGCCAGTCTTATTCAAAATAAGAAGTCCTAGCCAGAGCAATTACAAAAGAAAAAGAAATAAAAGGCATCAAAATTGGAAAAGAAGAAGTAAAACTGTAACTATTTGTGGATGACATAATTTTATATATAGAAAAACCCTAACAACTCCACCAAAAAACTATTAGAAATAGTAAATGAATAAAGTTGCAGGGTACAAAATCCATATGCAAAATCTGTTGAGTTTCTACACACTAACAACAAACTAGCAGAAAGAGAAATTAAAAATAAAATAATCCCATTTACAGTCACAACAAAAAGAATACCTAGGAATAAATTTAACCAAGGAAGTGAATGACCAGTACACTAAAATCTGTAAGATACTGTTGAAAGAAACTGAACAAGACACAAAGAAATGGAAAGATATTCCGTGGTTGTGGCTTAGAAGAATTAACATTGTTAAAATGTCCATATTACCTAAAGCAATCTACTGATTCAATGCAATCCCTATCAAAACCCCGATGACATTTTTCACAGAAATAGAACAAAACATCCTAAAATTTATGTGGATCCTTAAAAAACCCTGAATACCAAAATAAATCCTGAGGAAAAAGAACAAAGTGGAGGTATCATCCTCCCTGATTTTAAAGTATACCACAAAGCTGCAGTACCAACACAGCATAGCATTGGCAGAAAAAAGACACACAGGCCAATGAAACAGAAACGACAGCAAAGAAATAAACTCATGCATATATGGACAATTAATTTATGACAAAAGAGCAAAGAATGTACAATGGAGAAAGGTAGTCTCTTCAATAAATGGTGTTAGGAAAACTGGACAATCCACATACAAAGAAAAATGAAACTAGACCACTATCTCATACCAGACACAAAAATCAAATCAAAATGGATTAAATCCTTGAATATAAGACCTGAAACCATAAAACCCCTAGAAGAAAACATAAGCAGTATGCTCTTTGACACTGGTCTTAGCAATATCTTTCTGGATATTTTCCTCAGGCAAGAAAGACAAAGCAAAAAACAAACAAATGGGACTACATCAAACTAAAAAGCTTCTGTAGAGTAAAGGAAACCATCAGCAAAATGAAAGGACAACCTACCAAATGGGAAAAGTTATTTGCAAATCATATATCTGATATGGGGTTAATATCCAAAATATATAAAGAACTCATACAACTCAACAACAACAAAATAAACAATATGATTAAAAAATGGGCAGAGGATTTGAAGAGATATTTTTCCAAAGAAGACATACAGATGGCCAACAGGCACATGAAAAGATGTTCAACATCACTAATTATTAGGGAAATGCAAATCAAAACCAAAACATATCACCTCATGCCCATCAGAATGACTAGTATCAAAAAGACAAGAAACAACAAGTGTTGGAAAGGATGTGGAGAAAAGGAAGTCCTTGTGCACTGCTAATTGGAATGTAACTTGATGCAGACACTATGGAAAGAAGTATGGAGATGCCTCAAAAAGTTAAGAACAGAAATATCATACAATCCAGCTATTCCATTTCTGGGTATTCATCTGAAGAATGCGAAAATAATAATTTGAAAAGACACACACAACCCCTATATTTGTTGCAGCTTTATTTACCATAGCACACAACCCCTATATTTGTTGCAGTTTTATTTACAATAGCCTAGGTATGGAAACAACCCAAGTGCTCACTGATGGATGAATGGATAAAGAAGATGTCATATATGTGTACACACACACAAACACGCACACACACACAAAAAATACACAATGGAATACTACTCAGCCATAAAAAAGCCAAAATCTTGCCATTAGTGACAACATGGATGGATATTAAGGGTTTTATGTTAAGTGAAATAAGTCAGATGGAGAAAGACAAATACTGTATGATTTCACTCATATGTGGAATAAAAAGAAAAATGAACAAACAAGACAAAACAAGACAAACACATAGATACAGAGAACAGGGTAGTGGGAGAGGGGAAGCACGGATACAGGCCCATTGCAATAGGCTCCAATATAGCTCATCACAGCACTGGTCAGAACCCTAAATTGTTGATAAAACGGGCAGGGCTGTCTCCTGAAAGAAGTAGGTAGAGGGGTTGGGCTGGGAAGTCAGGCTCTTCCTTCTGAGAGAGAGAGTAGCAGGTGACCCCCACAAGAGGGTCAGGCTCAAGAAGAAACAACTAAGGCTAATCTGGCATCACCTACTAACGAATTAAACACACACATTCCCTTCAACCCACATATTCCCTTCCTTCGAATCTATTCCATAGACCTTTAAGGAACAAAGTGATTTAACTGACTGCTTCCTGGAACCTGAATGGGAAAAGGGATGTCCAGGGGGTCTCACATGGGTGAAGATGACACCAAGGGAGATGAGAGAAGCTGTGTCTTGAACGCCCCAATTCACCATTTCTTACTTTTAATTTTTAACTGTAACTTTCAAATCCATTTCTGTATACATTTTAGAACTGTCTTTAAATGCATTAAAGAGACATATCATCCAAGCTTTTTAAGCAAATTATTTTTTGTTTATCTGAAATTCAAATTTAAAAATACTTTGGGATGGGTATAAACAAAAACACAATATACCAAAACTTATGGGATACAGAGAAAGAACTGCTAAGAAGGAAATTTATAGCTGTAAATGCATTCATTAAAAAAGAAGAAAGATCTCAAGTAAATCACTTTACACCTTATGAAACTAAAAATGAAGAGCAAATTAAACCCAAAGTCAGCATAAGGAAAGAAATAATAAGGATTAGAACAGAGATAAAAGAAATAAAGATTATAAAAAAATAGAGAAAATCAACAAAACTAAAATTGGTTCTTTGAAAAGATCAATAAATTCAACAAAACTTTAAGCTAAACTGATTAAAAACAATAAGAGTGCTCACTTTAGCAGCACATATAATGTAATTGGAATGATACAGGGATTAGCATGGCACGTGTGAAAGAATAACATGCAAATTTGTGAATTGTTCCATATTTTTGCTATGAGTGTAGAGCTTTAATATTCTTACCATAACAACAGCAACAGCAAAATGGTAATTGTGTGAGGTAGAGGATGTGCTAACTGATCTTATTGTGGTAAGCATTTCACAATATTTACATGTATCAGATCACCACATTGTACACCTTAAACTTACACCATGTTATATGTCAATTATATCTCAATAAAGCGGGAAAAAATGCCCCCAAAACCCCTAAATGTCATAGAAATTTATCATTTAATATGTATTATCCAGTTTACGTACAGAATGCTTTGGATATTAAAGGAAAGTATTTCGGCCTCAAAAAATAAAAGAGAAAAGTCTCAAATTACTAAAATCATAAATTAAATTAGGGATGTTACTACTGAATTTACAGAAATAAAGAAAAATATGAGAGAATATCCTGAACAATTGCATGCCAACAAATTAGATGAAATGGACAAATTTCTAGAAACACAAACTACCAAAAATGACTCAAGAAGGAATAAAACATTTGAACAGGCCTATAACAAGTAATCAAAAACTTCCCAACAAAGAAAAATCCAGGACCAGATGGCTTCACTGGTGAATTCTGCTAAACATTTAAAGAATTAACAACAATCCTTCTCAAACTGTTCCAAATATTGAAGAGAATGGAACACTCCCAGCTCATTCTATGTGGTCACCGTTACCCTGATACCAAAGCCAGACCAGGACATCACAAAAAAACAAAACTGTAGATTAATATGCTTTATGAATATAGATGCAAAAATCCTCAACAATATAGTAGCCAACTGAATGCAGCAGCATATTAAGAGGATTATACACCATGGCCAAGTGGGATTTACCCTAGGAAAGTATGGATGGTTCAACATCTGAAAAATCAATCAATGTTATACACCATATTAATACAATTAATGAGAGGGAGTTCCCTGGTGGCCTAGTGGTTAGGATTCTGGGCTTTCACTACTGTGGCCCGGATTCAATCCCTGGTCAGGGAACTGAGATCCTGCAAGCTGTGTGGCATGGCCAAACAAAAAAGAAACAAAAAAATAAATAAAAAATAAATAAAATTAAGGAGAAAATAACATATAGTCATCTGCATCTCAACATGATTCAGAAAAAACATTTGATATAATCTAACACCCTTTCATCATAAAAGCACTCAACAAACTAGGAACAGACAGGAATGTCCTAAACGTGATAAAGGTCATTTGTAAAACAAAACAAAACAAAACTATAACATACTCAATGGAGAAAGACCAAAAGGTCTCCCCCTAAGATCAGGAACAGTACAAGGATGCCTGCTTTCACTACTTCTATTCAACACTGTAAGTTCTAAACAGGGCATTAGGCAAGAAAATAAAAGGCATCCAAATTGGAAAGGAATAAGTAAAACAATCTCTATTCAGAAATGACATGATCTTACATATATAAAATCCTAATGAATATACAAAATAAACCGTTAGACTTAATAAATGCATTCAGTTCTGTCTTGTACTCATTGAGTTGTGGTCAGTGAGCATGGCACCCTATACTCTACACTTTTGGGGGAAAGTAGAGCAAACAATACCAGCACATTCTCTTTCTCTGTTTTTCCTTCTCTTTGTTGGGGAAAAGGATGGGAAAGAAGAGGAATATACAAGGAAAGACTCAAAGGAATGAAACAACCTACATCTTGACTGGTTGTATTACTACAAATCAACTATTGTTTCTTGTTTATTTCCCTCAGCAAGTAACAACAACCAAAGAGAGTGTGGTCTTGTTTTCAGAGGCAGCAAGGAATGGGTGATCTGGGGAGAGAGTGTCCTACTCCATAGCCAGGCTTATGGAGATGATGTCAGCTATACAAGGAGAGGCAAAGCAGCTGAGGCCCTGGGCTTGCTGTAAGAAAGGATGGGACAGCTTAGGAACTTACTGAATGTTGTAGGGCACAGTACTAGGATTGAGTACCCCATACACAGTGAAGCCTTTATAGAGAGGGTTCCTGAAGTCTGGTTTCCTCTGAACCAAGAAAGGCCACACGGAATGGGTTTTCTCATAGATTCTGTCAGAAAAAAAAAAGCCAAAAAATTAAAAGCAGCAAGCAAGTAAAATCAACAGTCCTGTTGAACTTGACAATCATCCAAATTTTATTAACAATTAACCTAATTCAAGACAGAGGGACAGGGGGCTTCCCTGGTGGCGCAGTGGTTGAGAATCTGCCTGCTAATGCAGGGGACACGGGTTCGAGCCCTGGTCTGGGAGGATCCCACATGCCGTGGAGCAACTGGGCCCGTGAACCACAACTGCTGAGCCTGCGCGTCTGGAGCCTGTGCTCCGCAACAAGAGAGGCCGCGATAGCGAGAGGCCCGCGCACCTCGATGAAGAGTGGCCCCCACTTGCCGCAGCTAGAGAAAGCCCTAGCACAGAAACGAAGACCCAACATAGCAATCAATCAATCAATCAATCTTTAAAAAAAAAAAAGACAGAGGGACAGGATATGATAGAAGGAAAGTGAAAATAAGTGGTAATGAACACTGATAGAGTAACAAATTATCTGGGCTTCAACTTACCAATCTTTAAATGAATTAGAGGTTAGAAAGACTTCCACATTGAAGAGCAACAGATGCTGAGTATAGTCTCTGCCATGGAGTAGCTATGTAATCTGAGGAATGTCCCTAGCTCTTTCTGGGCCTATTTCCTCATTTGTAAAATATGACCTTTAAGGTCTCTTCCAAATCTCAGATTCTATGAACTAATGACCTTTCCAGTTTTAAAAAATCTAGAATTGCTTTTAAAAATCTGGTAAGTTAACAGAAAGACTAGAGGGTGAATTTCTGGCTTTTCTATATTTTATTTTATTTCAAGCCAGCTTCTCCTCCTCTCAGAAGGTATAAGACAGTGAAAGACAATTAGCAATTAGCAATTTATATTAGCAAATATTTGTGAGTTATCTAGGTGAGCAGCACAGACTGTGACATTTATATTGCAAGACTGATTCTTCTTATACCTTAGTTGAGTCCTTGGGGAGCCACTTAGTTAACACTGCAAAAAACATGGGATCCATTGTCCCAGTGAGAGCTGCTGCGTAACAATGCATGGGAAGTTCATTTACTCACACAGTGTCAAAGAAAGCTCAAGGAGGACAACAAAGAGAAGCAGTATGGGTTGTAGGACCTAAACACTGTAGTCTTGAAACTTTTAGAATCCTCAGACCATTTCAATGAGGTCAAAGGACTTGTATATCCATCTTTCTCATTTGTTTTTGGTTGAAAAAAGAAAAAAAAATATTTCAGAGGTAAGGTAACTAGTATTTGTTGAGTATGTACTATGTGTGAAACACTGGTCCAGACTCTACCTAAAATACCTCATTAAATTTTCATAATAAAATCCTGTGAGATATTTTATCCCCAAAATAATAATGAGAAAATGAGACAAAAAAATAATTTGAAAAAAGTCACATAGCTAGTAGGTGACAGAGCCAAAATTTGAACCCAACTCTCTCTGATTCTAGAGTCCATGCCTTTTCTTTTATGGATGAATGATATTTCTGTTTATTTTATGCAATCACTATTTTAACATGTTAAAATTTTCAACTTTTGTACTTTTACATGGAGATTCAGATTTGTGTGGGGAATGGGTCTAGGATATATTAGTCTCATTTTAAGAGGGCGGAAAAAAGAATATGGAAAAGATCTTAGATTTTAATGCTAGAAAAGCAGGTCAGAGACAGAATGAATGTGTCTGAAAGCATCTGCGAAGAGGGTGAGAAAGGTCTAGTTGCAGAATGAAACAGAAATGTGCATAGAAGCTACCAAGTAAGCACAAATGTTAAAGCAGCAAGATCCATCTCTGTGTTGACAAGAAAACAGAATTAGAGATGTCATCCGATTCATCCAGGATACATCATAGAGGGGCCTGAGAACTTGAGCTAACTGCCACTCAACCAACAGCTATGAAACAAGAGTGGGTTGGGTTGTGCGACAGCTACTTCTCTATTTCTTTTTCTCTGACTCTAAAACAAGGAGAATACTATTCACAGAAACTCTATCTTGTCAACTTCAAAAATTATTTACGTTATATATATTGTGAGGATGTTAGAGTTTTAAGTCTGGTGCAAATTCAACCACCTATAGGAGCTGGGAAGATAACATTAGAAGTGCGCTGAGAATAAACTATAGAGAGGGGTGAGAACTGGCAAACGAGAGTGAGTTTGCTTCATTCAACTGGAGCAGCTGTTATTCAGCTCTAGCTGATTACTGCCATTAGAAAATGCAGGTCAGGTACTGCCAGAGCTCCTGATTTTGCAGAATATCTTGGCACAACAGCTTTTTGATTTAGGAAAAAAATCCTAAAATAACTGGATTTTTGTGTGAAATATCGTGATATTTAAATGTTGACATCTTATTCACAGTTTAAAAAATACTCCACAGACTAAACAAAATATACCTGTTAAGCTAGATTTGGCCTATGAGCTGCCATTTGGTGATCTTTGACACAAATGATAAAGGACTGTAGCTATTGACTACTCACACATGATCTTTGACACAAATGATAAAGGACTGTAGCTCTTGACTACTCACACCTGCACAGTAATTCATTCCTTACAAAGTCCTTGCACATCCATTGTTTTACTGGTTCCTCAGGATTGCTCTGAAAAGTAGGTATTATCCCTATTTCACAGATAAAGAATCTGAGGTTTTGAGGAATCTCCATGGAAACACTGAGTGATTTATGCTTCAAAAGTTATTTTTATAGTTGTCATCTCCTCCCCTTTCGTGAACTGCTGTCCCAAATTCAGGGTGGTGGGTAAATTTCTTTTACACTGATCCCCTCTCCCTATTCAGTGTTTTTTCACAAACTGAATTCACCTCAGATCTTCTCGATCCTTCTGGCAGTTTCCAAGGAAGTTTCCAAACTGGCAGGAGAAAACATGGTCATGAATTTCCAGCAAGAAATTTTCATTAAACTCAAAGGCACAAGGAAATTGTTCCATTAATTGCCAGATACAGTCTAGGAACTGTGTGAAGATAGGGGATACTTCTTTAGAGTCCCCATCCAGGTGGCCACACCTGAGAGATGCAAATAAAGGTAAAGAAAGACAATGATTAACATCAGGGATTACACTGTTTGGAATAGGCTATAGCAAGGTCACCTTTTGTCTCTGTTGGCATTGGTAAGGAAATGCCTAATGCCAAAATGCCACCCAGAATCTCAAAGTTAATTAATCCCAATGGACCTCTTAGCCACCAGCATCCTTCACTATTATCCAGATTGTAAGCCCTTGGTCATCTATTCTATTTCCTTTTACATCCTCTACAATAGAACTTTCTGCAATGATCAAAATGTTCCATATTTGTGCTGTCCAATATGGTAGTCACTAACTATTAAGCACTTGAAATGCAGCTAGTGTGACTAAGGAACTGAATTTTCAATTGTATTTAATTTTAATTAATTTAAACAGCTACCTTTAGCTTCATGTGAGCAAGGACCATATCTATCTTGTTTATTGGACAGTGCCTGGCATGAAAAGGGTATTTAATAAGTTTATTAAATGAATGAAAAAACCTCATCCCAGAATTGTTTAATGTTTCCTCTCCCATGATGTCCTCTTTCCCAACTCTACCATCCATTAGAAACCCTATTCCACTAGAAATAAACATGGCATCCTTAGCTTTTACACTGAATGTTCTACCTTTTGATTTAATTGAAATCCATCTCACCAACGACACTACTTCTTCTTGGGGCCCAAATCAAATGGAGAATGCTCATCATTCCACTCTCCATGTATAATAATCCTAAAACAGAGCAGAAGTGGGATCGGCTTTCTCCTTTCTACTACTCCTTTCACTCTCTTAAAAACACTTCCACTATGGGTCATGCTGTTGTTCACTTTCCTCAATGTTGTGTTCCACAATCTTTGGGTTACTTCTCTACATTTTCTGAAGAATCTGACTCCAGTCATAAGTACTTATCTTTGGAGTCGATGCAGATGACCTACACGTGGCTTAGCAGGTTCCTTAACTAACTCAAATCTAATTATCTTCACCGATCTTTACCTCTACTTCACATCAGCCTCTCGTATCCATGGCTGTTTCTTGATGTTAGCTAAAGGTCCTTCCTCCACTTTGAAACCTTAATCTCAATATCCTACTCTGATCACCATATATTATATTTCCAAAGGCTGCTCATCTTATCTCCTCCAGCCTCATCTCTGGACCTCTCACCTTTCCAGATTCCTACTAGCTTCCCTTTCTTCCTTACCCAGACTATATGCTATGGTCTGCCCCATCAACTATTCTCTCCCCATTTTCTTCAATTTTCTGGTCATTTTTTTGGTCATTATTCTCCTTCAAAATCCAACCACTGATGAGCCTAAGAAGCTATGTTCTCTACTCCCACATCTTGACTGATAAATGCTGCTTGAGAAAATTATAAAACCATGCAAATTGATATCATAAGTCTCCATACTCAGCTGGAACTTAATTGCTCCCAAATAACCTTTATGAATATCCTTAACACAGTTTTCCCATTAACCCTTACAGCTCTTGCAAATTTTAAGCTATCTTCTTAAACCCTAACCCATTTCACATTGACGTCTACAGTGTTAATGAAAAAGATCAAGGCTATCAAGTAAAAATATCTAACTTCTGCCTTGGACACTCACAAACTTAGTTCCTTCTCCTCCTGTCCTTCCATGTGGAGAAAAGGGAAACATCCTACACTGCTGGTGGGTATGTAAATTGGTGCAGCCACTGTGGAAAACATTATGGAGATTTCTCAAAAACTAAAAATAGAATCAACCTCATCTTCTTAATGTTCTAAACTGCCATCAGTTCTAGGAAGCTTTCTTTGCCCAGAATAGGTAAGGTTCCCTTGTATATGTTTACCTTTGACTTAGCACTTATCATACTATACTATCATCATTGATTTTATTTTCTATAAAAGAAGGGACAGAGACCATATCTGTTCTAATACAGTCTCCTTAAAACCTGGCATATTGCTTGGCCCAATGTTTGTTGACAAAGGAAGAATGAATGGATGGACCCAAATAGCTAGAGAGCGACAATCAAATGAAATTAAATGGATACACACAGATGCAGGAGAATAAGACCTGAATAGTAACCTCCTTGAGGGTAAAACTCACATTTTATGTGCCTTTGGCACCAGCTCAGTGTCTGATATAGTATACAGCATACTGTTAGGTGTTCGGTAAACATTTGTTATTGTTCTCATAACACACATAAAGTCTCAGTGAGGCTGCTTGGCTTATAGCAGCATTAGGTCACTAAATAAATGTAAGTCCTTGCATCCACCTCTTACCAAAGAACAGAAATCCGCACATGCCTTTTCTTCTTATACAAGGTTAAAAAGTACATTGTCTTAGATATTATTCCCTCTGCCTGAATGCCCACCGTTCTCTCTAGCAAACTCCTATTCATTCCCTAAAATTCACTTTTAAATACTGCCTATTCCTGGAAGGCTATCCTGTCTTCTTCAAAAACAGTTAAGCACTTTTTCCTCTGTAGCCCGTGATGTCTGTTCTTCCCTGAAATATTTAACAATTTGATATAATCATTTGCTCACTTTGAAGGCAGATATGATATTCTAGTCACCCTTGTAGCCCTAGTCCCTTAGCATAGTGTCTGGAATATGTGTTTCTTGATGAAAAGAGATTTATGCCATGTTCAACCTACTCTTCCTTCTTTCACAAGAACATATTGGGGTTTTTGATAAATCTCACCCTAATAAATTCTCCTTAGCCTCTACCTTTAAAGTAATATTTTTACCTTTGGGAGAACTTGTGGCCCATGGATATCCATTCCTTCTCTATCAGGATCTTCATTTTTATACAAAAAGAAAACTTTGCATTAGGAAAACCATAAAATTAATTAACCATACCTATAAAATATCAAAACACTTTGCTGAAGTGGACTTTGTACAAATTTGCGTTGAACTGATCATAAAGTTAATTTCCCAAATGATAAATAAGTAACTTGGATTTCATTTAAAAGCCTATACAGGCTGCCTTCAAATTTCAAAGCTCTCAGGAGAAATTATTCTGGATTTGTATCCATTGTCACATTTCTTTTGGCTTTTACATAATGTGTGATAAGCCATTTGAGCCATAACTAAACGCAATCTTGATAAACACATTACATTCAACCTATGAAAAAACAGGAATCCAAAGGCAGTACTTGAGTTTATATCAGGAACAAATCTTGATATAAACACATTTTCAAACATTAAAAAAAATAAAGCATTTCCAAAAGAAAAATGAGGATAAACTCCTACTGTGAGTTCTGTTTCATAGAAAGACAAACTAAGAAACCTTGGATTCAGCACCAGAAAAAAGTCATGAGTCTGACATCCAGACAGCTGATGTTGAAGATGATGAGCCCATCAGTCTGCTTATTTAAGTCATCCATTCAACTTTGCAAACTTTTGGAGTCTTTCCTACCCCTTACATCAGCCTATTACATCCAACTTATCTTCTGATGGGTAAGAAACTATGTTGAGTGTGCAATGGAAAGTATATAGACTGTAAATGCCTAGTTTAGTAGAAAGAAGCTAAATTGAAAAACAGAGCTGTTTTTGTAGACCTCTTTCTTGTAGAAAACAAGTTGGCTGAGAGTTATTTTTGACCTATTCACAATCTCCCACTTGTGCAAAGTAAAATCCAATCACTTGTTCTCTTACCATGAGTCCTTTGAATGTCCTATAAAATGGATCTAGGAGGATGCTGGCCACAGAGCAGACCTGTGCTGTGCGGTCCCACCCATCAGAACAATGGACTAAGACATTGGTCTTTTCTACCTTCACTGCCTGTTAAGACAAGAGGCAAAAAGTAGCATAGACAATTTTTCATAGTATGCCGGGTTAATAAATAGGGTTACCATCCCTACAGCAGAGAACTTGGTCTTACTGGGCTACATTAATTTCTTCTCAAAATATTAGCATCCTGTATGGGAATGACAAAGAAAATAAAGGAGTGTAACAG
The DNA here is from genome assembly GCF_028021215.1 of Eschrichtius robustus. NCBI lineage: Eukaryota > Metazoa > Chordata > Mammalia > Artiodactyla > Eschrichtiidae > Eschrichtius > Eschrichtius robustus. The sequence goes on from NC_090845.1 coordinate 55,566,719, forward strand.
AAGGTGAGCTTACCTAATAAGGAAAAGAAAATCAAAATCAACACATGATACAGGGTAAAAAGAAAAACAAAAGGAGGTCTACATTCATAAAACTTCTGAAGAAGACATGGATCAATTCTCAATTCTCAGAGAGAGAAGTGGGCAAGAGGAAGAATTCATGCTCAAAAACAGACAGGACAGTTCTGCATTCCAGTCCCAGACCTGACAATAATTTCCTCTGGAAGCTTTAGCCATTTAGTCTTACTAATACAAATCCTTCCAACTTAAGATGGAGAGGTTTATCTGTCTTAGGTCAGTTTCTGTACAATCAGAACTATGTAAAAACATGGGCAGTTACTCAACCTGTGCAATTTTGGCAATGGTAGATATTGAGCATTAACTTATTCATTCTAACACTTAATTATGTATATACCTCTGTGCCAGGTATGTGTTAAGGATTAGAGATACAAAGATGAGACTCAGTTTCTGACTTCAATGAGCAAACTAGTCAGGGTGACCAAAGGTAAATAAATAAATACAATGCAGTGGAAAAACTGCTGCTATAGGGTAATGTGTAGTAATTATATCCTTTTGTAGGAGCCAGGGAAGCTTGAGCCTTGAAGAAAATGTAGGATTTTCTCAGGTGAGGAAGGAGAAGGAAATTTATTCACTCATTCATTCATCTACTCACCTAGCCAATAATTACTGAGTGACTACACAAGATGCACTATTGTGTGCACTAGGTACATAAAAAAAGACAAACATCTAAATGAATGACTACAAACCAATGATAACCAAAACAATAAAAGTTAATACCAGGTACAACAAAGGCACACAATAACTAAAGAAGAGGAGACAACTAAAGTGGGTCTTGTCAGATGAGTAGGCATTTGTCAGATGGACCAGGAGGAAAGGACATTCCAGGCAAGGGGCATAATATGACAACATGTGCAAAGGCAAGGATGCGAGGCATAGGTGAGGAATTCTTAACTAGCTTGGTGGTTGAGGCTAGGCTGGGAGTGAGGGAGTGAGGAGAGACAGGTCTGGCCAGGAGGGCAAGGGTCAGACTGACAAGTGTGCATTATATCTGGTGGCAACAGGGAGTCACTGGAGTGTTAAAAGCAGAGGAGTGCCATGATCAGATGTACTCACTGTGGTGACAGTAGGAGAATAGAGGACATAAATTTGGATTTAGGAAGACCAGTCAAAGAGTTACTAAAATTGTGAAATGCAACAAGGACCTGAACTAATGCAGTAGCAGTGGGGCTGAAAAGGAGAAGAGGGATGTTAAGAATGAAGATTTAACAGGACATAGTAAGAGAATGGATGTGGAATGAAGGAGAAGGAAAAGCCAAAGATGACTCTTAAATGTGTCACTTAGTAACTAGGTGGATTACAGTACCATTAGCCTGAACAGTGAACACAGAAGAAGAAACAAGTTTTTAGTTGGTGTTGGGAGTAGATAAGATTTCATTTGGGGCCATGGAGATTCTGAGGTAGTTGAAGGACATCTAATGGAGCATCCAGTGGACAACTGCATATGTGGGTCTGGAGTTCAGGAGAAGGAGGAATCTGAGCCAGAGTATAGATTTGACCACTATATGAACAGAGATGGTAGTGGATACTGTGTATGGCTGGTGCTGTCCAGGCAGAGACCAAAGTGAGAAAAGGAAAGACCTTAGAAAGTAGTAACGTTTAAAGGGAAAGTAGAGGAAGGGGGGCGGGCTATTACAGGAGTCAGCTTATGAAAAAGAAGCCTGAAAGGTAGAAAGAGAACCAGGAAGTAGCAGTGGGATTAAGGTCAGAACTACAAAAATGGTTCAAAGAGAAAGGGGATAACAATGTCAAATGCAGCAGAGTGGTCAAAATAGAATAAAGATTAAAGAGTGACCCTGAGATTGACAAGTTAGGGGTCATTAGTGACCTCAGCAAGAACAGTAGTAATGGTATGTAAACTGGATCACAGTGAACTGAAGAGTGAAGGGAGGTGAGGAAGTACGAATAGGGAAGGCCAATTACTTTCAAGAAAGCTTTAAGCAAGAGGAAAGAGAACAGTAACTAGAAGAGAATAAGAAAAGTTCTTTTTCTTAGGAATAAGAAAGTATTGAGCATATTTCTGAGGGATGAAGCCAGTGAAAGGAAATGTTTGAAAATGTAGGGGAAAGAGGCTCCTTGAAGAAGGAGGGGATGGGATTAAGAATAGAGGTAAAGGGATTAGTCTTACACAGAAGATGAGTCACCATTTCCTCTGAGATAGCAAGAAAGGAGCAAAAAAAGTTGGTAAGAATAGTAGTGGGAAGATGAGAGATTACCTTTATTTTTCTATAAAGGAGAAGACATGTCTGAATATGTGCTTACAGAGAGGGGAGTAACAGTGGTGTAGCCAGCTTGAAAGTAAAATACAAATTAGGAATATCTGCTTGGTGGAACAGGGCTGGAACCAACCAGGGACACATAAAATGACTGTTAAGTGGTCCTAAGACTATAGGACTACAGTCAATATTAGAGACCATAAATCTGTAATTATACCAAGTAACATGGCTATGGGATTTATTTCTTTGTGGTAATGTTTAGTTTTCAGGGCATAAGAGCAGAGAAAGTAGAGAATGAATGGGATTAACAGGGCAGGTAGAGTGGAAGGATAAAGAGGCAAGGTGGAATAGATGAGGTGCTACACCACTAGGTTTTGGCTCGATAGGGAAGAAGGTAGGAAAAGGTGGAAAAAGTGGAGTTAAAAGTGTAGAGGTCTCCATGGGATAGAAGAACCAGGTTAGCTGGAGTAAGAGTGTAAGAACTGGAGTACAAAAGCTCAAAGAACTATCAGTGCAGAGTGTTTTATAGGTTGTACATGGACATTCAAATCTCCTGGGATTGAGAGGAAGAATCAGGATGGAGAGGAAACCACCTACCTAAAGCGGTTTCCAAAGTCCTTAATGGAGAAAGAAGAGTCACTAGGAGAGGTATAGAGTGGTATAGCTAACTGCAGTAGACCTAAAAGGAGGAAGGAGTTTTGTAAGGAGCAAGGGGAACACTGAACCTGTCATGGACCGTGCGGTTCATGGGGTGTGGGAAAATGAGTAACCTTTGTAGTAGAAGGTAAAAGAGAAATTATATTCCTAGAAGGATAGTTAGGTTGCGAGTAAGACAAGAGTTAGAGAGATCTGGAAAAAAGTTTCTCAACCTTTGAAACTCTTCAGTTAACCAGATACCTCAGATAGTATCAGAGGCCTAATAGTAGCGAGTATACTCTTTCCTTAGGACTCCAAATGGAGTGAAAAGTCACTGGTGGACAGGAAAAGATGCTCAATTTCACTAATGATTAAAGAAATGCAAAATAAACATGACATAAAATGCATAACCTATCAAACTGGCAAAGATTAAAAAGATGGATGATAACCATTGCTGGCTATGTGGAGAAAGAGGCATTGTTGGTGGGAATGGAAACTGGTGCATCCTATTTGAAGGGCAATTTGGCCACATCTAGTAAAGTCTGAAATATTCATACTCTTCAACTGAAAATCCACTTTTAAGAATGCCCACACATATAAAGATATATGTTCAAGGATATTTGATGCAACAATGTCTGCATTTGTGAAAAATGTGAATAACTGAATTGCCCATGAACAGGGACCATGATAAATTCACTTAATGGAATATTATACAGTCACTGAAAAGAATGAGGTCACACTGACTGAACTGACCTGGAAAATGTTCATCATGCATTAAGTATAAAAAGTTAGTTGCAGAAAAATATGCACAACATAATCTCATTTTTACAAATTAGTAATAATATATGTAATTATATATGTGTTGAAAAATTCTAGACCTGTACTGTCCAATATGGTAGTCACTAGCCACAAGTGGCTATTTAAATTTAAATTGATCAAAACTAAATAAAATTAAAAATTCAGTTCCTCACTCTCACTAGCCACGTTTCAAATGCACAACTGCCACATGTGGCTAGTGGCTATTGTATTAGTACAGATCCAGAACATTTCCACCATCACAGAAAGTTCAAATAGTGCTGATCTAGCAGCATACATTAAACTATTAATAGTGTGTGTTGTGGGGCAAACTACAGGGAATATTTACATTTTATATTATATATTTCTGAAATGTTTACTTCTTAGATAACGTACATGTATAACTTTTGTAATGAGAAAAAAATAAATAAAATAAAGATAATGAGAGACAAAGCAAGAGAGGGAGGGATACTATAGTGTTTTTGAGAGCAACAAGAATCTCACTAATTACCAGGGTCTTACGGGCAATGGGGAACCAATGGAGGATTTTGAGTTTAAAGTGACATTATCATATGTGCTCAAGAAATATGGCTTTAGAAGCAATCTGGTGGCCATACTGGGGGGAGCAACTACTAGAGACAAGTAAACCAGTCAGGAAGTTATTATAGTACTTAAGGCAGAGGTGGGGAAGAACGGATATTTGAGAAACGCTTTTGAGGAGAACTGACAGGATGAGGCAATTGCCAGATGGAGGGGAAGAGAGAGAATTCAAGGCTGACAGAGTTTTCAAGCTTGGGATACTGGATAGGTACTGATGGAGATGGGAAGCACAGGATAATCGTGCAATCAAAAGCCTATCTTTTTCATCCACTCATTTAAATTCAACCAATATTTATGAGGTTGTACGGTCTATCAAATCTATCCCTCTTCTCCATTCTCACTCTCTTTGGTCTAATGAAGTCAGTTTCAGAAAGGAAATACAAATGTATGGGTATAGGGCATGCAAAAAAGGAACAGTATAAAGAATGGCTAGAACAGTGGGCTTGAAATGACCAAGAGGGTCACATAGTAAGCACTAATAATAAATTACAGTGAAAAATGTAGGCAACAGGACTAGGAAGTTGGAAAACAATAGGGCTGGATATTTAAGACAGTTAATTACACACGCTCTCTAAAAACCTTTTAAGCCAGAAGCTATAAATCTCATTATCTTCAACTGAAAAAATGACAGCAGAGAGGTGAAGAGTGATTCTCTCCTTTTCTTTACTTCTACCAAATAATAGGGGTGTGGTGAAAAGACCAAGTTCTCATGTAGGAATGTATAAACAAAACTTCAAAATGAGAAAATGTACACTCCAAATTTCTTCTTCTGTTTTTTTTTTTTAAACATTACCTAACAAATGATACAGAAGCCAGGGTTCTGAAGGTCAGAAAATAAGTGAGTCAGCATAAATGAGTGATGAAGCCTACTTAGACTGCATTCAGAGGCAGACCTATACAAAGAAGTCAGAAAATCGTCTGCTTTATACTCAGAGCTCTGAAAACCCATAGAAACACAAGCTCTGCATTTATTTTACACCCAGTCTTACTTCCACTTGATACCTTAGAATCAACACAAAAATACATCAGAGTATTTGAGCTGGAAAGACCATGAGAATATTTGAGCTGGAAGGACCATGAGAGATTATCTAAGAGTTTTTAACTTGAGATCTGGGGTCTGTGTACCCCATGAAATTAAGGTCTATTTTCTGTATGTATAGCCATATGTACATTTTTCTAGGGGCAGAGGGTCAATCATATTCTCAAAGAGCTCAGTGGGCCCCCCAAAACTTATACCATTAGATTCTAGTAGAACCACCTTGTTTTACAGACAGAGAAACTGAGGCCCAGAGAAGGGAAGAGATTTTCCAAGGGCACGCAGTAAATTAGTGGCAGACCTGAATCTAGAAACCAGGTTTTTTTTCAATATTCTTTCTACCATGAATACACTGCTACCACAAGAGATCCCATAATTAAGTCAGTACAAGTTCTTAAAAGTCCTGATTATTAACTGCGGTGGGGTGGGGATGGTGGTGTGCTGAATTGGGCGATTGGGAGTGACATGTATACACTGATGTGTATAAAATTGATGCCTAATAAGAAAAAAAAAAGTCCTGATTATTACCTTTGCAATGAAAATTCCAGCATCCATAATAGCTTTAATGTGTCTCAACCACCCTGAGCTCTCCAGGCCGCTAAGAAATTCACTCATTGTTGGAGTTTTCAATTCACAAACTAAGGTAGAAAAGGAAGCAGAGATTGAAATTCACAATTACCTCAGTTTATTCACCAAGAAAGGGGACAAAGTGGATCCCCATTTTGTAAACGAGGAAGCTGAGGCACAGAAAGGTTAAATGATTAGTTGGAAACCGCACAGTGAAATCAGGGACAGGACCAAGGCTAGAGCCTACCATATCTCCTAGCTCGGGTCTCTGCTTTCTTGACTTGTAGAACTCACCCCAAGCCCACAGAGATCTCTGAAGAACAGAGCCAGAAGACTGAGTCAGCATCCACAGGAAAATACTCACATCTCCTCTGATTAGAAAACACATTTGATTCCCATCTTAACTCCTCCTACTCAGCCTAACTTTGTAGACCCTTAACATCTGTCTCTGCTTCCACATCCCCACCTACTCCCTTGCAGCCCTGTGCTGTCTCAACAGGTTGAAAAAAACATCAGTTAATTTTCATGAATTTTGCACTGGTTATCCAGCAGAGGGCAATCTTTTGCCTCAAAAAATCTGCAAAAAGTCCTCTTACACTCCTACTATAGAATATTCTGGGACAAAAAAGAAAGGAGGAAGAGACCCAAGGAAGAGGAACATTAATATCCTAAAAGGGCTGCAGACTGAGAAGACAGGATCTGGTAAGGGTTGTGTAAGGGAGAGGTCCTGGCAGAAAGCATAAGTGAACAATTGAAGAAAAGAGAGGAAGAACACGGAGTTCACTTAATGAGGGCAGGTTTTCCCTATGTGTGCCTGAGATGACATACCACATCATGGAATCCTGGGTAGTGGCTTTGGGAGAAATGTTCTAGACTCAAGAGTCCTGTAAAGCCCTGATCTCACCTTGCCCCCATTCTGATCCCAATTACATTGCGGTGATGACAGATGACCCAAATTGTCTGATAGCAGCTTTATTCCTTTGAAGTCTAAATTCGCCCCCTTCATCAGCACAGTGATGAAATTGGACTGACTCCTTACAGCAGATTAAATGAGGAAGATGAAATAAATCCCAATTCATTTATATTTATGTTGACCTACCCACCCCTATACAGCAGTCTCTGTAATTCTATAGAGAGAAATTATTTCCATAGCCACTAAACCCAGATGAACTCCACAGAGTTATGAAAACTGAACATTGTAGTTCCTCTGCCAGACCAACACTGCTATAATTCAGTACTATCTATGCAAACTGGATTTATACTATACTCAAAAATCTTATCACCTGTTGATTCTGCTCACCTGGTTGCTTTTATGTTTCACCACAAAATCAGGCATACTTTTTGCTTACATAATTATGCAAGCTATATAACCTCTGGCCAAGCCCAGGTGAAATCCCTGTACCTTCCAAGAGTTTCTGCAGGCTGCTCCGCATCACATGGATGTTCTCAATGCCCATGAACCTGAAGCGAATGTTGGAATAGTTGTCTTCTTTTTCATACCCCTTCCCAGCTGCTCGGTTGGCCATGGCATTTAACTGCAATATAGAGGACATAACAGAACAGATAGGGCAGATGATAAAAGAACATGGTTCATCAATCTCAATGCTTCATTCTAAACAGTTTTAAATCTTACCCATTTAAAAAGAAGTTAGATCACATAGGGCACATTCTGGAATGAAGAGAATCTCACTGGCATTTAGATCAGGTATCTTAAGTAACAGAGTAGTATAGGGAAAGAGAAGGAGATTTAGTGTTTTTATTTTATTACTAAAACCCTGCTTAAGAGATTGATTGAAGGATATGGCAGCTATGAGGATATCTGATCTGAAGAACTAAAATAATAATTTTGAGCTTCCTATCACAAACAAATGGGCTTTATACTGAGAAACATGTGAAAGTTCAAAAATCCTTATAACTGAAAAGCTCTAGAAAGAAGTCTAAGAACTTCAGGGCCAATTAATTATAAATAGCTACTCTAGAAAAATGTCTAAAACATGACTGCATAAGATAAATGACTTTCATTCACTGATAAAATTGAAATGGAGATACCAAGAGCTGTTTTAACACTATATTCAGCTTGTGGTAATCAGAATACTTCTAGGTCATATGAAGAATGTTGGGTGGGGTAGTGAGTAAATGAGACTTGCAGAGAGGAGATATTAATCCAAAAACTAGAAAGGGGCTTCCCTGGTGGCACAGTGGGTTGAGAATCCACCTGCCAATGCAGGGGACACGGGTTCGATCCCTGGTCTGGGAAGATCCCACATGCCACGGAGCAACTAAGACCGTGCGCCACAACTACTGAGCCGGTGTGCTGCAGCTACTGAAGCCTGCGTGCCTAGAGCCCGTCTCCGCAACAAGAGAAGCCACCGCAATGAGAAGCCCGTGCACAGCAACGAAGAGTAGCTCCCGCTCGCTGCAACTAGAGAAAGCCCATGTGCAGCGACGAAGACCCAACACAGCGAAAAATAAATAAATAAAATAAATTTATATATATAAAAAAAACTAGAAAGCAGCCAAGATATCTTCTATGATTATAACCATCTTACTAATTAAATGTTTTTCTGTTGTCTGGGCCTATTTTCTAATCTCCCATTGTTGTGCATTTCAGAAGGTAGGAGGAGAATGCATATGGATAGGGTGTAGTTTTTGTATTAATAAAAAAGAATGCCATTAAAAACCTCAAAAGCACAAACTATTCACATTAACACATGCAGGGAAGAAAAATCTACATGTCAACATATTCTATTTAGAATGCAGGATATTTGTTAAAGGGAGAAACATGATGGTAATTTTGATCTCTTATCACACAAAGAATGTCACTGAGCTTTCATTAAATTAAGGACAAATCAATGAGACACCTGAGGAGGTGTAAGCAACAGCCACCTAGTAACAAAAAAGTTTGTTATGACTGATGGATGCTTCAGCAAATGAAACAATAATTACAGCAGTCCCTACCCAGGTCTGGGCAGCAGTAGAAAGGCCAGCTACTACAGATAGCTAGCTACATCATACCAGTATACACTCTTTGGGAACAGGACTGGCATATCTGAGAAACTGCTACATATTAGCAGCCTAATGTTCAAGTAGGAAAGAACATATAATATTTACTGAGCCCCTAGTATGTATGTGCCAGACACTGTGCTAGATCCTTCACTTATTTAATCCTCATGACAGCTCCTAAAGATAGGTACTATTATTATTCCCATAAGGAAACAAGTTCAGAGAGGTGAACCAATTTCAACCAGGATCATATGGATAAAAGCTGAAGGCAGGATCTGACTCCAGATTTGACTGACTCCTAAGAATGTAACTTTGTCACTACAATACAGTTTCTACTAAAAGTATATATCTAGCCATCCAGAAGAGGAGTGTTGCTAGATATTTCTAGGCTCTCTGAGAGAGGAAAAAGAGACCTATCAAAAAGGACTTTTTGGTCTTTCATTTGGACAAAGGGCATCAATCCTTTAGTTTTTCAAAAGCTTGGTACTTCTCTTTACCATTTTAAGACTAATACTGATGGAAGACACAGATTTGATTAAACTCCTTCTAATCCCGGAATGTCAAATGCAGTTATAGTTGAAGCCAGACAGCAAAGTTCTGAGAAACTGAAGGATGGTACCTGAGCAGAAAGGGAAATTATTTTCTCTACTGAGCCCAGTCAGTTCTAGGTAGCCCTGCAGAATAGTCAGTGAGAGATCCCCAAAATAGGCAGACATCTGTCTAAGACCACTATCTGATTTCAAGCACAACCAATTGCTTAACTCTGAAGTCACAACCACCTGGCTTAGGCTTAGAATATAAATCACTGACTTAGCAATCCCTAGTTAGCAATGAAACCTCCTAATCATCCACAGTCAACATATCAAAGTATAAGCAAAATTATTTCTTTCTGGGGCTGTTTGTAAAAAGAACAGCCTTTAAGAAAAGGAAATCTGTCCTTTACTTGCCTTGTGGGGCACAATTAATTCCTCTACGATCCCTTATTAAAGCTAGACAAAATGTTGAGGGTCAAGGAATTAATGCAGAGAGTTTAGGTTGATCTGAGGACCCTCCTCTCTGTGACATTCACAGGCAGTGGCAAGACTAAGTTGTTCAAAGTACCTTCTCATAGTCTTGCTTGACAGTGACAGCTATGATAAAAGGAGTTCCAAATGGCTTACTCAAATGACTTTACACAGTTATGACATAATAAGCCCATATACACAAACCTAACTTTCCCATTAACACTGCAAAGCTCAACATGTGGGGAAGGCGATTATAACATGAGTAAAGTAGGAGTATTAGAGAGGTCATTGATACATAGATACCTTTGGTCTGGTGTCTACAACATACATAAACTGGCTCCCTGGGTTCGTCTGGCTAATAGCCTCTAGCAGGAGCTCATCATCTATGCAACGAGTATAAAATCCAGACAGAGGCTGGCTACAGCGGCAAATGGCAGCCTGTAAGGAAAAAATGTATCAGTTGAGTGGTCAAATGTACAGGTGGTCAAAAATCCTCCTTGATCCCATGTTCAGTGAGTAGAAGAAGAGGATGAGACAACTCAGGATAGTGAAGTAAAAAGAAATGTAGCTCTGAAGCCCAGGCATTCCAATGACATTGGGCTCAGCCTCCTGCCTCCCTCCCCACTCCAGCATGTGGGCTGTATTACCACAAACTGTTGCTCAGATAGTCTTTTTTTCTTCTACATGGCTATGATTCCCAACCCAGTCTCGGCAAATCCAGACTACAAGAAAATCACACCCTGAGTGTTTCCTTAATAAAATTCTATCTATTTTCAATATGTATTAGGCTAGTGTTTACCTGAAACTTTCTTGCTTTTTATAGTCCCAGTAATATCACCCATATAAACCAGAGGCTCACAGTGACAGCAGAATTCAAAGACCTAGAGTCTCTTAAGAGAACAGGGTTCACTCATTTCAGGAGTTAATGCCAAATCAGAGGGCTGGTTTGTTTCAAGCCATTTCAATAGGAAAACAACATAGCTATTTAGCAGATACATCTGGTAATAATTTGTTAGTGAACTGCATTACACTTTGGTGTTTTTTTTTTTTTTTTTTTTTTTTTTTATAAATTTATTTATTTATTTTTGGCTGTGTTGGGTCTTCGTTTCTGTGTGAGGGTGTTCTCCAGTTGCGGCGAGCGGGTGTCACTCTTCATCGCGGTGCGTGGGCCCCTCACCATCGCGGCCTCTCTTGTTGCGGAGCACAGGCTCCAGACGCGCAGGCTCAGCAACTGTGGCTCACAGGCCTAGTCGCTCCGCGGCATGTGGGATCTTCCCAGACCAGGGCTCGAACCCGTGTGCCCTGCATTGGCAGGCAGATTCTTAACCTCTGCGCCACCAGGGAAGCCCCCACTTTGGTGTGTTTTTTATGGAGTCTGCTTACTTCAATAGTTTGACACAAAGACACCCACTTGTATTACTGTACTTTTTAGCACTTGATAGTTGCCTACCTGAGAACTTGACTGTTTGTGTAATTCCAGATCTCAGAGAGACCACAAGAGGCAAGAACTATTATCCCTTCCTATGGAAGGGGGCTCAGAGGATTCAAGCGAAATTTTCCCCTACTACCTTAAATTGTATGAAAAATAGTGAGAAAGAATCAACGACATCTGTGTTCTAGTGGGAGGCCACAGTCCCCAAATATCCTTTCATACAGCTGTTCTCTTTTATTCAACAACTTGCCATCAAGCAGGAGTCCACAGAGAAGAAAAGAAATAAATGAACACACTACAAATGCCACTTAACATCTGCACAACACTTTACAATTTACAAAGTACACATATATTTTTCTCTCATATTACACACTTAAAAACTCTCAGAAGTACTAAAGTTCAGAGAAGTAACTTGCTTGAGGTCACATAGCTAGTAAGTGGCAATGGTGTGACTTAAACCCAGGTCTTCTAGCACCAAGTTAAGTTCTCATGAGAGAAGTTTGTTCAACTCACATTGTTCTCTTTGTAGAGGTAGGAGAGCACAGGCACACGTTCTTTACTTCTGAACTTCGAACTTCCAACCACCGTTCCCAATGTAACAGATTTAGGAACCACTATTTCAGGAGGGTAGGTACTGCATATCTAAAACAAAATAAACTCAATTTTTTTTAAACTCAATTTTTTTTACATATTTTTACCTGCTAGCAACAGGTTAGAATAGCAATCACTCAAGAATTAGCTGTCTGTTATTTATCATCTAGAATCATCCATTCCTCAGAAACAAGAACAAACTTATCCTTGATGGGAGGACATTCAAGATGGCAGAGGAGTAAGACGTGGAGATCACCATCCTCCCTACAAATACATGAAAAATACATCTACATGTGGAAAAACTCCTACAGAACATCTACTGAACGCTGGCAGAAGACCTCAGACTTCCCAAAAGGCAAGAAACTCCCCACTTACCAGGGTAGGGCAAAAGAAAAAAGAAAAAACAGAGACAAAAGAAAAGGGGCAGGACCTGCACCTCTGGGAGGGAGCTGTGAAGGAGGAAAAGTTTCCACATACTGGGAAGCCCCTTCACTGGCAGAGATGAGGGTGGTGGGGGGGAAGCTTCGGTGCCACAGAGGAGAATGCAGCAATAGGGGTGCAGAGGGCAAAGCAGAGAGATTCCCGCACAGAGGATCAGTGCCGACCAGCACTCACCAGCCTGAGAGGCTTGTCTGCTCACCTATTGGGGCGGGTGGGGACTGGGAGCTGAGGCTTGGGCTTTGGAGTTCAGATCGCAGGGAGAGGACAGGGGTTGGCTGCGTGAACACAGCCTGAAGGGGGCTAGTGCGACACAGCTAGCTGTCAGGGAGTCTGGGAGAGAGTATGGAACTGCCTAACAGGCAAGAGACCATTGTTTCAGGGTGCGCAAGGAGAGGGGATTCGGAGCATCTCATAAATGAGTTCCAGAGATGGGCGCAACTGCGGCTATCAGCGTGGACAACAGAGACGCGCATGAAACGCTAAGGCTGCTGCTGCCGCCACCAAGAAGCCTGTGTGCAAGCACAGGTCACTATTCACACCTCCCCTCCCAAAAGCCTGGGCAGCACGCCACTGCCAGGGTCCCGTGATCCAGGGACAACTTCCCCGGGAGAACACATGGCACGCCTCAGGCTGTTGTGACGTCACCTTGGCCTCTGCCGCTGCAGGCTCACCCCACATTCCGTACCCCTACCTCCCCACGGACTGAGTGACCCAAGGCTCCCTAATCAACCACACCTTGAACCCCCTCCTGTCTGGGCAAAGACCAGATGCCAGAGGGGGACCTACATGCAGAGGCGGGGCCAAATCCAAAGCTGAACCCCAGGAGATGTGCGAACAAAGAAGAGAAAGGGAAATTTCTCTGGGCAGCTTCAGGAGCAGCAGATTAAATAGCAACAATCAACTTGATGTACCCTGCATATCTGGAATACCTGAATAGACAATGAATTATCCCAAAATTGAGGTACTGGACTTTGGGAGCAACTGTAGACTTGGGGTTTTTGCTGTATGTGACTGACTAATTTCTGATTTTATGTTTATCTTAGTATAGTTTTCAGCACTTGTTATAATTGGTGGCTTTGTTTCTTGGTTTCGTTGCTCTCTTTTTTTCTTTAATTACTTTTTAAATATTTTTAATTTTAATATTTTTTCATTTTTTATTTTAATAACTTTTTATTTTATTTTATTTATTTACTTTTTCTTTCTCTTTTTTTTCTCCCTTTTCTTCTGAGACGTGTGGCTGACTGGGTCTTAATGCTCTGGCCGGGTGTCAGGCCTGAGTCTCTGAAGTGGGAGAGCCAAGTTCAGGACATTGGACCACCAGAGACCTCCCGGCCCCATGTAGTATCAATCAGCGAGAGCTCTCCCAGAGATTTCCAACTCAACGCTAAGACCCAGCTCCATTCAAGAACCAGCAAGGTCCAGTGATGGACACCCCAGGACAAACAACAGCAAGACAGGAACACAACCCAATCCATTAGCAGAGAGGCTGCCTAAAATCATAATAAGGTCACAAACACCCCAAAACACACCACCAGACGTGGTCCTGCCCACTAGAAAGACAAGATCCAGCCTCATCCATCAGAACACAGGCACCAGTACCCTCCACCAGGAAGCCTACACAATGAACTGAACCAACCTTATCCACTGAGGGAGGACACCAAAAGCAAAAGGAACTACGAACCTGCAGCCTGCAAAAAGGAGACCCCAAACACAGTAAGGTAAACAAAATGAGAAGACAGAGAAATATGCAGTAGATGAACGAGCAAGGTAAAAACCTACTAGACCAAACAAATGAAGAGGAAATAGGCAGTCTACCTGAAAAAGTATTCAGAGCAATGATAGCAAAAATGATCCAAAATCTCTGAAATAGAATGGAGAAAATAAAAGAAACATTTAACCTAGAAGAACTAAAGAGCAAACAATGAGGAACCACACAATAAATGAAATAAAAAATTCTATACGAGGAATCAACAGCAAATTAACTGAAGCAGAAGAACGGATAAGTGACCTGGAAGATGAAATAGTGGAAATAACTACCACAGAGAAGAATAAAGAAAAAAGAATAAAAAGAATCACGACAGTCTCAGAGACTTCTGGGACAACATTAAACACACCAACATTTGAATTACAGGGGTTCCAGAAGAAGAAGAGAAAAAGAAAGAGACTGACAAAATATTTGAAGTGATTATTGTTAAAAATTTCCCTAATATGGGAATGGAAATAGTCAATCAAATCCAGAAAGCACAGAGTCCCATATAGGATAAATCCAAGGAGAAACACGCCAAGACACATATTAATCAAAATATCAAAAATTAAATGCAAAGAAAAAATATTAAAAGCAGCAAGGGAAAAGCAACAAATAATATACAAGGGAATCCCCATAAGGTTAACAGCTGATATTTAGCAGAAACTCTGTAAGCAAGAAGGGAGTGGCAGGACACATTTAAAGTGATAACACGGAAAAACCTACAACCAAGATTACTCTTAACGAGCAATGATCTCATTCAGATTCAACAGAAAAATTAAAATCTTTACACACAAGCAAATGCAAAGAGAATTCAGCACCACCCAACCAGCTTCACAACAAATGCTAAAGGAACTTCTCTACACAGGAAAGACAAGGGAAGGAAAAGACCTACAATAACAAATCCAAAGCAATTAAGAAAACGGTAATAGGAGCATACATATTGATCATTACTTTAAATGTAAATGGATTCAATACTCCAACCAAATACACAGATTGGCGGAATGGATACAAAAACAGGACCCGTATATATACTGTCTAGAAGAGACCCACCTCAGATCTAGGGACACATACAGACTGAAAGTGAGGGGATGGAAAAAGATATTCCATGCAAATAGAAATAAAAGAAAGCTAGAGTAGCAATTCTCATATCACACAAAATAGACTTTAAAATAAACACTATTACAACAGACAAGAAGGACACCACGTAATGATCAAGGAATCAATCCAAGAAGAAGATATAACAATTGTAAATATTTATGCACCCAACGTAGGAGTACATCAATACATAGGGCAAATGCTAACAGACATAAAAGGGGAAATTGATAGTTACACAATAATAGTAGGGGACTTTAACACCCCATTTTCACCAATGGACAGACCATCCAAAATGAAAATAAATAAGAAAACACAAGCTTGAAATGACACATTAAAAAAGATGGACTTAATTGAAACTTATAGGACATTCCATACAAAAACAACAGAATACACTTTCTTCTCAAGTGCTCATGGAACATTCTCCAGGATATATCATATCATGGGTCACAAATCAAGCCTTGGTAAATTTAAGAAAATTGAAATTGTATCAAGTATCTTTCCTGACCACAACGCTATGAAACTAGATATCAATTACAGGAAGAAAACCATAAAAAACACAAACACATGGAGGATAAACAGTATGCTACTAAATAACAAAGAGATCACTAAAGAAATCAAAGAGGAAATCAAAAAATACCTAGAAACAAATGACAATGAAAACACAAAGAACCAAAACCTATGGGATGCAGCAAAAGCAGTTCCAAGAGGGAAGATTATAGCAATAGAATCCTACCTCAAGAAACAAGAAACATCTCAAATGAACAGCCTAACCTTACACCTAAAGCAATTATAAAAAGAAGAACCAAAAAAACCCAAAGTTACCAGAAGGAAAGAAACCATAAAAATCAGCTCAGAAATAAATGAAAAAGAAATGAAGGAAACAATAGCAAAGACCAAAAAAACTAAAAGCTGGTTCTTTGAGAAGATAAACAAAATTGATAACCATTAGCCAGACTCATCAAGAAAAAAAGGGAGAAGCCTCAAATCAACAGAATTACAAATGAAGAAGGAGAAGTAACAACTGACACTGCAGAAATACAAAGGATCAGGAGAGATTACTACAAGAAACTCTATGCCAATAAAATGGACAGCCTGGAAGAAATGGACAAATTCTTAGAAAAGCACAACCTTCTGAGACTGAACCAGGAAGAAATAGAAAATATAAACAGACCAGTCACAAGCACTGAAATTGAAACTGATTAAGAATCTTCGAACAAACAAAAGCCCACAACCTGATGGCTTCACAGGCGAATTCTAGCAAACATTCAGAGAAGAGCTAACACCTATCCTTCTCAAACTCTTCCAAAATATAGCAGAGGGAGGAACACTCCCAAACTCATTCTACGAGACCACCATCACCCTGATAACAAAACCAGACAAAGATGGCACAAAAAAAGAAAACTACAGGCCGGTATCACTGATGAATATAGATGCAAAAATCCTCAACAAAATACTAGCAAACAGAATCCAACAGCACATTCAAAGGATCATACACCGTGATCAAGTGGAGTTTATCCCAGGAATGCAAGGATTCTTCAATATATGCAAATCAATCAATGCGATACACCATATTAACAAACTGAAGGATAAGAACCATATGATAATCTCAATAGATGCAGAAAAAGCTTCTGACAAAATTCAACACCCATTTATTATAAAAACCCTCCAGAAAGTAGGCATACACGGAACGTATCTCAACATAAAAAAGGCCATATATGAAAAACTCACAGCCAACATTGTTCTCAATGGTGAGAAAATGAAACCATTTCCTCTAAGATGAGGAACAAGACAAGGTTGCTCACTCTCAACACTATTATTCAACATAGCTTTGGAAGTTTTAGTGACAGAAACGAGAGAAGAAAAGAAATAAAAGGAATCCAAATCAGAAAAGAAGTAAAACTTTCACTGTTAGCAGATGACATGACACTATATATAGAGAATCCTAAAGATGCTACAAAAAACTACTAGAGCTAATCAATGAATTTGGTAAAGTAGCAGGATACAAAATTAAGGCAAAGAAATCTCTTGCATTCCTATACACTACTGATGAAAAATCTGAAAGAGAAATTAAGGAAACACTCCCATTTATCATTGCAACAAAACGAATATAATACCTGAGAATAAACCTAATGAAGGAGACAAAAGACCTATATGCAGAAAACTGTAAGACAGTGATAAAAGAAACTAAAGATGATAAAAATAGATGGAGAGATATACCATGCTCTTGGATTGGAAGAATCAACATTGTGAAAATGACTATACTACCCAAAGCAATCTACAGATTCAATGCAATCCCTATTAAACCACCAGTGGCATTTTTCACAAAACAAAAACAAAAAATTGCACAATTTGTATGGAAACACAAAAGACCCCAAATAGCCAAAGCAATCTTGAGAAAGAAAAACAGAGCTGGAGGATTCAGGCTCCCTGACTTCGGACTATACTACAAAGCTACAGTAATCAACACAGTACAGTACTGTCACAAAAACAGAAATATAGGACAATGGAACAGGATAGAAAGCGCAGAGATAAACCCACCTACATATGGTCACCTTATCGTTGATAAAGGAGGCAAGAATATACAATGGAAAAAAGACAGCCTCTTCAATAAGTGGTGCTGGGAAAACTGGACAGCTACATGTAAAAGAATGAAATTAGAACACTTCCTAACATCATACACAAAAATAAACTCAAAATGGATTAAAGCCCTAAATGTAAGAACAGACACTATAAAACTCTTAGAGGAAAACATAGGCAGAACACTCTCTGACATAAATCACAGCAAGATCCTTTTTGACCCATCTCCTAGAGAAATGGAAATAAAAATAAAAATAAACAAATGGAGCCTAATGAAACGTAAAAGCTTCTGCACAGCAAAGGAAACCATAAACAAGACGAAAAGACAACCCTCAGAATGGGAGAAAATATTTGCAAATGAAGAAAATGACAAAGGATTAATCTCCAAAGTTTACAAGCAGCTCATGCAACTGAATATCAATAAAACAAAGAACCCAATCCAAAAATGGGCAGAAGACCTAAATAGACATTTCTCCAAGGAAGATGTACAGATTGCCAACAAACACATGAAAGAATGCTCAACATCACTAATCATTAGAGAAATGCAAATCAAAACTACAATGAGGTATCACCTCACACCAATCAGAATGGCCCTCATCAAAAAATCTAGAAACAATAAATGCTGGAGAGGGTGTGGAGAAAAGGGAACCCTCTTGCACTGCTGGTGAGAATGTAAATTGATAGAGCCACTATGGAGAACAATATGGAGGTTCCTTAAAGAACTAAAAATAGAACTACCATACGACCCAGCAATCCCACTACTGGGCATATACCCTGAGAAAACCGTAATTCAGAAAGAGTCATGTACCACAATGCTGACTGCAGCTCTATTTACAATAGCCAGGACATGGAAGCAACCTAAGTGTCCATCGACAGATGAATGGATAAAGAATATGTGGCACATATATACAATAGAATATTGCTCAGCTATAAAAAGAAACAAAATTGAGTTATTTGTAGTGAAGTGGATGGACCTAGAGTCTGTCATACAGAGTGAAGTAAGTCAGAAAGAGAAAAACAAATATGCTAACACATATTTACGGAATCTGAAAAAAAAAAGGGTTCTGAAGAACCTAACGGTAGGACAGGAATAAACACACAGACATAGAGAATGGACTTGAGGACACAGGGAGGGGGAAGGGTAAGTTGGGACGAAGTGAGAGTGGCATGGACATATATACACTATGAAATATAGCCAGTGGGAAGCACACGCATAGCAGAGGGAGATCAGCTCGGTGCTTTGTGACCACCTAGAGGGGTGGGATAGGGAGTGTGGGAGGGAGACGCAAGAGGGAGGGGATACAGGGATATATGTATACGTATAGCTGATTCACTCTGTTACACAGCAGAAAGTAACACAACGTTGTAAAGCATTTATACTCCAATAAAGACGTTAAAAAAATACCCTTGATGTAAAAAGCTCTTCCAATTATGCTATTATTTTCTAGAAAGGAAGATATTGAGATATATAAGAACAAAATGTACCTTTACAATAACTAACTTTATAGGTAGAAATGAATGTATAATCTACCCTGAAACTCCTACACTTGCCTAACTGAGAAAACAATGTATATTATAAGCAAGTAAATTAAAACAAATAGACTCAAATGCAAGCCAGACAGGTAAAGAAGGGGGAAACATGATTTACCCTTTCTTAAAATGCTTACTAGGTTCGTAATATGCACATCTTGAGGACCTTTAAAATCCTAGTCTTGCGGTAGAAGTATTGACATTTTAGGTAGGACTTACTCTATAAGACTGATAAACTATCTCTAATTTATCAGCTTTTAGTGGTTTCCAAAATATATTGTTCCAAAGAGACAGTGACAAAATATTATAACAGCACAGACCTGATATTGGCATATTAATTCTAATCCCTCCTCTAAGAATGGATCAAACAAATTAAAAAATGAATACGCAAAAGAAGTTCAAGGTGGAATAGATCAGGAATGGCTCTACGTAAATCGTTAAAGCCAGTGTCTCAGAATGCAGAACATTTGAAAGAGAAAAAGTTCTCTACCCATCCCCTTACCTAGATGTAGGCTTTGGATAAGCTGGTCATAAAAAGAGAAATAAACGTAGTTTCCCTTTCAACTCAGAAGGCTACACGTGTGAAAGGTGCCAAAGGAGCTATTTCAGACCTCATTTGGGGGATTTAGACACATATTTGAACTGGAAAGAATCCACCTCATCTCTTCTCATTCCTGTTAATTATGACTCTAACCAGCCACCTCACCCTGCTGAGTGATAGCTCATCAGTCCAATATCTAGTGGATATTCAAAACGTAATTACCAGAGAAGGACCTTCAAGATGACAGAGGAGTATGACGTGGAGATCACCTTCCTCCCCACAAGTACATCAAAAATACATCTACATGTGGAACAACTCCTACAGTACACCTACTGAAGGCTGGCAAAAGACCTCAGACTTCCCAAAAGGCAAGAAACTCCCCATGTACCTGGCTATGTGGCTGACAGGATCTTGGTGCTCCGGCCAGATGCTTGAATCTCTGAGGTGGGAGAGCCAAGTTCAGGACACTGGACCACCAGAGACCTCCCACCCCACGTAATATCAATCGGCGAGAGCTCTCCCAGAGACCTCCGTCTCAATGCTAAGACCCAAATCCATTCAACGACCAGAAAGCTCCAGTGCTGGACACCCCATGGCAAACACCTAGCAAGACAGGAACACAACCCCACCCATTAGCAGAGAGGCTGCCTAAAATCATAATAAGGTCACAGACACCCCAAAGCACATAACCGGATGCTGTCCTGCCCACCAGAAAGACAAGATCCAGCCTCATCCATCAGAACACAGGCACCAATCCCCTCTACCAGGGAGCCTACAAAAACCACTGAACCAACATTACCCAATGGGGGCAGACACCAAAAACAACAGGAACTACAAACCTGCAGACTGCAAAAAGAGGACGCCGAAAACAGTTAGTGCAGCAAAATGAGAAGACAGAGAAATACGCAGTAGATGAAGGAGCAAGGCAAAGACCCACCAGACCAAACAAATGAAGAGGAAATAGGCAGTCTACCTGAAAAAGTATTCAGAGTAATGATAGTAAAGATGATACAAAACCTTGGAAATAGAATGGAGAAAATACAAGAAACGTTTAACATAGAATAACTAAAGAGCAAACGATGAACAACACAATAAATGAAATAAAAAATTCTCTAGAAGGAAGCAATAGGAGAACAACTGAGGCAGAAGAACGGATAAGTGACCTGGAAGATAAAAACGTGGAAATAACTACTACAGAGCATAATAAAGAAAAAGGAATGAAGAGAATTGATGACACTCTCAGAGACTTCTGGGAAAACATTAAACACACCAACATTCGAATTATAGGGGTCCCAGAAGAAAAACAGAAAAAGAAAGAGACTGAGAAAATATTTGAAGAGATTTTAGTTGAAAACTTCCCTAACATGGGAAAGGAAATAGTCAATCAAGTGTAGGAAGTGCAGAGTCCTATACAGGATAAATCCAAGGAGAAACATGCCAAGACACATATTAATCAAACTATCAAGAATTAAATACAAACAAAAAATGTTAAAAGCAGTAAGGGAAAAGCAGCAAATAACATACAAGGGAATCCCCATAAGGTTAACAGCTGACCTTTCAGCAGAAACTCTGTAAGCCAGAAGGAAGTGGCAGGACATATTTAAAGTGATGAAAGGGAAAAACCTACAACCAAGATTACTTTACCCAGCAAGGATCTCATTCACATTCGATGGAGAAATTAAAATCTTTACACACAAGCAAATACTAAGAGAATACAGCACCACCAAACCAACTTCACAGCAAATGCTAAAGGAACTTCTCTACTCAGAAAAGACAAGAGAAGGAAAACACCTACAATAACAAATCCAAAGCAATTAAGAAATGGTAAGAGGAACATGCATATCGATAAATACTTTAAACAAAAATGGATTAAATGCTCCAACCAAAAGACACAGATTGGCTGAATGGATACAAAAACAGGACTCGTATATATCCTGTCAACAAGAGACCCTCTGCAGACCTAGGGACACATACAGACTGAAAGTGAGAGGATGGAAAAAAATATTCCATGCAAATGGAAATCAAAAGAAAGCTGGAATAGAAATTCTCATATCATACAAAATAGACTTTAAAATAAACACTATTACAACAAAGAAGGACACTACATAATGATCAAAGAATCAATCCAAGAAAAAGATATAACAATTGTAAATATTTATGCAGCCAACATAGGAGTACGTCAATGTATAAGGCAAATGCTTAGAGCCTTAAAAGGGGAAATCGATAGTTACACAGTAATAATAGGGGACTTTAAACACCCCACTCTCACCAATGGAGACATCATCCAAAATGAAAATAAATAAGGAAACACAACCTTTAAACGACACATTAAACAAAATGGACTTAATTCATATTTATAGGACATTCCATCCGAAAACAACAGAATACACTTTCTTCTCAAGTGCTCATGGAACATTCTCCAGGATAAATCCTATCTTGAGTCACAATTCAAGCGTTGGTAAATTTAAGAAAACTGACATTGTATCAACTAACTTTTTTGACCACAACTATGATATCTCTAGCTAGGAGACTAGATATCAATTACAGGAAAAAAAACTGTATAAAAACACAAACACATGGAGGATAAACAATGTGCTACTAAATAACCAAGAGATCACTGAAGATATCAAAGAGGAGATCGAAAAATACCTAGAAACAAACGACAATGAAAACACGATGACCCAAAACCTATAGGATGCAGCAAAAGCTGTTCTAAGAGGGAAGTTTATAGCAATACAATCCTACCTCAAGAAACAAGAAAAATCTCAAATAAACAACCTAACATTCCACCTAAAGCAATTAGAGAAAGAAAAACAAAAGAAACCCAAAGTTAGAAGAAGGAAAGAAACTATAAAAATCAGATCAGAATAACTAAAAAAAAATGAAGAATATGATAGCAAAGATCAATAAAACTAAAAGCTGGTTCTTTGAGAAGATAAACAAAATTGATAAACCATTAGCCAGACTCATCGAGAAAAAGAGTGAGAAGACTCAAATCAACAGAATTACAAATGAAAAAAAAGGAACAACTGACACTGCAGAAATACAAAGGATCATGAGAAATTACTACAAGCAACTATATGCCAATAAAATGCACAACCTGGAAGAAATGGACAAATTCTTAGAAAAGCACAACCTTCTGATACTGAACCAGGAAGAAGCAGAAAATATAAACAGATGAATCAAAAGCACTGAAATTGAGACTGTGATTAAAAATCTTCCAACAAACAAAAGCCCACAACCTGATGGCTTCACAGGCGAATTACATCAAGCATTTAGAGAAGAACTAACACCTATCCTTCTCAAAGTCTTCCAAAATATAACAGAGGGAGGAACGCTCCCAAACTCATTCTATGAGGCCACCATCACCCTGATACCAAAACCAGACAAAGATGTCACAAAGAAAGAAAACTACAAGCCAATATCACTGATGAACATAGGTGCAAAAATCCTCAACAAAATACTAGCAAACAGAATCCAACAGCACATTAAAAGGATCATACACAATGATCAAGTGGGGTTTATACCAGGAATGCAAGGATTCTTCAGTATATGCAAATAAATCAATGTGATATACCATATTAACAAACTGAAGGCTAAAAACCATATGATCATTTCAATAGATTCAGAAAAAGCTTTTGACAAAATTCAACACCCATTTATGATAAAAGGCCTCCAGAAAGTAGACATAAAGGGAATTTAACCTCAACATAATAAAGGCCATGTATGACAAACCCACAGCCAACATTGTTCTCAATGGTGAAACTGAAACCATTTCCACTAAGATCATGAACAATACAAGTTTGCCCACTCTCACCACTATTATTCAATATAGTTTTGGAAGTTTTAGCCACAGCAATTTAGAGAAGAAAAATAAGTAAAAGGAGTTCAAATAGGAAAAGAATTAAAACTGTCACTGTTTGCAGATGACAAGATACTATACATAGAGAATCCTAAAGATGCCACCAGAAAACTACTAGAGCTAATCAATGGATTTGATAAAGTAGCAGGATACAAAATTAATGCACAGAAATCTCTTGCATTCCTATACACTAATGATGAACAAACTGAAGAGAAATTAAGGAAACACTCCCCTTTACCACTGCAACAAAAAAAATAAAATACCTAGGAATAAACCTACCTAAGGAGACAAAAGACCTGTATGCAGAAAACTATAAGATACTGACGAAAGAACTTAAAGATGATACAGATGGAGAGATATACCATGTTCTTGGATTGGAAGAATCAACATTGTGAAAATGACTATACTACCCAAAGCAATCTACAAATTCATTGCAATCCCCATCAAACTACCAATGGCATTTTTCACAGAACTAGAACAAATAATTTCACAATTTGTATGGAAACACAAAAGACCCTGAACAGCCAAAGCAATCTTGGGAAAGAAAAATGGAGCTGAAGGAATCAGGCTCCCTGGCTTCAGACTATACTACAAAGCTACAGTAATCAAGACAGTATGGTACTGGCACAAAAACAGAAATATAGATCAATGGAACAGGATAGAAAGCCCAGAGATAAACCCACCCACATTTGGTCACCTTATCTTTGATAAAGGAGGCATGAATATACAAAGGAGAAAAGACAGTCTCTTCAATATGTTGTGCTCGGAAAACTGGACAGCTACGTGTAAAAGAATGAAATTAGAACACTCCGTGACACCATACACAAAAATAAACTCAAAATGCATTAAATACCTAAATGTAAGTCCAGACACTATAAAACTCTTACAGTAAAACACAGGCAGAATACTCTATGACATAAATCACAGCAACATTCTTTTTGATCCACCTCCTAAAGAAATGGAATTAAACAAAAATAAACAAATGGGACCTAATGAAACTTAAAAGCTTTTGCACAGCAAAGGAATCCATAAACAAGACGAAAAGACAACCCTCAGAATGGGAGAAAATATTTGCAAACGGAGCAACTGACAAAGGATTAATCTGCAAAATATACAAGCAGCTCATGCAGCTCAATATTAAACAAACAAACAACCCAATCCAAAAATGGGCAGAAGACCTAAACAGACATTTTCTAAAGAAGATATACAGATTGCCAACAAACACATGAAAGGATGCTCAACATCACTAATCGTTAGAGTAATGCAAATCAAAACTGTAATGAGGCATCCCCTCACACCAGTCAGAATGGCCATCATCAAAAAATCTACAAACAATAAATGCTGGAGAGGGTGTGGAGAAAAGGGAACCCTCTTGCACTGTTGGTGGGAATGCAAATTGATACAGCCACTATGGAGAACAGTGTGGAGGTTCCTTAAAAAACTAAAAATAGAACTACCATACGATGCAGCAATCCCACTACTGAGCATATACCCTGAGAAACCCTTAATTCAAAAAGAGTCATGTACCACAATGTTCACTGCAGCTCTATTTACAATAGCCCAGACACGGAAGCAACCTAAGTGTCCATCAACAGATGAATGGACACAGAAGATGTGGCACATATATACAATGGAATATTACTCAGCCATAAAAAGAAATGAAATTGAGTTTTTTGTAGTGAGGTGGAAGGACCTAGAGTCTGTCATACAGAGTGAAGTAAGCCAGAAAGAGAAAAACAAATACCGTATGCTAACACATATTTATGGAATCAAAAAAAAAGAAGGTTCTGAAGAACCTAGGGGCAGGACAGGAATAAAGACACAGATGTAGAGAATGGACTTGAGGACACAGGGAGGGTGAAGGTTAAGCTGGGACGAAGTGAGAGAGTGGCATGGACTTACATATACTCCCAAATGTAAAATTGATTACATTTGATTACATTGATTTCACATAGCATACATGTGCTATGTTGGAAGCAGCCGCATAGCACAGGGAGATCAGCTCGTGCTTTGTGACCACCTAGAGGGGTGGTATATGGAGAATGGAAGGGAGATGCAAGAGGGAGGATATATGGGGATATATGTATACGTATAGCTGATTCACTTTGTTATAAAGCAGAAACTAACACACCATTGTAAAGCAATTATACTCCAATAAAGATGTTAAAAAGAAAACAAAACTGAAATACCAGAAAGTCATTAAATTTACTGTCTTTTTACGATAGTAAAAAGCTGGAAATGAAGATCCAACAGTTCAGAAATACTACTTAAACACCCTATGCAGAAAAGTTATCATAGCAGGCCTGACTGCTGTCCTTGGAAAGGCCAACTTGCAAGGTTGCCCCTTGGCTGATGCCTGTGAGCTTGAATTTTGGAAAGGTTCCCTCCATTCCCTAACTGATAAGAGTGACTCACTGTGCCTAAACTGTACAAACAATGTGGTTTATGCTAAATACTTGCTTTCCTTGTGAGCATCTAGAACTTTGGTATACACCAGGCAGAGTGCTTATGTGACCAACCCCCAATAAAAATCCTGGCAATGATTCTCCAATGAGCTTCTCTAATAAAACACGTTTTTCACATGTTGTCACAATTTGTTGCTAGAGGAGTTAAAGCACATCCTATGTGACTCCCCTGGGAGAGGGCTCTGAAGTTTGTGCCTGGTTTTCTCCAGACTTCACCCCTTTTCCCTTTGCTGATTTTGCTTTCTATCCTTTCACTGTAATAAATCACAGTCACAAGTATGACTATATGCCAGGTCCTGCGAGTCCTCCTAGTGAATCAATGTGCTTGAGGGATGGTCTTGGGGACCCCCAACACATTCCCAAGCTTCTATATTTGGCTCAGGGCTCTTTCTTGAGACCTAGACTCAAATGCTTGATAACAAATACCTGATATGTTTTTAATCACCTTGAATTCAAGTCTAAAACTGAAGACACTGTCTGTCCTTCTCCTTGTGCTCCTTATCTTGCTAACATATCCATAACCACTTGGGTCACCTAAGCCAGAAACCAGGAAACCTGGGATGCATACTAAACTTCTCCCTCTTTCTCCCAACCACATTAATGTGTCACCAGGTTCTTTTAATTCTACCACTTAAATATCCCTTAAAACCATCTCCTCCTCTCCATCCACAGTCATTGCCTTAGTTCAGGTTCTCATCACTTCTCATATCACTCTCCTGCATTCTTAGTTCCAGCAAACCAATTCTCCATACCAAAACCAAAGTCATCTTTCTAAAATAAAAATATACTTACAGTCCTTTCCAGCTTAAAATAAATACTCTTGTGATTGCTCTCTTCAGGATAATGTTCAAATTCCTCAATCTAGCCATGAAGCCTTTCATGATCTGAGTTCACTTACTGACCTCTTTCCTTCTCTCTCTGTGTAGGTTAGGATAGAATTCCTTCTCCAGGCTATTACCCAAAGCATAAGGCTGTTTCTGGCTTCCCAGTCTGAATTCCATATTCTTCATCTATGCTCCCATAGCACCCTATGCTTTAGACTATGAGAACTCTGACTCGGTGTTTTGAGTGCACTAGTTATTTAAAAAAAGCTTGTTGAATTGCTGAATGTTGAATGAAAAGGAGAGATCATGAGTTGTTTTTTCCCTTTTCTTAAAAATTTGCTGGTATTCTTCTGTTTTAATTAAATGAACCAAAAGAAAGCAACAATGAAAAAATTACCTCATAGTTTCTGTTGGCGTCTGTTATGGTCCAGTACCTGTTAGGAAGTCCCATACGTCCAAAGTCTGATATTGGGTCAATCAGCTTCCATCCATTTTCCCTCATCTCTTTTGAGGATTTGGGATTGTAAGAAAAAGCATACAGATCTTCATGTAATGCTAGAGAAGAAAGATAGGCATGAAAACAAAGTAATAATGAGTGAAACTTAATACCAAATAGTGCAAAAAAGCCTAGATTTTCTTCTCTCTAAGGGAATGTTTGTCAACAGCCCCTGAAAAGGACAATAGTTTGTGTACAAGGTTGCCTTTATTTGTATACAAGGCATAAGAACTGAAATATTGCTTCAGAGTCTTCTTTTAAAAATATTTAAATTTATATGATCCCAATACAAAGCAGGAACATTCTGCCTGGTTTCCTGTGAATTGCTGGATAATGGACTGAACTCAAGCTTCCAGGTTTCACATCCTAAGAAAGTGGTCCTTACCATAAGTTTTTAACTGAACTTCAATGTCCCAATTGCACTGTTTGTTGTAACATACTGCAAAACATTAACAGTGTTCTTGCATTCTACTCGTCAGGTCAATACCTGTTTCTGGCTGATAAATGGCCATTTCTTCTCTTCTTCTGGTCAACCCCACTTCCTCCCTTCACAAAGTTCAACATGTAATCAATAACTCATTTGACCAACTTATGTGGCAGTAACTTTTCCAGAGATGGATGGAGTCTTCCAGAGCCTTTTACAAAGTGTTGGGCCAGCTAACAGATAGCCTCTGTCAATAGAGCACCAGCAAATTCTAAGAAATTATTCTAGGGAAAGGGTAGAAGAAAATGGGGAGGGAAATGTAATTTTAATCCACAGACTAGGACATTAGTCCACAGGCTAAAATCAGAGGAAGCTGATGGGTTAGCAACCTGGAGTTGGGGCTGGAAGATGAGAGGGTGAGGCTGGAGGAAGCAGGGATAACTGCATTAAGGACTCTGATAAACGTCCCTAGTTTGCTAGTTGGAACTAAAAGTAGGGGTAGGAACAATAGGCCAAACATAAAGCTTGCAGGACAACAGTAAACAAATTTTGCTCCAAAGCAGTCTTACTTCCTGAAGTGTTGAAAAATTTACAAGTTGATACTTAAGAGGAAAGAGGGAAAGAGAAGGAAATAACAGCTGTTAAACATCTACTATATACCAAGTACAGAGTAAAAATGCACACATGCATTTAAACCTCAAAACAACCACCACAGGGAGCTTATACTATCATTATTTTTACAGGTGAGGAAGCTGAGTTCAAAGGTTATGTATCTTGTCCAAATACCATGGAGCTGTAAGAGGCAAAGCCCAGATTCAAACTCTGCTCTATTTAACTCCATAACCAATGATCTTTCCATTATGCCATTCTGGGAGAAAAAATTACAATGGTTTTAGATAAAAATACTATCATAACTACCTGGCTGAGAAAGCTTTAACAGTGAAATGTAAACCTCATGGCACACAACGTCAGATTCTAAAACAAAGTGGGCCACCCGGAAGTTCTTACAGCGGAGGATCAGGGGACAACCCAGGCTAGTGATGGACAACTTCTCCACAGTGGCAATATGATGCAGTGCAATCTACAAAACAGAAAAGAACCAAAATAATTCACAGACATGCACTAGATCTATCACTCTCAGTGTGCCTGACTCTCAGTAACGGTAACAGCATGGCCAGAGATGTGATCACATCTACAGCCTACAACCATCCTTTGTAAGGTACAACTGGGTTTCTTTTAAACAGAAGTAAATAGTGGTAAAGCAATGAATAGCAAATTACAATATTATAAAACTTCCCTCTCCTTAGGGATATAAGGTTAAGAGATTTACGGGGCAATTGTGATGAACTGGCTCAGAACAAATGGCTTCTAGCATGCTGTGGTGGAGTTTAAAAATCATAGTAGAATGATTGTCAGGAAAATAGAACTTCCTTTTTTTCTACCAAATTACTAATTAAAATGATTAATAATTGGTATTGTGCTTTACTGCTCATGAGGTAGTCCATGATCATTAACTATTTAATCCCTGTAACAACACTTTGACGTATAATCATCCCATTTCAGGAATGAAGAAACCAAAGCTCTGAGAAGTGAAGTCTTCATCTTCATCAGAGGCCACACAGCCAAAAAGTGGCACAAACAGGATTTGAACCATGGCAGTCTAACTTTGTTCAGGGTTATTTCTCTAGAAATTCTAAACTCTAGTCCTGGAATTAGGATTTAACTAGAAATATTACAGGGAAAATTTATCTTCCACATTTTAGACTCCAGTGACAGTGAAGCAAAGAATGAAATGGGGGAAATTTTTACCTAAGTGACTAAGGGAATGAGTAGAGACTATAAGACTACGGACTAAAAGAACTATACATAAGCACTGCACTGCAGTTAATAAAGTTGTTTCCCATGGGAGTACAGGTTAATAATTCTGATTTTTTTAAAAATGAAGGCTTATTAAATTTTTAATCTCATGATTCCTGCTCATGCTGATGCCAGCAAAACAGAAATGCATGGAAAGGGAACTGGTACAAGAAACTGTATACAAATAATACAAGTCTCTCTTTATAATTTCAAAAAGACATGGAATCATGGTTTTACATTTTAGTCTTTGATGTTCTCCTCCTATCTGTGTCTCTGATGTTTCCTACAACTAGAGCCTGAATGTACTCTTTTCATTCTCTGGACTCCCTGTCCTGTGCCTGGAATGGCCTTCCGATCATCATTGTCTTTTCTTTTCCTCCATCTCACACAGTCTATGCCCCAGTCCCCATTTATTTGGAAAAGAAATCTCTTCCTGGAAATCTTTCAATCATATCCATCATCTAAGAATGGGGTAGATGTAGGGACTATTCACATATTCTGAGAAGGAATTTTCCATCTTAATTTCTGTCTTAACTATTCTGTCAAACTCAATTCCTGTTATGGCAGTTTTGAAGGGCCATAAAAACTATTGATAATGTAACAGGAATTAATGTATCAAATTTCAAGAAAATCAAAGCCCTGTTGATCAATATGGGAGACCTGTGTTTGGGTAGTAAAACAGTGATCATCGAGATCAGGTGCCAGGCAAAAACTGGTGAATTGGAAAGAGGCAGAAAGTGAAGCAGACTAAGGATGGAAAGAGCTTCATTAATAGTACTAATTGGGTAAATATGCCTCCTTTGACATATAGAAATAATTAACATAAGTTCTCCCTTCCCAATCTAGTCCATTAGGTTTGAAATAATACCCAGTAGAAACAAATCTGGAGACATGTGCTGTCTGTAAATGCAGGTAGAAAGGGGAAAGGCTCATGGCACAGTACTAAAGAACTGGTTCCCAAACTGTTAGAAATGGAAGAGTCCTTACTAATTATATAATCTAACAACCTCATTTTACATATGAGGAAACTGAAGCCCAGAGAGCAAGAGTCACTTACCCAAGGTCATATAGCCAGTTAGTGCACAACTGAGTCTAGCTAGAACCAACTCTCCTGATTCCTCTTTTCTCATTCCTTTCATCATAACAAAGTGAACAAGATACAATGTCATATGGGGAAAGCTCACAGTGTTTTTAAAAAGGAAGTATTAAAATGCTTCTTTCAAATGTATATTCTGTTTAATTCATTTTATACTTATATAATCATATCTATCATGTGCCAAACACCATTTTAAGCATTTACAACATTAACTTTTTTATTCCATAACCAGGTATTATTTCCTCTATTTTAGAGATGAGGGAAGTGAGCCTCAGAGAAGTTAAATAACTTGCCCAAGGTTACAAAGGTAGTAAATGTTGAAGCTGGGATTTCACCCTGAGCAGACTGGCTCTAGAGTCTGTGATCTTAATCACTATGCTATGCCATATACCAGAAGCATGTTTTACTTGTTACAGAGGGCTAAGCATAAGTCTGACTAATGATTAAGATTAAACGGTCCTACTTTAGGATGAGGTAGGCATAAAGTAACATTAGCGGTGCTAAACTAATTAGACAACATTGTTTAAAGGTATAACAAAACACACACACATACACACACACACCCACACACACACCCACCCTCCCCCCCCACACACACACCACCCTGTCTTAGGTCAGAGTGTTGGTCAAAATTATTGATACTCAAAATGTAGTCCATGAGCCACCAGCATCACCTGAGAGCGCTTTAGAAATTTAAAATCTGAGGCCTGAGATTCTGCATTTTTAGTAAGCTCCCAGGTGATACAGATGTTCTTGGTTTTTGGACCACACTTTATAGGTAGCAAGGCTTTAAATTACTTCGGGATGCTTACCAAGTAGGCTCAGAAAATGAGCAGAGACTACTTTACCTAAAAATATTGAGGAAAAGTCCCATGTAGCTTAAGATGACTATAGTCAACAACTTGAGGGACGAGAAATCATATGATTCAATCTCTGAAAAGACCCTCCCCCAGAATAGATTCTTTGAAGAAAAGGTTTTACAGCAATTTAACTGTTAACTGAAATTTAACCATGTTAGAAAGCATGTATACACAACTCTTCCAGACCCTTTGATATTTTTGCTCATGAACATACCCATGTCTCTTTTCGGGCTGCACCAGAAGCCTCCACGTAGATCAGGTGGGTTGCAGTAAGATATAGACTCCCATTAGCTGGTTTCTTACCTACATAACGATCCAGTAATTTCACGTTTTCTACCTGTTATATGAGGGGGGAGAAAAATACAGATTCAGTTATCAACTCACCACCTGTGATTAAAGTGGTGTAATTCACAGCAAGATAAATGCTGTTAATTTGCTATAAAATTTCTTTGAGGCTTTCTAGGTCCTGTCAAAGTGGCAAACTGGTATGATCTGTGTTTCCTTTTCCAAAATCAGCCCTGAAGAAACTATAAAAGTGAGAGGGAAACGTGGATTCTTAGAAGGATTAAAATTCTAGATGATGTTACTATGATGGGGTAGATGTGTGTGGAAGATAAATAGGACATAAGAGCCTGCTGAGGTACTAATCTTGTTAGAGGGAAGTGTCAGTTACTGTATGTGGAAAAATCAATAGGTGTAAATAACGTGAGATTAGATCTTAAGTTAAAGGGCAAGAAAATAGAGTATATAACTTTCTAAAAAGCAGGAGAAAACTTGATCTATTCAGTGGAAAGTAGGAAAGAAACAAAAAAAGGAGCAAACAAAAAAACCCCAAAAAGGGTACCATAAATGGAAAGTATAAAATTAAATGCCAGAAATAAGTCCCAATATAAGAGAAATAACAAATGTACACAAATTAAACTTACCAGTTAAAAGACAGACTTAGAGACTGAATTAAAACAAATACTCAACAATATTCAGTCTAGAAGATATATACCTAAAATAAAGATGTAAATAAGTTGAAAATAAAAAGATAGAAAAGATATACTAGACAAATATGAACAAAGCTTGAGTAGATTTAATATCTGACAAAATAGAATCAAGAGACAAAGAACAACAGGACAAGAAGATATATTGATCATAGATATATATGCATCTTACAAGACAGTTTCAAAATACATCTTGCTTGATGTACTTGCTTGTAGCAGAACTGCAGAGAGAAAAGAAACACTTGGATACTTTAACACTTTAGTTAGGAATTGATAGATCAAGCATACAAAAATAAAAAACAAAAATGAATAGAGATACAGTATACTTGCACAGTACAACTACAAAGTTCAAGCTATTAGACATACAGAGAACTCTGTATCCAACAAATAAAGAACATAAAGTCATTCAAGACAACTAATAGAACATTTCTAAAAAGACATCATGATAATGGCTGTAAAGGAAGCCTCAGTAAATTCTAAAGGTTCAATATCACACAGTCTACATTCTCCAACCATGACACAATGACATTAGAAATTAATAACAAAATAATAGGCAAAGTTAGCATATGTTTGGAAACAAAATAGCATACTATTAAATTAACCTTGGGTTAAAAGGAAATCATAAATAAAATTAATAAATATTTAGAAGTGAATAGTAATAAAAACACAGCAAATGAAAATTTGTGGGGCACAGAAGGAAATGTATACCTTTAAGTAAACTTATCATTAAAGAAGAAACGTTGATAAACTAGTTAAGCATTCAATGCAATGAAGAAAGCAAAAGAACAGAGAAACAAGGAAGACAAAGGACAGAAATTAAGAAGCAGAGAATTGCCCCCCCCCCACATACACACACATACCAAAAAAACCAACAGAAAAGATGAACAAAACTAGAATTTAATTATTTTAAAAGGTTAATAGATCTTTTTAAATTAATTTTTATTGGAATATGGTTGCTTTACAATGTTGTGTTAGCCTCCACTGCACAACAAAATGAATCAGCAATACACATACAGATATCCCCTCCCTTTTGGACTTCCCTCCCATTTAGGTAGAGTTCCCTGTGCTATAGAGTATGTTCCCAACAGTTGTCTATTTTATACATAGTATCAATAATGTATATGTGTAAATCCCAGTCTCCCAATTCCTCCCACCGCACCCCTTTCCCCCTTGGGATCCATACATTTGTTCTCTACGTCTGTGTCTCTATTTCTGCTTTGCAAATAAGATCATCTATACCATTTTTCTAGATTCCACATATATGCATTATTAAATGATATTTGCTTTTCTCTTTCTGACTTACTTCACTCTGTATTACACTCTCTAAGTCCATCCACGTCTCTACAAATGACCCAATTTCATTCCTAAAGGTTAATAGATCTTTGACAAGACTGATCAGGAAAAAAAGGGAAAAGAGGCAAATACACAAGCTACAGAATGAAAAAGGGAAAACAATGTAACAAATTTCTTTAAATAAGAGTATTATGAACAATATGCTAATAAATTGAAAAACCTACATGAAGTGAAAAAATTCCAAGGAAAATACCTCAGGATGACTTATTAGTGAATTCTACCAAACTTCCAAGAAACAGACTACCTTATCCAATTGACTCCAGTTATTAGAAAAAGAATGACAGTCTATTTTATGTATGAGGCTAGCGTAATCTTGATTCTAAAACCAAATAGACAACTATAAGAAATGAAAATTTATATCCATTTCACTTAAGAAATGTAGATGCAAAAAAATCCAAATAAAAATTATTTAGTGAATCAACAGTATATTTTTAAAAATACATTTGATCAAGTAAATTTAACTCAAGAAAGCAAAGATAGTTCAACATTGAAAAACTTCAATGGAAAACATCACATTAACAGATTAAAAGAGAAAAATCAAATGCTTTATCTCAATTAATAGAGAAAAATACTTTTGAGTTCACTTCTATTTATGATAGCTCTTAGTGAATTAGGAACAGAAGTAAACATCCTTAACTTGGTAAAGATTATATATCAAGAGCCTACAAAGAATGTCATGTGTAATGGAGAAACTAAATGCATTAATTTAAAATCGCAAAAAAGACAAACTGGACCCATCTATCACTGCTACTCTTTTAGATATCCTAGCCAATACAATAAGAAAAAACAGGGGGAAAATTAAGACATGAAAGGATTGGAAGTGAAGTGCTATATCCGGCACAATTTACTGGGAAGATAATTTTCCCAATAAAAAGATAATAGAAGATCTTCTACCAAGAAAAAAACAAAAGAATCAACAAACTATTAGAACTTAAATCAGAGGAATTCAGCAAGGTTGCAAGATAAAATATCAACCTACGAAACTCAAGTGTTTCTCTAAACCAGCAATAACCATTAAGAAAATACCATTCACAGTGGCAACAAACACCATGTTGAATCCAGGAATTAGCTTAACCAAGCATATATGAGACTTTTACAGAGAAAACTTTAAAACTCTAATAAGAAAACTGAAGACAACTTAAAGAAATGAAGAGACATCCATGCTCTTGGATGGGACAACTTAATTTTGTAAAGTTGGCAATTATCCCCCAAATTAATCTATAAATTTAATGCAACTACAATTAAATTTCAAAGTGGATTTTCCACAAATGTATTCTAAATTTAAGTAGAAGACTATACCCCATAAGTAGCTAAATAAATCTTAAAAGAGAACAGTGAAGAAGGGAAGATTTGCTCTACTAGATATTAAGACATACCCAAAGCCATGGGGTAAAAAAAAAAAAAAAAGCCTGAAGTACTAGTGTAAGAATAGACAAATAGACCACTGATAAAGGACCATAGCTCAAAGACAGACTCATGTATGAATGGGTGCTTCATATAGGATAAATGTGGCACTACAAATTATGAACAAAAGATAAAAGTACTTACTAAATGTGTTGGGGAAACTGTATGAATACATGGAGAAAAATAAAACTAGATCCCTGTAACACCATACACAAAACTGGAATCTAGATATATCTATATGTAAGAAGAAAAACTATAAAATTACTAGAAAAAATGCAAAATACCTTGGGTCTAGAGACAGGAAAAGACTTCAAAACTTAATAACAGAAAGGAAGAAAATATATAAAATGTCTGAAATTAACAAGAGATTATTAGGGAGGAACCAAGATGGTGGAGTAGAAGGACATGCTCTCACTCCCTCTTGTAAGAACACCAGAATCACAACTAGCTGCTGGACAATCATCAAGAGGAAGACACTGGAACACACCAAAAAAACATACCCCACATCCAAAGATAAAGGAGAAGCCACAATGAGACGGTGGGAGGGGCACAATCACAGTAAAATCAAATCCCACAACTGGTGGGTGGGTGACTCACAGACTGGAGAACACTTATACCACAGAAGTCCACCTGCTGGAGTGAAGGTTCTGAGCCCCACGTCAGGCTTCCCAACCTGGAGGTCCAGCAATGGGAGGAAGAATTCCTAGAGAATCAGACTTTGAAGTCTAGTGGGATTTGAGTGCAGGACTTCGACAGGACTGGGGGAAACAGAGACTCCACTCTTGGAGGGCACACACAAAGTACTGTGTGCATCGGGACCCAGGGGAAGGAGCAGTGACCCCAGGGGAGACTGAAACAGACCTACCTGCTAGTGTTGGAGGGTCTTGTGCAGAGGCAGGGGTGGCTGTGGCTCACCGTGGGGACAAGGACACTGGCAGCAGAAGTTGTGGGAAGTACTCCTTGGTGTGAGCCCTCCCAGAGTCCACCATTAGCCACACCAAAGAGCCCGGGGAGGCTACAGTGTTGGATTGCCTCAGGCCAAACGACCAACAGGGAGGGAACCCAGCCCGACCCATCAGCAGTCAACCAGATTAAAGTTTTACTGAGCTCTGCCCACCAGAGCAACAGTGAGCTCTACCCACTACCAGTCCCTCCCATCAGGAAACTTGCACAAGCCTCTTAGACAGCCTCATCCCCCAGAGGGCAGACAGCAGAAGGAAGAAAAACTACAATCCTGCAGCCTGTGGAACAAAAAACACATTCACAGAAAGATAGAAGAGATGAAAAGACAGATAGCTATGTACCAGATGAAGGAACAAGATAGAAACCCAGAAAAACAAGTAAATGAAGTGAAGATAGGCAACCTTCCAGAAAAAGAATTCAGAATAATGATAGTGAAGATGATCCAGGACCTCGGAAAAAGAATGGAGGCAAAGACCGAGAAGATGCAAGAAATGTTTAACAAAAACCTAGAAGAATTAAAGAACAAACAAACAGAGATGACCAATACAATAACTGAAATGAAAACTACACTAGAAGGAATCAATAGCAGAATAACTGAGGCAGAAGAACGAATAAGTGACCTGGAAGACAGAATGGTGGAATTCACTGCTGTGGAACAGAAAAAAAGAAAAAAGAATGAAAAGAAATGAAGACAGCCTAAGAGACCTCTGGGACAACATTAAATGCAACAACATTCGCATTATAGGGGTCCCAGAAGGAGAAGAGAGAGAGAAAGAACCCGAGAAAATATTTGAAGAGATTATAGGCAAGAAGTTCCCTAACATGTGAAAGGAAATAGCCACCCAAGTCCAGGAAGCGCAGAGAGTCCCATACAGGATAAACCCAAGGAGAAACACACCGAGACACATAGTAATCAAATTGGCAAAAATTAAAGACAAAGAAAAATTATTGAAAGCAGCAAGGGAAAAACAACAAATAATATATAAGGGAACTCCCATAAGGTTAACAAGTGATTTCTCAGCAGAAACTCTACAAGTCAGAAGGGAGTGGCATGATATACTCAAAGTGATGAAAGGGAAGAACCTACAACCAAAATTACTCGACCCAGAAAGGATCTCATTCAGATTTGATGGGAGAAATCAAAAGCTTTACAGACAAGCAAAAGCTGAGAGAGTTCAGCACCACCAAACCAGCTCTGCAACAAATACTACAGGAACTTCTCTAAGTGGGAAACACAAGAGAAGAAAAGGACCTACAAAAACAAACCCAAAACAATTAAGAAAATGGTCATAGGAACATATATATCGATAATGACTTTAAACGTAAATGGATTAAATGCTCCAAACAAAAGACACAGGCTTGCTGAATGGATACAAAAACAAGACCCATCAATATACTGTCTACAAGAGACCCACTTCAGATCTAGGGACACATACAGACTGAAAGTGAGGGAGTGGAAAAAGATATTCCATGCAAATTGAAATGAAAAGAAAGCTGGAGTAGGAATACTCATATCACATAAAATAGACTTTAAAATAAAGAATGTTACAAGAGACAAGGAAGGACACTACATAATGATCAACGGATCAATCCAAGAAGAAGATATAACAATTATAAATATATATGCACCCAACATAGGGGCACCTCAATACATAAGGCAACTCCTAAAAGCTATGAAAGAGGAAATTGACAATAACACAAAAATAGTGGGGGACTATAACACCTCACTTACACCAATGGACAGATCATCGAAAATGAAAATAAATAAGGGAACAGAAGCTTTAAATGACACAATAGACCAAATAGATTAAATTGATATTTATAGGACATTCCATGCAAAAACAGCAGATTACACTTTCTTCTCAAGTGCGCATGGAACATTCTCCAGGATAGATCATATCATGGGTCACAAATCAAGCCAAAGTAAATTTCAGAATATTGAAATCATATCAAGCATCTTTTCTGACCACAACGCTATGAGATTAGAAATGAACTACAGGGAAAAATATGTAAAAAACACAAACACATGGAGGCTAAACAATACGTTATTAAATAACCAAGAGATTAATGAAGAAATCAAAGACGAAATCAAAAAAAACCTGGAGACAAATCACAATGAAAACACGAAGATCCAAAACCTATGGGATGCAGCAAAAGCAGTTCTAAGAGGGAGGTTTATAGCTATACAAGCCTACCTCAAGAAAAAAGAAAAATCTCAAATAAACAATCTATCCTTACACCTAAAGGATCCAGAGAAAGAAGAACAAACAAAACCCAAAGTTAGCAGAAGGAAAGAAATCATAAAGATCAGAGCAGAAGTAAATGAAATAGAAACAAAGAAAACAATAACAAAGATCAATAAAACTAAAAGCTGGTTCTTTAAGAAGATAAACAAAATTGATAAACCATTAGCCAAACTCATCAAGAAAAAGAGGGAGAGAACTCAAATCAATAAAATTAGAAATGCAAAAGGAGAAGTTACAACAGACACCGCAGAAATACAAAGCATCCTAAGAGACTACTACAAAAAACTCTATGCCAATAAAATGGACAACCTGGAAGAAATGGACTAATTCTTAGAAAGGTATAACCTTCCAAGACTGAAGAAGGAAGAAACAGAAAATATGAACAGAGCAATCAAAAGGAAGGAAATTGAAACTGTGATTAAAAATCTGCCAACAAAAAAAAGCCCAGGACCAGATGGCTTCACAGGTGAATTCTATCAAACATTTAGAGAAGAGCTAACACCCATCCTTCTCAAACTCTTCCAAAAAATTGCAGAGGAAGGAACACTGCCAAACTCATTCTACGAGGCCACCATCACCCTGATACCAAAACCAGACAAAGATACTACAAAAAAAGAAAATTACAGACCAATATCACTGATGAATATAGATGCAAAAATCCTCAACAAAATACTAGCAAACAGAATCCAACAACACATTAAAAGGATCATACAACATGATGAAGTGGGATTTATCCCAGGGATGCAAGGATTCTTCAATATACGTAAATCAATCAATGTGACAAACCATACTAACAAATTGAAGAATAAAAACCATATGATCATCTCAATAGATGCAGAAAAAGCTTTTGACAAAATTCAACACCGATTTATGATAATAATGCTCCAGAAAGTGGGCATAGAGGGAACCTACCTCAACATAATAAAGGCCATATATGACAAACCCACAGCAAACATCATTCTCAATGGTGAAAAACTGAAAGCATTTCCTCTAAGATCCAGAACAAGACAAGGATGTCCACTCTCACCACTATTATTCAACATGGTTTTGGAAGTCCTAGCCACAGCAATCAGAGAAGAAAAAGAAATAAAAGGAATACAAATTGGAAAAGAAGAAGTAAAACTGTCACTGTTTGCAGATGACATGATACTATACATAGAGAATCCTAAAGATGCCACCAGAAAACTACTAGAGCTAATCAATGAATTTGCTAAAGTTGCAGGATACAAAATTAATGCACAGAAATCTCTTGCATTTCTATACACTAATGATGAAAAATATGAAAGAGAAATTAAGGAAACACTCCCATTTACCATTGCAACAAAAAGAATAAAATACTTAGGAATAAACTTACCTAGGGAGACAAAAGACCTGTATGCAGAAAACTATAAGACACTGGTGAAAGAAATTAAAGGTGATACCAACAGATGGAGAGATATACCATGTTCTTGGATTGGAAGAATCAACATTGTGAAAATGACTATACTACCCAAAGCAATCTACAGATTCAATGCAATCCCTATCAAATTACCAATGGCATATTTTACGGAACTAGAACAAAAAATCTTAAAATTTGTATGGAGACACAAAAGACCCCGAATAGCCAAAGCAGTCTTGAGGGAAAAATACGGAGCTGGAGGAATCAGACTCCTTGACTTCAGACTATACTACAAAGCTACAATAATCAAGACAATATGGTACTGGCACAAACACAGAAACATAGATCAATGGAACAAGATAGAAAGCCCAGAGATAAACCCATGCAGCTATGGTCAACTAATCTATGACAAAGGAGGAAAAGATATACAATGGAGAAAAGACAGTCTCTTCAATAAGTGGTGCTGGGAAAACTGGACAGCTACATGTAAAAGAATGAAATTAGAACATTCCCTAACACCATACACAAAAATAAACTCAAAATGGATTCAAGACCTAAATGTAAGACTGGACACTATAAAACTCTTAGAAGAAAATATAGGAAGAACACTCTGTGACATAAATCACAGCAGGATCTTTTTTGATCCACCTCCTAGAGTAATGGAAATAAAAACAAACATAAACAAATGGGACCTAATGAAACTTAAAAGCTTTTGCACAACAAAGGAAACCATAAACAAGACGAAAAGACAACCCTCAGAATGGGAGAAAATATTTGCAAACGAATCAACGAGCAAAGGATTAGTCTCCAAAATATATAAACAGCTCATGCAGCTCAATAGTAAGAAAACAAACAACCCAGTCCAAAAATGGGCAGAAGACCTAAATAGACATTTCTCCAAGGAAGACATACAGGTGGCCAAGAAGCACATGAAAAGCTGCTCATCATCACTAATTATTAGAGAAATGCAAATCGAAACTACAATGAGGTATCACCTCACACCAGTTAGAATAGGCATCATCAGAAAATCTACAAACAAGAAATGCTGGAGGGGGTGTGGAGAAAAGGGAACCCTCTTGCACTGTTGGTGGGAATGTAAATTGATACAGCCACTATGGAGAACAGTATGGAGATTCCTTAAAAAACTAAAAATAGAATTACCATATGATCCAGCAATCCCACTACTGGGCATATACCCAGAGAAAACCATAATTAAAAAATACACATGCACCCCAATGTTCATTGCAGCACTATTTACAGTAGCCAGGTCATGGAAGCAACCTAAATGCCCATTGACAGACGAATGGATAAAGAAGATGTGGTACATATATACAATGGAAAATTACTCAGCCATAAAAAGGAACGAAATTGGGTCATTTGTTGAGACGTGGATGGATCTAGAGACTGTCATACAGAGTGAAGTAAGTCAGAAAGAGAAAAACAAATATCATATATTAACGCATGTATGTGGAACGTAGGAAACTGGTACAGATGAACCGGTTTGCAGGGCAGAAATTGAGACACAGATGTAGAGAACAAACATATGGACACCAAGGGGGGAAAGCGGCAGAGGGGTGGGGGTGGGGGTGTGATGAATTGTGCTATTTGGATTGACATGTATACACTGATGTGTATAATATTGATGACTAATAAGGACCTGCTATATAAAAAAATTAATAAAATAAAATAAAATAAAAAACCAAACAAGAGATTATTATCTAGACAATATAAAGGACTCCTGTAACTCAATGAGAAAAAGACAGAGGCTGTAATAGAAAAATAGGCAAAAACATAAGAAAAAGGCAAGTTACATAATAGGAAATCCAATAAGCATACAACTGTGAAGAGACACTCAAAATATTGGTAATCACATAAATGAAAATTAAAACCAAAAGATATTGCTTTAAGTCTGTAAGACTGGCAAAAACTGGAAGGCTAGAAAATGCCAAGTGTTGGTAGGGATGTGGGGATAAAAGAACCCTCATCTACTAAAACTGGCAGGGGGCGAGGGGGTATAGACAGATTGAGTCTACTTAGGAGGGAAATCTGGTACTACATAAGCAACGTACACATAAAAAAGTACACTCTATGACCCAGAAATGCTATTGCTGAAAATGAGCCCAAAGAAATTTTCATATAGATCCTGAAGAGAACATATACAAGAATGAACAATTCCATCACTGGGAGAATGGATAGGTCAGATGTGGTGGAGCATTAAGCAGGTATTAGAAGCAATGGGTTGGAGGTACACATAGCAACATGAATAGATCCAAGAAATACACAGCTTAGTGAAAAAGTAAGAAACAGAATGATATACTGAAGATATCACTAGTTACATAAATTAAAAATTCATGCATATGAAACAACCATCATGTTTTAAAGGACATATTCATTGAATCTGTAGATTGCTTTGGGTAGTATAGTCATTTTCACAATGTTGATTCTTCCAATCCAAGAACATGGTATATCTCTCCATCTATTTGTATCATGTTTAATTTCTTTCATCAGTGTCTTATAATTTTCTGCATACAGGTCTTTTGTCTCCTTAGGTAGGTTTATTCCTAGGTATTTTATTCTTTTTGTTGAAATGGTAAATGGGAGTGTTTTCTTAATTTCACTTTCATATTTTTCATCATTAGTGTATAGGAATACAAGAAATTTCTGTGCATTAATTCTGTATCCTGGTACTTTACCAAATTCATTGATTAGCTCTAGTAGTTTTCTGGTAGCAACTTTAGGATTCTGTATGTATAGTATCATGTCATCTGCAAACAGTGACAGCTTTACCCCTTTCCCAATTTGGATTGCTTTTATTTCTTTTTCTTCTCTGATTGCTGTGGCTAAAACTTCCAAAACTATGTTGAATAATAGTGGTGAGAGTGGGCAACCTTGTCTTGTTCCTGATCTTAGTAGAAATGGTTTCAGTTTTTCACCATTGAGGACGATGTTGGCTGTGGGTTTTTCATATATGGCCTTTATTATGTTGAGGTAGGTTCCCTCTATGCCCACTTTCTGGAGGGTATTTTATCATACATGGGTGTTGAAGTTTGTCGAAAGCTTTCTCTGCATCTATTGAGATGATCATGTGGTTTTTCTCCTTCTATTTGTTAATATGGTGTATCACATTGATTGATTTGCATATATTGAAGAATGCTTGCATTCCTGGGATAAACCCCACTTGATCATGGTGTATGATCCTTTTAATGTGTTGTTGGATTCTGTTTGCTAGTATTTTGTTGAGGATTTTTGCATCTATGTTCAGCAGTGATATTGGCCTGTAGTTTTACATCAAACTACCGCTGGCATTTTTCACAGAACTAGAACAAAAAATTTCACAATTTGTATGGAAAAACAAAAGACTCTGGATAGCCAAAGCAATCTTGAGAAAGAAACATGGAGCTCGATGAATCAGGCTCCCTGACTTCAGACTATACCACAAAGCTACAGC
Source organism: Eschrichtius robustus (assembly GCF_028021215.1). Lineage (NCBI taxonomy): Eukaryota > Metazoa > Chordata > Mammalia > Artiodactyla > Eschrichtiidae > Eschrichtius > Eschrichtius robustus. The sequence continues at coordinate 55,610,270 of NC_090845.1, forward strand.
AATCAAGCCAGTATGGTACTGGCACAAAAATAGAAATATAGATCAATAGAACAGGATAGAAAGCCCAGAGATAAACCCACGCACATATGGTCACCTTATCTTTGATAAAGGAGGCAAGAATATACAGTGGAGAAAAGACAGCCTCTTCAATAAGTGGTGCTGGGAAAATAGGACAGCTACACGTAAAAGAATCAAATTAGAACACTCCTTAACACCATACACAAAAATAAACTCAAAATGGATTAAAGACATAAATGTAAGGCCAGACACTACCAAACTCTTAGAGGAAAACATAGGCAGAACCCTCTATGACATAAATCACAGCAAGATCCTTCTTGACTCACCTCATAGAAAAAATGTAAATAAAAATAAATATAAACAAACAGGACCTAATGAAACTTAAAAGCTTTTGCACAGCAAAGGAAACCATACACAAGGTGAAAAGACAACCCTCAGAATGGGAGAAAATATTTGCAAATGAAGCAACTGACGAAGGATTAATCTCCAAAATTTACAAGCAGCTCATGCAGCATAATATCAAAAAAACAAACAACTCAATCCAAAAATGGGCAGAAGACCTAAATAGACATTTCTCCAAAGAAGATATACAGATTGCCAACAAACACATGAAAGAATGCTCAACATCATTAATCATTAGAGAAATGCAATCAAAACTACAATGAGATATCATCTCACACCGGTCAGAATGGCCATCATCAAAAAATCTACAAACAATAAATGCTGGAGAGGGTGTGAAGAAAAGGGAACCCTCCTGCACTGCTGGTGGGAATGTAAATTGATACAGGCACTATGGAGAACAGTATGGAGGTTCCTTAAAAAACTAAAAATAGAACTACCATATGACGCAGCAATCCCACTACTGGGCATATACCCTGAGAAAACCATAATTCAAAAAGAGTCATGTAGCAAAATGTTCATTGCAGCTCTATTTACAATAGCCAGGACATGGAAACAACCTAAGTGTCCATCAACAGATGAATGGCTAAAGAAGATGTGGTACATATATACAATGGAATATTACTCAGCCATAAAAAGAAACAGAATTGAATTATTTGTAGTGAGGTGGATGGACCTAGAGTCTGTCATACAGAGGGAAGTAAGTCAGAAAGAGAAAAAGATATACCATATTCTAACACACATATATGGAATTAAAAAAAAAAAGGTCCTTAAGAACCTAGGGGCAAGACGGGAATAATGACACAGACCTACTAGAGAATGGACTTGAGGATACGGTGAGGGGGAAGGGTAAGCTGGGACAATGTGAGACAGTGGCATGGACATATATACACTACCAAATGTAAAATAGATAGCTACTGGGAAGCAGCCGCATAGCACAGGGAGATCAGCTCGGTGCTTTTTGACCACCTAGAGGGGTGGGATAGGGAGGGTGGAAGGGAGGGAGATACAAGAGGGAAGAGATATGGGAACATATGTATATGTATAACTGATTCACTTTGTTATAAAGCAGAAACTAACACACCATTGTATAGCAATTATACTCCAATAAAGATGTTTTTAAAAAAGGACATATTCAAATATAAATATAACATTAATCATATTAGAATGCTTGCATATATTAAGGGAGGGAAATAGAAGAAAAGGAGGCTAAATAAATAGATACAGGCATACCTTTTTAAAATGTGTTTCATTTTATTGCTCTTTGCAGATACTTAGTTTTATACAAATTGAAGGTTTGTGGCAAACTTGTGTCGAACAATTCTATCTGTGCCATTTTTCCAAAAGGATTTGTTCATTTCTTGTCTCTGTGTCATATTTTGCTAATTCTCACAATGTTTCAAACCTTTCATTATTATTATATTTGTTATGGTGATGTGTAATCAGTGATCTTTGATGCTTCTATTATAATTGTTTGGGGATGACATTAACCGTGCCCATACAAGACAGTGAACTCAATCAATAAATGTTGTCTGTGTTCTCACTACTCCACCAAACGGCCATTCCCCTTCTCTCTCCCTCTCCTTGGGGCCTCCCTATTCCCTGACACACAACAGTATTGAAAATAGGCCAATTAACAACACTACAATGGCTTCTAGTGTTCAAATAAAAGGAAGAGAAGCATGTCTCTCACTTAAAGTCAAAACCTAGAAATGATTAAGATCAGTAAGGAAGGTAGACCTTCAAGATGGTGAAGGAGTACGACTTGGATATCACCCTGCCCCCCACAAATACATCAGAAATACATCTACATGTGGAACAACTCCTACAGAATACCTACTGAATGCTGGCAGAAGACCTCAGACTTCCCAAAAGGCAAGAAACTCCCCATGTACCAGGGTAGGGCAAAAAAAGAGAGAAAAAACAGAGACAAAAGCATAGGGACAGAACCTGCACCACAGGGAGGGAGCTGTGAAGGAGGAAAAGTTTCCACACACTAGGAAGCTCCTTCACTGGCAGAGACGAAGGTGGAGGGGGTGGGAAGCTTTGGAGCCACAGAGGAGAATGCAGCAGTAGGGATGCAGAGGGCAAAGCAGAGAGATTCCCACACAGAGGATCGGTGCCAACCAGCACTCACCAGCCTGAGAGGCTTGTCTGCTCACCCACTGGGACGGGTGGGAGATGGGAGCTGAGGCTCCGGCTTTGGAGTTCAGATCCCAGGGAGAGGACTGGGTTTGGCTGTGTGAAGACAGCCTGAAGGGGGCTAGTGCACCACAGCTAACAGGGAGGGAGCCCAGGAAAATGTCTGGAACTGCCTACGAGGCAAGAGACCATTGTTTCGGGGTGCACGAGGAGAGGGGATTCAGAGCACCACCTAAATGAGCTCCAGAGACGGACGAGAGCCATGACTATCAGCGCAGAAACCAAGACAGGCATGAAACGCTAAGGCTGCTGCTGAGCCACCAAGAAGCCTGTGTGCAAGCACAGGTCACAATACACACCTCCCCTCCCAGGAGCCTGCGCAGCCTGCCACTGCCAGGGTCTTGTGATCCAAGGAAAACTTCCCCGGGAGAACAAATGGCGCACCTCAGGCTGCTGCAATGTCACATCGGCCTCTGCTGCTGAAGGCCCACCCCGCATTATATACCCCTTCCTCCCCCTGGCCTGAGTGAGCCAGAGCCACCTAATCAGCTACTACTTTACCCCTGTCCAGTCTGAACGAAGAACAGACGCCCTCAGGTGACCTACACACAGAGGTGGGGCCAAATCCAAAGCTGAACCCCAGGAGCTGTGGGAAAAAGGAGGAGAAAGGGAAATTTCTCCCAGCAGCTCCAGGAGCAGTGGATTAAATCGCCACAATCAACTTGATGTACCCTGCATCTGTGGAATACCTGAATAGACAACTAATCATCCCAAAATTGAGGCGGTGGATTTTGGGAGCAACTGTAGACTTTGGGTTTGCTTTCTGCATCTAATTTGTTTCTGGTTTTATGTTTATCTTAGTTTAGTATTTAGAGTATACTATCATTGGTGGATTTGTTTTTTGGTTTGGATGCTCTCTTCTTTCTCTCTTTTTCTTTTCTTATTACTTTTTTTTAAATTTTAATAATTTGTTTATTTTTTATTTTAATAACTTTATTCTTTCTTTCTTTCTCTCTCTCCCTCTCTCTCTCTCTCTCTCTCTCTCTCTCTCTCTCTCCCTCTCCCTCTCTCTCTCTCTCTCTCTCTCTCTCTTTCTTTCTTTCTTTCTTTCTTTCTTTCTTTCTCCCTTTTCTTTTGAGCCATGTGGATGACAGGATCTTGGTGCTCCGGCCGGGTTTCAGGCCTGTGCCTCTGAGGTGGGAGAGCCGAGTTCAGGACATTGATCAGCCAGAGACCTCCCAGCTCCACGTAATATCAAACGGCAAAAGCTCTCCCAGATAGCTCCATCTCAACACTAAGACCCAGCTCCACTCAATAACCAGCAAGCTTCAGTGCTTGACACCAGATTCCAACAACTAGCAAGATAGGAACACAAACCCACCCATTAGCAGAGAGGCTGCGTAAAATCATAATAAGGTAGCAGACACCCAAAAACAAACCACCGAATGCAGTCCTGCCCACCAGAAAGAGAAGATCCAGCCTCATGCACCAGAAAACAGGCACCAGTCCCCTCCACCAGGAAGCCTACACAACCCACTGAACCACCTTAGCCACTGGGGGCAGACACCAGAAACTACGGGAACTACAAACCTGCAGTCTGCGAAAAAGAGACACCAAACACAGTAAGTTAAGCAAAATGAGAAGACACACAAACACACAGCAGATGAAGGAGCAAGGTGAAAATCCAACAGACCAAACAAATGAAGAGGAAATAGACAGTCTACCTGAAAAACAATTCAGAGTAATGATAGTAAAGATGACTCAAAATCTTGGAAATAGAATGGAGAAAATAAAAGAAACGCTTAACAAGGACCTATAAGAACTAAAGAGCAAAGAAACAATGATGAACAACACAATAAATGAAATTAGAAATTCTCTAGAAGGAATCAATAGCAGTATAACTGAGGCAGAAGAACAGATAAGTGACCTGGAAGATAATAGTGGAAATAACTACCTGAGAGCAGAAAAAGGAAAAAAGAATGAAAAGAACTGAGGACAGTCTCAGACCCCTATGGGACAACATTAAATGCACCAACAGTGGAATTATAGGGATCACAGAAGAAGAAGAGAAAAAGAAAGGGACTGAGAAAATATTTGAAGAGATTATACTTGAAAACTTCCCTAATATGGGAAAGGAAATAGTCAATCAAGTCCAGGGAGCGCAGACAGTCCCATACAGGATAAATCCAAGGAGAAACACGCCAAGACACATATTAATCAAACTATCAAAAATTAAATACAAAGAAAAAATATTAAAAGCAGCAAGGGAAAAACAACAAATAACATACAAAGAAATCCCCATAAGGTTAACAGCTGATCTTTCACCAGAAACACTGCAAGCCAGAAGGCGGTGGCAGGACATATTTAAGGTGATAAAAGGGAAAAAACTACAACCAAGATTACTCTACCCAGCAAGGATCTCATTCACATTTAATGGAGAAATTAAAATCTTTACAGACAAGCAAAAGTTAAGATAATTCAGCACCACCAAACCACCTTTACAACAAATGCTAAAGGAGCTTCTCTAGGCAGGAAACACAAGAGAAGGAAAAGACCTATAATAACAAACCGAAAACAATTAAGAAAATGGTAATAGGAACATACATATCGATAACTACCTTAAAAGTAAATGGATTAAATGTTCCTACCAAAAGGCAGAGACTGGCTGAATGAATACGAAAACAAGACCCATATATATACTGTCTACAAGAGACCCATTTCAGACCTAGGGACACATACACACTGGACCTGAGGGTATGGAAAAAGATATTCCATGCAAATAGAAATCAAAAGAAACCTGGAGTAGCAATTCTCATATCAGACAAAATAGACTTTAAAATAAAGACTACTCCAAGAGACAAAAAAGGACACTACATAATGATCAAGGGATCAATACAAGAACAAGATATAACAATTGTAAATATTTATGAACACAATATAAGAGCACCTCAATATAACACAAATGCTAACAGCCATAAAAGGGGAAATCGACAGCAGCACATAAGAGTAGGGGACTTTAACACCCCACTTTCACCAATGGACAGATCATCCAAAATGAACATAAATAAAGCAACACAAGCTTTAAATAATACATTAAATAAGATGGACTTAATTGATAGTTATAGGGCATTCCATCCCCAAAAAACAGAATACCCTTTCTTCTCAAGTGCTCATGGAACATTCTCCAGAATAGATCATATATTGGGTCACAAATCAAGCCTTGGTAAATTTAAGAAAATCGAAATTATATCAAGTATCTTTCCTGACTACAACGCTATCAGACTAGATATCAATTACAGGAAAAAACCTGTAAAAAATACAAACACATGGAGGCTAAACAATACACTACCAACTAACCAAAGATCACTGAAGAAATCAAAGAGGAAATCAAAAATTACCAAGAAACATATGACAATGAAAACACAATGACCCGAAACCTATTGGATGCAGCAAAAGCAGTTCTAAGAGGGAAGTTTATAGCAATACAGTCCTACCTCAAGAAAGAAGACACATCTCAAAAAAACAACCTAACCTTACACTTAACGCAATTAGAGAAAAAAGAAAAAAAAAAAAACCAAAGTTAGCAGAAGGAAAGAAATCATAAAGAAATGAAAGAAATGAAATAAAAAGAAATGAAGGAAACAGTAGCAAAGATCAATAAAACTAAAAGCTGGTTCTTTGAAAAGATAAACAAAATTGATAAACTATTAGCCAGACTCATCAAGAAAAAAAGGCAGAAGGCTCAAACCAACAGAATTACAAATGAAAAAGGAGAAGTAATAACTGACACTGCAGAAATACAAAGGATCATGAGAGATTACTACAAGCAACGATATGCCAATAAATTGGACAACCTGGAAGAAATGGACAAATTCTTAGAAAAGCACAACCTTCTGAGAGTGAACCAGGAAGAAGTATAAACTATAAACAGACCAATCACAAGCACTGAAACTGAGACTGTGATTAAAAATCTTCCAACAAATAAAGGCCCAGGACCAGATGGCTTCACAGGCGACTTCTAGCAAACATTTAGAGAAGAACTAACACCTATCCTTCTCAAAATCTTCCAAAATATAGCAGAAGGAGGAACACTCCCAAACTCATTCTATGAGGCCACCATCACCCTGATACCAAAACCAGACAAAGATGTCACAAAGAAAGAAAACTACAGGCCAATAACACTGATGAACATCGATGCAGAAATCCTCAACAAAATACTAGCAAACACAATCCAACAGCACATTAAAAGAATCATACACCATGATCAAGTGGGGTTTATCCCAGGAATACAAGGATTCTTCAATACACACGAATCAATCAATGAGATACACCATATCAACAAACTGGAGGAGAAAAACCATATGAAAATCACAATAGATGCAGAAAAAGCTTTTGACAAAATTCAATACCAATTTATGATAAAAACTCTCCAGAAAGTAGGCATAGAGGGAACCTACCTCAACATAATAAAGGCCATATATGACAAACCCACAGCCAACATCATTCTCAATGGTGAAAAACGGAAACCATTTCCAGTAAGATCAGGAACAAGACAAGGTTGCCCACTCTCACCACTATTATTCAACATAGTTTCGGAAGTTTTCACCACAGCAATCAGAGAAGAAAAAAAATAAAAGGAATTCAAATCAGAAAAGAAGAAGTAAAGCTTTCACTGTTTGCAGATGACATGAGAGTATACATAGAGAATCCTAAAGATGCTACCAGAAAACTCCTAGAGCTAATCAATGAATTTGGTAAACTTGCAGGATACAAAATTAATGCACAGAAATCTATTGCATTCCTATACACTAATGATGAAAAATCTGAAAGAGAAATTAAGGAAACATTTCCATTTACCACTGCAACAAAAAGAATAAAATACCTAGGAATAAACCTACCCTAGAAGACAAAAGACCTGTATGCAGAAAACTATAAGACACTGATGAAAAATTAAAGGTGATACAAACAGATGGAGAGATATACCATGTTCTTGGATTGGAAGAATCAACATTGTGAAAATGACTATATTACCCAAAGCAATCTACAGATTAAATGCAATCCCTATCAAACAACCAATGGCATTTTTCAAAGAACTAGAACAAAAAATTGCACAATTTGTATGGAAACACAAAAGACCCCGAATAGCCAAAGCAATCTTGAGAACGAAAAATGGAGCTGGAGGAATCAAGCCCCCTGACTTCAGACTATACTACAAAGCTACAGTAATCAAGACAATATGGTACTGGCACAAAAACAGAAATACAGGTCAATGGAACAGGATAGAAAGCCCAGAGATAAACCCACACACATATGGTCACCTTATCTTTGAAAAGTAGGCAAGAATATACAATGGAAAAAAGACAGTCTCTTCAATAAGTGGTGCTGGGAAAACTGGACAGCTACATGTAAAAGTATGAAATTAGAACACTCCCTAACACCATACACAAAAATAAACTCAGAATGGATTAAAGACGTAAATGTAAGGTCAGACACAATCAAACTCTTAGAGGAAAACATAGGCAGAACACTCTATGACATAAATCACAGCAAGATCCTTTTCGACCCACCTCCTAGAGAAATGGAAATAAAAACACAAATAAACAAATGGGACCTAATGAAACTTAAAAGCTTTTGCACAGCAAAGGAAAATATAAACAAGACCAAAAGACAACCCTCAGAATGGGAGAAAATATTTGCAGATGAAACAACTGACAAAGGATTAATCTCCAAAATTTACTAGCAGCTCATGCAGCTCAATATCAGAAAAAAAAAACAACCTAATCCAAAAATGTGCAGAAGACCTAAATAGACATTTCTCCAAAGAAGATATACAGATTGCCAACTAACACATTGAAGGATGCTCAACATCATTAATCATTAGAGAAATGCATATCAAAACTACAATTAGGTATCCCCTCACACCTGTCAGAATGGCCATCATCAAAAAATCTACAAACAATAAATGCTGGAGAGGGTGTGGAGAAAAGGGAACCTTCTTGCACTGTTGATGGGAATGTAAATTGATACAGCCACTATGGAGAACAGTATGGAGGTTCCTTAAAAGTAAAAATATAACTACCATATGACCCAGCAATCCCACTACTGGGCATATACCCCGAGAAATCCATAATTCAAAGAGTCATGTACCACAGTGTTCATTGCAGCACTATTTACAACAGCCAGTACATGGAAGCAACCTAAGTGTCGACCGACAGATGAATGGATAAAGAATATGTGGCACATATATACAGTGGAATATTACTCAGCCATAAGAAGAAATGAAATTGAGTTATTTGTAGTGAGGTGGATGGACGTAGAGTCTGTCATACAGAGTGAAGTAAGTCAGAAAGAGAAAAACAAATAACATATGCTAACACATATATATGGAATCAAAAAAAAATAGTTTTGATGAACCTAGGGGCAGGACAGGAATAAAGACGTAGATGTAGAGAATGGACTTGAGGGCACGGGAGGGGTCAGTGTAAGCTGGAATCAAGTGATAGAGTAGCACTGACATATATACACTACCAAATGTAAATAGATAGCTAGTGGGAAGCAGACACATAGCACAGGCAGATCAGCTTAGTGCTTTGTGACCACCTAGAGGGGTGTGATAGGGAGGGTGGCAGGGAGATGCAAGAGGGCGGGGATATGGGGATAACTGTATACATATAGCTGATTGAATTTGTTATACAGCAGAAACTAACACAACACTGTAATGCAATTATACTCCAATAAAGATGTTAAAAAAAACACATATCTGAAAAATGACTGATACGCATATATATAAAGAACTATTAAAGCTCAACAATAAGACAACAGAGAACCCAATAAACAAATCGGCAAAGTTCTGAATAGACATCTCACTAAAGAAGATATGCAGGCCTTCCCTGGTGGCACAGTGGTTAAGAATCCACCTCTCAATGCAGGGTACACAGGTTCGAGCCCTTGTGCGGGAAGATCCCACATGCTGTGGAGCAACTAAGCCCATGCACCAAAACTCCTGTGCCTGAGCTCTAGAGCCCACATGCTGCAACTACTGAAGCCCGCGTGCCTAGAGCCTGTGCTCCACAATGAGAGAAGCCACCGCAATGAGAAGCCGGCGCACCACAACAAAGAGTAGCCCCCTCTCGCCACAAGTAGAGAAAGCCTGTGCACAGCAATGAGGACCCAACACAGCCAAAAATAAATTTAAAAAATAAATAGATTTTTTAAAAAAGAAGATATGCAGATGGCACATAAGCATATGAAAAGATGCTCCACATCATATGTCTTGAAGGAAATGGAAATTAAAACAACAATGAGATACCACTATACACCTATTAGAATAGCCAAAATCCTAAACACTGACAACAGATGCTGGTGAGGATGTAGAGCAACAGGAACTCTCATTCATTGCTTATAGGAATGCAAAACAGTACAGTCACTTTGGAAAACATTTTGGTGGTTTCATACAAAACTAAACATAATCTTACCATAAAATACAGCAACTGTGCTCCTTGGTATGTGCCCCAATCAGTTGAAAATTTATGCCCACATAAAACCTGCACACATTTATTGCAGCTTTATTCATAATTGCCAAAACTTGGAAGCAACCAAGATATGCTTTAATAAGTGAATGGATAACGAAACTGTGTTACATTCAGTCGTTAGAATGCTATTCAGTGATTAAATAAAATGAGCTATCAAGCCATGAAAAGACATGGAGGAATCTTCAATGTATATTGCTAAATGAAATAAGCCAATATGAAAAGGCTACATACTGTATGATTTCAACCACATGGCATTCTGGAAAAGGCAAAACTCTGGAGGCAGAAAAACGATCTATGATTCCAGGAGTTGGGGGGTGGGAGGAGATATGAATAGGCAAAGCATGCAGGCATTTTAGGGCTATAAAAATATTCTATATGATACCGTACTGATGGGTACATTTGTCCGAACCCATAGAATGTACAAAACCAAGAGTGAACCCTAATGTAAATGATGAACTTAATCATAATAATGTATCAATACTGGGTCATCAATTGTAAGAAATGTATCACACTAATGCAAGATGTCAATAACAGGAGAAACTGAACGGGGCAGGGGGAGGGTGGATGAGGGTGTATATGGGAAAACGTCCCAATTTTTCTGTAAATCTAAATTGCTCCAAAACACTGAAGTTTTCTTTTTTAAAAAAAAGAATGAAAGGAGTGGCCTGAATTCTCAGTAATTATCTCACTTGATCTACAAGCAGACACAGTTAGCAATCCTTCCTCCTTGAAACACATAGAAAGTTAATGGCAAACCTGAGCTGAAACTGAATGGATATAGAAAAAGAGGGTTGGATCAAAAAAGATTCTACTCAAATTGGGTGATTATTTATTCTGGTTAAAAGACTGAAAGAGAGTACGTACTCATACTGGAGGGAAAATATTTTTTTCAAGGTTGTGTGCATGGCATATTATAGCACAACACTGTGCAATAGGAAACCTGGGTACAAATCCAGCTCTGCCAATGGTGTAACCTTAGGGAACTTACTACAACTCTCTGTACCACTTTCCTCATCTGTAAAATGGGGAAAATTATGCCTGCCATGTGAATTTATTATAAACATCAAATGTATATAATAGCACTTAATAAACTGTAAGAGGTGATTACTACAGGATAGTTTGACCCAGAAAAGCTCACATATTTAGATTCTAACTTAAGAATTAGGTTATATCTATAGCAATTAAAACTCTGCAGTGTCTTAGCCTCACAAGCACAAGCTTCCTTTCAGGTAAATTAATGGTCTTCAACATGGGCTATATACCAGAGGAGCTTTAAAACAATGCAAAATAAAAACAAAACAAAACAAGGACTATGCAGGCCTCACCCCCCAAACTGATTTAATTGGGGTGGGGAAGTGGAAGTTTTTAAAACCCCACAGGTGATTCTAATGTGTAGCCATCATTGAGAACCAGTGAATTATTCCAAACAACATATCTAAATAAAATGTACAGTCGAGAAAAATTTAGACATGCAAAATTAATGGAAGCCAAAATCATTAAATATATAAATGTAAATATAGATTAATAAACATAAATGTATATATATGTATATATATACACATACACATACACACACACACACACACATATATATATATATATATATATATATATATATATATATAAATGCTTAGCTAAATATTGGAATCAACTGGGCAACTTTAAAAATACTGATGCCTGATTCCCACTCTTAAGGGTTTTGATGTAATTGGTTTGGTCTTGGAAGTTTGAAAAAGTTTCCCCAGGTGATTCCAGTAGGTAGCCAGGTTGAGAACCACATCTTTAGGGAGTTACAACTTCATCCTTTTATTTTCCAGGGTTAGGTTCCAAGTTTCACCTCTCAAACACAGGAACAACCGTAATAACAACATATAGAAGTTACTATGCACCAAGTATTGTGCTTTACATGCTACGTTTCATTTTAATCTTTACTACGACCCAAAGTAGTTATGCTTGAGAAAAAAATCTCTCTTGAACACCTGCCCCTAGGACTCAATCCTGTAAAGTCATTCTTAAAACTGTTCTCCAGTACTGAAAGTCCTAACCAGAGCAATCAGACAAGAAAAAGAAATAAAAGGCATCCAAATTGGAAAAGAAGAAGTAAAATTATCTTTGTTCACAGATGACATGATCTTATATGCAGAAAACTCTCAGGATTCCACCAAAAAACTGTTACAATAAACAATTTCAGTAATGTTTCAGGATACAAAATCAACATACAAAAATCAGTTGCATTTCTATAAACTAACAATGACCAATCCGAAAAGGAAATTAAGACAACAATCCCATTCACTATAGCATCTAGAAGGATAAAATACTCAGGAATAAACTTACCAAGGAGGTGAAAGACTTGTACACTGAAAACTAGAAAACATTGTTAAAAGAAGTCAAAGAAGATACAAATAAGTGGAATTGATATTCCATGCTTGTGGATTGGAAGACTTAATATTGTTAAAATGTCCACACTACCCAAAGTGATCTACAGATTCAATGCAGTTCCAATCAAAATCCTGATGTAATTTTTTGCAGAAATAAAAGAATGATCGTAAAATCTAAAATTCATACGGAATCTCTAAGGATCCCAAATAGCCAAATCAATATTGAAAAAAAAGAATAAAGTTAGAGGTCTCACACTTCTTGATTTCAAAACATACTACAAAGCAACAGTAATCAAAATGTGTGCCACTGGCATAAAAACAGATATACAGACCAATGTAACAGAATAGAGCCCAGAAATAAACCCATGCATATTTGACCAACTGATTTTTGATGAGTACCAAGACTACACAATGGGGAAAGGACAGTCTCTTCCACAAATGGTGTCAGGTAAACTGGCATGATGTTAGACCCTTACCTTATATCATATAAAAAAATTAACTCAAAATGGGTTAAAGAGCTAAACGTATGACCAAAAACTATAAAACTCCTAGAATAAAACATAGGGGAACAGCTTCAGGATATTGGATTTAGCAATTATTTCTTGGATATGATACCAAAAAGCACAGGCTAAGAAAGATAAGAGACTACATCAAAATTTAAAACTTCTGTGCAACAAAGGAAACAATCAACTGGGTGAAAAGGCAACCACAGAATGGGAGAGAATATTTCTGAATCATACATCTGAAAAGGGTTTAATATCCAGAATATAAAAAAGAACTTTTACAACTCAACCATACACACACACAAATATAATAATAACCTGATTTTAAAATTGGCAAAGGACTTGAATAGACAGTTCTCCAAAAAAGATCTACAAATGACCAACAAGCATATGAAAAGATCAATATCACTAATCATAAGAGAAATTCAAATCAGAACCAAGAGATATCACCTCATACCCATTAGGATAGCCATTATAAAAAGAACAGAAAATAACAACAAGTGTTGGTGAGGATATGGAGAAGTTGGAACCCTTGTACGCTGTTGGTGGGAATGTAAAATGGTGCAGCCATTATGAAAACCAGGATACAAGTGTCTCAACAAACTAAAAAGAGAATTATCATATGATCCAGCAATCCTATTTCTGGACTTATGTCCAAAATAATTCAAAGCAGGATACTGAAGAGATATTTGTACACCCATATTCAATGCCGCATTATTCACAATAGCCAAGAGGTGGAAGCAACCCAAATGTCCATAGACAGATGAATGGATAAAGAAAATGTACACACAATGGAATATTATGCAGCCTTAACAAATCCTGCCACATACTAAAACATGGATGACATTATGCTATATGAAATAAGCCAGTCATAAAAGGACAAATACCATATCATTTCCCTCATATGAAATATCTAAATTAGTCAAAATTATAGAAACAGAAAGTAGGAAGGTAGTTGTCAAGGGCTGGGGGGAGGTGGGAGGGGAAATCAGTGTTTAGTAAATACAGAGTTTCAGTGTTGCAGGATGAAAAAGTTCTAGAGATTTGTTGAAGAATAATGTGAATATACTTAATACTATGGAATTATACACTTAAAAATGGTTAAGTTGTTAAATTTAATGTTATGGGGGTTTTTTCCCACCATTAAAAAAAGAAGTCTTTACCAATCCCAAGAAAAACTGATCTTGTTTTCCTGTACAGGCTATGAATGAGGCAGGAGATAGATGGGCTCCAGGTTAGACATTTACAACTGGCCTTCTGTTTACATTTCATGGGGCAGGAAAAAGCGGGCTTCAGGCTGGACACTTACAACTAGCCTCCTGTTTGCATTTCCTGAGACAGGAGATGACAGGTGGGCTTCAGGTTAGGCATTTAAAATCAGCCTCCTGTTTGCTCTCCGAAATGGAAGTAATGACAGAGACAGGGTAAATAGCCAAGCTTTGTCTCTTGGGGATGTCTTAAGATAACAGTCATGGCAAGAACAAAGAAGGCCAAAATCTTGTCTGAATAAAGGATCAAGGGATCTCCACTCCCCACCCCCCGACCCACCCCTTGGGGTAAGAGAGACACTACGCATGCGCAGAAAGGCTCCTTGGGGGTCAAAAGTCAGGGGACAACTCCAGGCCATAATAAGACTTGTTTCTTCCAGACGCCTTCACAGCAGGATCATCTTGACTGAGAGGTGTGTGTGCGCACCTATGAGGAGGGTCCTGAGACTGATTAGCCAGGAGGGACAAAGCAAGATGATTTGCCAGAAGGGAAAAAAAGACCCAGAAAACTGCCCCCTTATAAAGGATTTAAACTTCCCAAAGGTGCGACTCTCTCTCTGAGTTCGCCCATGCGTCTTTCCACATGTACTTTGTTTTTCCAATAAACTTTTTACTTTTCTCTTTACCTTCTGCCTCCTCGCCTGAATTCATTCTTGCCAAGGCAGGCAAGAACTAGGGACCCAGGCCCTAGCCGCTGGCCTCTGTGGGCTAGCAGTTAGGACTCCCAGCCCAGGAACTAAGATCTTGCTTCCAGCTACTGCTCGCTGATGCTTGCTGCAAGCTGCCGCTTACTGATGCATGCATCCGAAATCAGGAAGGCATTTATTTGCAGCACAGAGTCACCCATGCCAGAGGTACAGATATAGAAGGTGGCTAAAGGGTGACTGGAGAAAAAGAAGGAAGGGAAAGATAGCAAGAAGTGTCCAATTAGAGAAGGGAAGGAGGGTGGAAGGACAAGGCCAGAGAAGGAGTAGAGTTAAGCAAAAAGCCAAACTCAGAAGGCCCAGTATAAGATAAAGAAAAAAGAACTATTAGAACCCAGGAGATATTTTAAGGCCAAAAACCCAAATGGAGAAGGAAGGTGCTTTGGTCTGAATGCTTGTGTCCACCCTCCAAATTCATATGTTGAAATCCTAATGCCCAAATATGATGGTATTCAGAGGTGGGGCCTTTGGGAGGTGATTAGGTCATGAGGGCGGAGCTCTCATAAATAGGATTAGTGAGATTAGTACCCTTATAAAAGAGGCTCCAGAGAGATTCCTTGCCTGCTTTTGCCATGTAAGAACACGGTGAGAAGTCATCGGCAGTTTGCAACTCAGAAGAGGGACTTTACCAGAACCCAAACATGCTAGCACCCTAATGTTAGACTTCTAGCCTCTAGAACTGTGAGAAATAAATTTCTGTTGTTTATAAGCCACCAATCTGTGGTATGTTATTATAACAGCCCAAATGGACTAAGAAGAGAAAAAAAATAAAAAAGAATCCACAGCACCCTTCAGGCAGAGAACAAGTAGAAGAAGGTTAGGAATGAGGTACGGGGTAAAAATGCTTATAGGAAATGCTGCAAAGTAATGCTGCAAAAGAAACATGAGTGCATACCATTTCCTTTCCTGATGAGGAAGCTGTAGGTAAGCATTTGCTAATCTGAATGCAGGAGGCAATGTAAAATTGATGAGAATAATTTGGTTAAAGCATGTGATTGCTTCAGCTAATTGAAAGTTAAAAGGAAGTAGTCTTACTGTTGCTAGAAAGAACTATATTGTGATTATGTTAATAGAAGACATCAGTGCCAGTTGGAATAAGGGCTCACTCTCTCATACTCAGGAAAAGAAGTCACACTTCAGGAAAATAATGGCAAGGGGTGAGGAGTAGAAATTGAAACTATAAAGCATCTTTAGCACTCTCCTGCCTGTCCCAGGACAGGCAGACTTGAATGGAAGGAAATGCGCAACAAAGGGGAAAATCGACCACTCAAAAGGAGTTGCTGCTAAGGCCCAGGGCACTATCTACCAAAAGGCTACAATGTCCGTGTATGAAGGTTACCAAGTGCCTCAGAGAGAGGGAAATTGTTAATATTGAAACTGTTAATATGGACTTCCTGGAGGGCTCCACACTGCAGGGAACCTGTGTGTATTAGCAGGTAGGACCTTTTAGGAAACCTGCGATTACTCAGACCCACCCCTTTCTCTATTCATAGGCACCAGAGATCCCTCTGGTTCTAAGACAGTGTGTAAGAGGATGTCTCTGCCTGGTGTGCTTTTTTCCCACAGAAATCTGGGTCCCATAGTATGTGTATAGGGGGAAGAGAGAAAGAAAAAGAGAGAGGCGGGGAAGAGACTTAAAAGACCTGAGGGTAGGGTGAGGGGAGAGAAAGGATCGAGGGGGTAGAAAAAGGAAAAAGGAGAGAGAAAGAGAGAAGGGAGGAGAGGGAGAGTAAAGAGAGAGAGATGGAGAGAGAAAGAAAAGAGGTGAGAAGAAGATGACCACCACTAAGTACTATAGAGACTCTAAGTCCCAGTAAGGCCACCCAACTGCTTTGTTAGTTTTGCACACCTGGACTGTAAACAGAACATGCTGACATTTACAAGATCTTTGCTCTTAGAGAAGATGTAGACCATAAACCATGTTTGTTTGGTTTTTTTTTTCATTACCCTTCCAGGAAGGGAGGAAGGGAGGAAATCAGGTGCACTTCAGAGGTCTCTGAATTCATTTACTATCCTTATTTGTCACAATTACTGGTAACAAATTGGAAACACTGCGAAAATAATTAAATAAAAGACAGGGCATCTGGCTCCAGGAGGACTAACAGCGTGGTGATATCTAACAGCCCGTGTTCCACATAAGCACTGCTCTATGTGGCATCACCTCTGACAACAAAGAGTATTCATCATGAAAACAATTGCTGCACCCTGCACATATTAAAAAAGCTTTCTCCTATTTTCATAACAAGCAGCTCTGATTTAAGTCTCTTCTTTTAAGTAATAAGTGAGAAAATATGTAACAGGGCAGGAAGGAGGAAAGGAAAAGGTAGAGGGCAAATGAAGTCTTTTGTGTTAAGATGTACAAGGTCATTTGAAGCAAGTGTTAAAAATGCAACCCAGACCAGCCTTGAATTTATGCCTCATCACACCGTAATTTGCAGCACCCCTCCAATTAAAGAAAATTTGAGACTCAGAAAGGAATGCTGCATTTTACAGTCCACATACCTATCATTATTAAGTGCTGGAAGCACTTAAGAGAATGAATCTTCCAGATTAACACCAGCATTTCTCAAAGCACATTCTATAAACCCTAGTTCCACAGAATGTTACTAGGTGTGTGTTCATGCACACGCACACACACGCACATGCACACATACACACAGAGTTCTGTGGTCATGTTAGGGAAACACTGCATTATAAGCAGGTTTCTTACAGGGTTTCTCAGAGAATTTAACAGGTGAAAATTCACTATCAATCTCCACAGTGTTTGTGGTGTCAACATATTTTACCTTAGAATCCTTTTTTCTTTTTTAAACAACTTATCTTGTGGGACTAGTGGTCATCAGGAACACAGTTTAGGAAGTGCTGGTATAATCCAATCTGCTCATTTTATTGAAGCAGTACAGTGCAGGGGTTAAGAGCACAGGCTTTTGAGTCACAGACTGCTTCATTTTCTGACTCTCAGCAAGTTGCTTAAGCTTTCTGGGTCTTGATTTCTTTATCTTCGAAATGAGGATAATGATAGTTATTGTTGTGAGTCTTAAATGAGTATATAAATATGCAATATTTATGTAAAGCACTTACAATAGTGCCTGGCACTTAGTAATCGCTCAATAAAGGTTAGATATTATTATTTTATCCACAAGGAAAATAAAACCTAAGGTCATGCAGCATGTCAGTATCAGCCCAGGCCTCCTGACTCCCTGTCCAGTATGCATTTCTCAACCAAGGAAAATGTCTTTGGAGATTATCGAAAACTCTTTCTAAAGCACTTAAATATTGCATCACAAAACCACAAAATGATTTTTAAAAGACACAACCCTAAAATAAATCCCAATGGTTTCTAGGAGTAACAGCTTCATTGGGGTTTCCCAAGTACAAAGTGATGTCAAAGGAGGAAGTTCTGGTGGTGAGGAAAACAATTCCAATCCCTATAAAATAGTGGCCACAATATCAGACCACTGCTACCAGGGCTTCCTTGGTAGGCTTTCTCTTTGAACTGTAGTACCAAGAGCCTTGGTACTCAGGATGCTCAGGAAAATACTCCTCTTTGAGACGGGCTGATCTTTGAGACCTTCGAGGACTAATATATATATATACTAAAGCCTCTACCATTGTTGTTTGGCTCTGATGGAAAACGAAGGGAATACATAGTCATGGAACACTTAATTTGTGTCAGTCCCTTATCATACCATATCTTAATCTTCATCATAGTCCCAAGATGTAGATATTACCTCCATTTTACAAAGGAGGAAACTGAGACCCAGATCTTTTGAGTGATTTGCCCAAGAACTCGGAGTTAAGAAATAATACATCTGGAATTCAAACCTGGCTCTGTCCACGTTTTTTCCCCACTACATTATACTACTTCCTTGACTGAAAGGATCAAAGCGAAGCCAACTGGATTTAGGCTTTTGAGAACTGAAAGAGGAGTACAACCCTTGTCTCTAGAAGTCACATTTCCTTGATAATGAAAAACACTTTACCCAGTTTCATCTTGATTGATTTTGACCTTGCCTCTTTCCTAAATGAATTTGAGGTGGTTTATAATAAAACATAAATCTACAATTACGCTATCAGAACAGAAAATCAAAGCCATGAAAAAGGAGGAGGAAGCAATAATGCTAAATACAAGGGCTAATGTAGTTAATATGATTGAACACTAAATTTAGTTCTCAGTTTCCTGGAAGTCAAGCCAAAAATTATCTGCTTTTAGGAAAGCGTGATATAAATTTTTACGTTGAGAGCAGGTAGGGTGGCTTGAAAAGCACTTTGTAAACAGTAAAGTACTATAAAGAGTTATTACTTACTACTATTATCCAGAATAGCATTGCATACCCATCCAGCATTCCCAATTATTTTGGCTCTTGTTTCAATGATAATTCCATACAATTTATCATAGTCTGAACCAGTCATGCATACTAAACAACAAAAAGAGAATGCTGGCTCTGACACTTGCTAGATGTTTGACCTTGGACAAGAAACTTCAGCAATCTGGGCCACAGCTTTCGCATTTGTGAAATAAGAGGCTTGGACTATCATGAGATGATCTTATTCATTCATTCGTTCATTCATTCATAACTTTAATGAACTTACATACCATAAAATTCACTTGTTTTGCATGTACAATTCATTGATTTTTTAGTGAATTTACAGAGTTGTAAAACCATCACCACAATATAATTTTAGAACATTCCTATCATGCAAAAAAGAAACTGCATTCCCATTCCTCATTTAGATAATCTTTTAAAAGGTCCTTTCTAACTTTTGCATTCTATGTTCTAGACTTACAAAGCTTTAGCAGGTTGTTGCTACCTGTAGAACCAAGTTCAAGCTCCTCAGTGTAACATTCAAGGCGTTCTACAATCTACAAAACCTATTTCTCCAACTTAATTCCTTGCTTCATTCCTCTCAATCCTGCCTCTGAGCTTAAGCCTCTGAGCTTATGCTCTTGCAGTTCTCTTGGTAGGGAGTCCCTCTCACCTTCCCAGTCTCTGAAGAGTAAAATCCTATTATTCAGACTCAGCTTACACACCACTCCTTCTATAAAGCTTTCTTCATTTCATACTCTTCACACTCATCTAGAACTGGATCCTATTTACCTTTAAACTCCAATAGTATTTCATTTGTCCCTCTCTTGAAAGTTCTCACTTTCATTCTTGAATCTTATGCTTAACATCTCATCACCTTACTTAAGAGATCCTAGAGGATAGTTCCTATATCTAAGATGCCTATGTATCCTTAACAACTCCCAATGTGGGGTTCTGTAAATAGTAACAATTAATAATGATGATGATGATAGTAATCAGTAGCTAAATTAAGCATTCACAATGTGCCAGGCACTGTTCTAAGCACTTTTACAAATATTAACTCATTTAATCCTTATAACAACCCTGCGAGATAGGTACTATTATTATCACCACCATTTGACAGATGAAGAAACTGAGGCACAGAGAAGTTACATACTTGTCAAGATCACAAAGTTAGTTAAGTAGCAGAGTTGAGATTGAATTCAGACAGTCTGGATCCAAAGCACACACTCTTAATCACGACAGTAAATTTCTAAGCCAGTTGAAACTCAATAAATGTTAACTGAAAAAAAATCCTAATTAATAAAGTTTCATTCCAGGAAGGTAAGGTAATCAAGAACTCTATGTGCTAAATAACACAGAAGTGATGAGGGGTAGGATAATTTCTGATTTAGACAGGAGAGTCACTAAACTTTTGGGTAGTCCTGAGGTGCTACAAAAATCATAGTTAAACCCTAAGGCTATAACTTTAAAGGACAGATCCTGTCTTATACATAGGTGTTGGGGGTGCAAAACTGGTAGTATTTACTCTAGCTGAATGAATGCATATCCTACTATCCAGAAATTTCACTCCTATGTATACCCCAACAAAAATGCATGTGTATAGCTGTCAAAAGAATGCTCTACTTGTAACAGCCAGAACTGGAAATTTCCCATCAACAGAAAAATGGATACATCACATGTGGCACGCTAACAAGAAACATTATATAGCAATGAGAATGATCTACAATTGCAAGGAATAATATGGATGAATCTTTAAAACATAGTATCAAGCAAAAAAAAATCCAGATACAAAACAGCATATACTGCATGAATCCATTTATGTTAAGTACAAAAAATGGCAAAACTATTCTGTTGGAAGTCAGGATAGTGGTTACCCTTGGGAGGGGTATTGACTAGAAGAGGAATGAGGGGATTCCTAGTAATGTTCTGTTTCTTGGACCAGGGTGCTGGTTACATGGGTATGTGCAGTTTGTGAATATTCATGGAGTACAAACTTATAATCTATGAACTTTATGTATGTTATACTTTAATACAGTTTTTTTTAAAGTCTTCCCAAGAAGAGAAAAAGACTCAAGCAAGAGCCAAAAATAAAAGTCACTTTTGCACTTGACATGCAAAACTAATGACTGACAAGCTCATGGTTATCTCTTTGTCCTGAAATGAACAAGACAGATGTATTTCCCTTTTGTGGAAATGGTGAATAAATAAGAGAGAGGCAATTCTAAGTCCTTGTCATTAGTTCAACCCTAATTCTTCCCAGAACTTAAAATAAAGTAAAAATAGTAGACTTCTGGCAAGATACCACCTATGGGCACTCACAGCCCTGCCAGGCACCAAAAGAAATGCCAATTTTATTTAAAGAACTAAGTCTTCATTTGGAAGTTTTATTTATTTTCAAGACTTACAATCCCATCCATGAAGTACAAATGGAGTCTGAACATGATGCCAGTTAAAGTTTTCTTGAGCACTAACCCCATCTCCACACCAGTCTAAAACTTATCACTCCTATCTTTATTAGACAAGTCACTTCACCTCTAATGGTCCCAGTTTCCTCATCTGTGACATGGGAGTATTAATACTACCTCCCTTATGGGTTGTTTAGCACAGTGCCTGCCACATAGTTAAATACTCAATGTATTAGCTGCTTCTATTATTTTGATGTGGGTGGGATAATGGTATCTTCTCCCTTACCATACAGCTAGCTCAGTTTTATAGCTTGAATCCCCCAATAGGGGGGTTTTAATATTTTAATTTTTTTAATATTTTAACACTCAAGTACAAGGGCAGTTCTGCCTCCCTTTCTCCCCCAGGTGAAAAGGTCAAAAAAGGAAGAATTCAGATAAACTCATTTTCAACTGGGCAAGTACGGTGGCCCAGGGTTAGGTGGGTTGGGAGAAGAGGTTGTATGAATAGCAGAAGCCCCTTTGCTTTGTGAGGCCACCTTCCTCTACCATGCCAGGGAACCTGGTGCAAATGATATGACCTGGAAAGGAAGGGGTCCAGAAAAAAGCAAGGCTGGATCCTACCAGGGATCTTGCTTGGAGTTCCTGCTTTGCCCATCAAGCAGCATCATAATCTTAAGTTAACAAGTAGGGAGAAGACTTTTCTAGTATGAAAATAACTGTCAGGAATGACTGAGACATGACCTGAGCACCTCCATGTTTGCTGCCCATGCTGGACTTTTGCTTAACACTCCAAATTGAAACTGCTATATAGTTGCTGAGTCGCTAAAAGGAAAGAATAATGCTGAGAACTGGACTTTATTTGGCCTAAGAAAACATACCTTTCTTTAGTAACAAATGAGATGCATTCCATAACCCAAACATATTATATAGAATAATTTTGACCTCCAATCCAAATTCTTGGTAAACAACTTGTGTAAACCTGCATTAACTTCCCTATTTTCCTATAAAAACCCCCGCCATTCTCCTCTAGTGAGACACTATTCTGGTATCCTCCAGAATCTATGATTCCTGAATTGCAGTTCTAAGACCCCAAATAAACTGCTTTTTGCCTTTTTACAGACCGTGGTCCTTTCAGCTGACATTATTAGTGTCAGAAGTGGGATCTGAAGTGATATGCCCAGCTCCGAAGCTGCCATGGATTTGAGCAAGGTACCTGTGTGAGCCCCTTGTGCTTTACTGCCTCCCTGGTGGCCCCAGGCCTGGGCAGTAAGTCTTTTTGGTCCAGAACCTCCCTCTTTGGTTGAGGTTCAGGCCTTTATTCTGGGTGTCTTTTGTTTAATCAACTGATCGCTTAAGGACTTACTTCCTTTTGGTGAGTGCATAATAATGGGACGGTCACAGTCTCAGACTGCTATGGGGGAAGATTCTCACCCATCTGGGACTCCTGCTGGGTACATATACAAAAAGTATGGGGCTGCCTCCTGTGCTTACCTAGGTAAATGGCAATGGTATACCAGAGATGACATAAAAGAACCCTGTTGGCACCTGTTATCTGGTAGACTACAGGGTTTGGTCCCCTGCAGAATTACGGGACATAGCTCAGGAATTTCCCAAGGTCACTGAGGACCACCCCCCTGGTTTGTGGAAGAATTTAACTTTGTGATACGAACCTATGATCCAGACTTCTCTGTCTTGTATCAACTAACCCACATCTTAATTGGAGAAAGCCAAGCCAGACATTGGCAAACTACTGCCAACTGGCTTCATAGAAAGATATCCATAGAAATGACACTGATGCAGTGGCACCAGTTTCTCAGGTAGCTCTAGCCCTTCATGAAGCAACTTCTCAGGCTCTTCCGTGTTCCACTTCCTGGGGAAAAATTCAGTCTACTACACAACGACCTGATGAAACTGTTCATGATTATTACTCATGCCTATAGACAGTATTCTGGGAAAACTCCAGAATACCTGCTGGGGCAAACAATACTCAAACCCTCTTTAATTCAATCTTTGTTGGGGGATTAGATGAGGAACTCAGACTGCTGGTGAAACAGGTACAATTAAATTGGGAAATAATGGCCACTCCTGATCTGGTCAATTTGGCTAATTAGCTATCTAAAACAATCAAACACACAGAAAAACGCAAGACCATTAAAATCATGAATTTGCAGCTGCAGCAACTGGCCACTGCTGCTCAGTGGCCGCCTCAACAGAAAGACCAAAATTCCTCTAATGGACCCTACCAAGATCAAGGCCCCAACCCGACCACTGGAAGAAGCATCCAAAGTTAAAAAGAGGGCCCTATCAGCATCCCAAAGCCCCTCACCCTGGCCCCTTTCATGAACTCTCTGAGAAATTTGAGAAGCACCTCCCTTTTTTAGACACTCACAAATACGGATGCTCTGGAAGAAAGTGTTGGGGTCTTCCCAGTATTCCCACTAACACCGTTGGGAGAACTGGACCATTTTATAGGAGCTGAAGCTATTACTGCTCTTCTGAACACAGGAGCAACTTTGTCTAGAACCTCACCAACCTCAAGGCTCCCCGTTCCTCGAAGTACAGAAAAGGTACAAATGGTGGGAGTTTCCAACACAGTTATGAAGGTAAGCAAATTGTCCCCATTGTCTTTTTTTGTTTTTCAGGGGAGAACGCGCACGCAGTACCCCACCACCACAAATTACACAGTCGAGTTTTCCCCATTTGGGGAAATCACAGGGGTCAGCACACTCGCAGTGCAGTGAGTGAGGCTCACCCTGGGAAAACCACCTTCATGATCATGGTATCTCCTCTGCCAGGTAAGTATCCCATTGTCTTTTGAGATAGGCTATTTTCAGGGGATTCACCCCAGTTCCTTCTTGTTCCTTCTGCTCCTGTACACCGTTTGGGCCAAGACCTACTGGAAAAATTACAAGCTAATATTTCCTTTTACCCAAAAGGGGAAATACATTTACAAATTCTTGACCCCTTGAGATTTACTTCTGAATCTAGTACTAATATTGAAATTCCTCTCCTTGCTCATACCTTGTCAATTCTCAGTCATAAGGATTTGCTAGATTCTGTTCCTCCTACCTTAAGGTCCACCTCTTCAAATGACATAGAATACATTCATTCAGCACCACCAATTAAGATACAGATAGACCCTAATAAATCTTCACCTCACTTCAGACAATGCCCTCTCAGGCCTGAGGCCCTGGAAAGAATTCATCCCACTGCCAAGGTACACCTCCAGAAGGGTCTCATAATCCCATGAACTAGTCCTTGTAACACAACAATCTTTCTGATATTCAAGCCTCATGGTCGAGGTTGTCATATTATTCAAGATCTCCAAGCCATAAACAATATAGTCATACCACGTAACCCTGTAGTCACCAACCCTCATACCATTCTCAATTTAATCCCTTTAAACACACAATTTTTTACAATCATAGATTTATATAGTACTTTCTGCACCATTCCTGTCCATCCAGATAGCCAATACCTGTGTGCCTTCAGGTGTGAGGGATGTCAATTTACTTGGACTATTATGCCTCAGGGCTACATGGAAAGCCCTACTTATTTTTCACAAATATCGAGACAAGACTTGGCCAATGTGAATTTAACCCATGGCTCTACTTTACTCCAATATGTTGATGACCTTTTGTTATGCTCCCCCACTGAGGAAGCAAACCTCAAGGACAGGCTACATCTCCTCACTCAGCTAGCACACAAGGGGTATAAGGCCTCAAGGGATAAGCTCCAATTTGTTCCAACTCAGGTAAGATACTTGGGTTATTTGCTTATGCCCCTCCCCGAGGACTACTGCTTCATCCTACACACATCCAGGGCATATCTCAGTTACCACTTCCTGGCACCAAATGTCAATTGAGAGGCTTTCTCAAGCTAGGAAGCTATTGCAGAAGTTGTGTTCCCAATTTCTCCTTGTATGCACAACCCCTTTATTCCCTTTTAAAAGACAACAGAGACCTTCAAGATGTCGGAAGAGTAAGACTTAGAGATCACCTTCCTCCCCACAAATACATCAGAAATACATCTACATGTGGAACAACTCCTACAGAACACCTACTGAAAGCTGTCAGAAGACCTCAGACCTCCCAAAAGGCAAGAAACTCCCCACGTACCTGGGTAGGGCAAAAGAAAAAAGAAAAAACAGAGGCAAAAGAATAGGGACAGAACCTGCACCTCTGGAAGGGAGCCATGAAGGAGGAAAAGTTTCCACACACTAGGAAGCCCCTTCACTGGTGGAGACAGTGGTTCGGCTGGAGGGAAGCTATGGAGCCACGGAGGAGAGTGCAGCAATAAGGGTGCAGAGGGCAAAGCAGAGAGATTCCCGCAAAAGGATCAGTGCCGACCAGCACTCACCAGCCTGAGACGATTGTCTGCTCACCTGCCAGGGCAGGTGGGGGCTGGGAGCTGACTTCGGAGGTTACATCCCAGGGAGAGGACTGGGGTTCGCTGCGTGAACACAGCCTGAAGGGGACTAGTGCACCACAGCTAGCCAGGAGGGAGTCTGGGAAAAACTCTGGAACAGCCTAAGAGGCAAGAGACCATTGTTTCGGGGTGCACGAGGAGAGGGGATTCAGAGCACTGCCCAAAAGAGCTCCAGAGATGGGCACGAGCTGCGGCTATCAGCGCAGACACCAGAGATGGGCATGAGATGCTAAGGCTGCTACTGCAGCCACCAAGAAGCCTGTGTGCAAGCACAGGTCACAATACACACCTCCCCTCCTGGGAGCCTGTGCAGCCCACCACTGCCAGGGTCCCGTGATCCAAGGACAACTTCCCCGGGAGAACACATGGCATGCCACAGGCTGTTGCAACATGACGCCAACCTCTGCCACCTCAGGCTCGCCCCGCATACTGTACCCCTCCCTCCCCCCGGCCTGAGTGAGCCAGAGACCCCTAATCAGCTGCTACTTTAACCCTGTCCTGTCTGAGCGAAGAACAGATGCACTCAGGCGACCTACATGCAGAGGTGGGGCCAAATCCAAAGCAAAACCCCAGGAGCTGTGTGAACAAGGAAGAGAAAGGGAAATCTCTCCCAGCAGCCTCAGGAGCAGCCGATTAAATCTCCACAATCAACTTGATGTACACTGCATCTCTGGAATACCTGAATAGACAATGAATCATCCCAAAATTAAGGTGATGGACTTTGGGAGCAACTGCAGACTTGGGGTTTCCTTTCTGCATCAAATTTGTTTCTGGTTTTATGTTTATCTTATTTTAGTACTTAAAGTTTATTATCATTGGTAGATTTGTTTAATGATTTGGCTGCTCTCTTCCTTTTCTTTTATATATAGATATATATATTGTTCTCCTTTTTCTCTTTCTGAAGCTGTGTATGTATATGCTTCTTTGTGTGATTTTCTCTCTATAGCTTTGCTTTTACCATTTGTCCTAGAGTTCTGTCTGTCCCTTTTTAATTTATTTTTCTTAGTATAGCTTTTAGTGCTTGTTATCATGGGTGGATTTGTTTTTTGGTATGGTCGCTCTCTTCTTTCTTTCTTTCTTTGCTTTTCTTTTCTTTATTACTTTTTAATTTTTTATTTTTAATAGCTTGTAAAAAAATTTTACCGTAATAACTTTATTTTATCTGTTTTTTTTCTTTCTTTTTTTCTCCATTTTCTTCAGAGCTGTGTGGCTGACAGGGTCTTGGTGCTCCAACCGGGTGTCAGGCCTGTGCCTCTGAGGTGGGAGAGCCGACTTTAGGACACTGGTCAAACATAGACCTTCAGGCTCAACGTAATATCAAATGGCAAAAGCTCGCCCAGAGATCTCCATCTCAACGTAAGACCCAGCACCGCTCAACGACTAGCAAGCTACAGTGTGGACACCTTATGCCAAACAACTAGCAAGACAGGAACACAACCCCACCCATTAGCAGAGAGGCTGCCTAAAATCATAATGAGGTCACAGACACCTCAAAACACACAACCGGATGCAGCCCTGCCCACCAGAAAGACAATATCCAGCCTCATCCATCAGAAGACAGGGACCAGTCCCCTCCACCAGGAAGCCGACACGACCCACTGAACCAATATTCACCACTGGGGAAGACACCAAAAACAACAGGAACGACGAACCTGCAGCCTGTGAAAAGGAGATGCCAAACACAGTAAGTTAAGCAAAATGAGAAGACAGACAAACACACAGCAGATGAAGGAGCATGGCAAAAACCTACCAAACCAAACAAATGGAGAGGAAATAAGCAGTCTACCTGAAAAAGAATTCAGAGTAATGACAGTAAAGCTGATCCAAAATCTTGGAAATAGAATGGAGAAAATATAAGTAATGTTTAACAAGAATCTTGAAGAACTAAAGAGCAAAAAAACAAGAATGAACAACACAATAAATGAAATTAAAAATTCTCTACAAGGAATCAATAGCACTATAAGTGAGGCAGAAGAACGGATAAGTGACCTGGAAGATAAAATAGTGGAAATAACTACCGCAGAGCAAAATAAACAAAAAAGAATGAAAAGAATTGAGCACAGTCTCAGAGACCTCTAGGACAACATTAAATGCACCAACAGTGGAATTATAGGGGTCCCAGAAGAAGAAAAGAAAAAGAAAGGGACTGAGAAAATATTTGAACAGATTATAGTTGAAAACTTCCCTAATATGGGAAAGGAAAGAGTTAAGTCCTGGAAGCACAGAGAGTCCAATACAGGATAAATCCAAGGAGAAACATGACAAGACACATATTAATCAAACTATCAAAAATTAAGTGTAAAGAAAACATATTAAAATCAGTAAGGGATAAACAACAAATAACACACAAGGGAATCTCCATAAGGTTAACTGCTGATCTTTCAGCAGAAACTCTGCAAGCCAGAAGGGAGTGGCAGGACATATTTACAGTGATGAAAGAGAAAAACCTACAACCAAGATTACTCTACCCAGCAAGGATCTCATTCATATTTGATGGAGAAATTAAAACCTTTACAGACAAGCAAAAGCTGAGAGAGTTCAGCACCACCAAACCAGCTTTACAACAAATGCTAAAGGAACTTCTCTAGGCAAGAAACACAAGAGAAGGAAAACACCTACAATAACAAACCCAAAACATTTAAGAAAATGGGAATAGGAACATACATATCGATAATTACCTTAAATGTAAATGGATTAAATGCTCCCACCAAAAGACACAGACTGGTTGAGTGGATACAAAAACAAGACCCGTATATATGCTGTCTACACCAGACCCACTTCAGACCTAGGGACACATACAGACTGAAAGTGAATGGATGGAAAAAGATATTCCATGCAAATGAAATCAAAAGAAAGCTGGAGTAGAAATTCTCATATCAGACAAAATAGACTTTAAAATACAGACTACTACAAGAGACAAAGAAGGACACTACATAATGATCCAGGGATCAATCGAAGAAGAAGATATAACAATTGTAAATATTTATGCATCCAACATAAGAGCACCTCAATACATAAGGCAAATGCTAACAGCTATAAAAGGGGAATTGAACAGTAACACAATCATAGCAGGGGACTTTAACTCCCCACTTTCACCAATGGACAGATCATCCAAAATGAAAATAAATAAGGAAACACAAGCTTTAAATAATACATTAAACAAGATGAACTTCATTGATACTTATACGACATTCCATCCAAAAACAACAGAATACACTTTCTTCTCAAGTGCTCATGGAACATTCTCCAGGATAGACCATATCTTGGGTCACAAATCAAGCCTTGGTAAATATAAGAAAATTGAAATCATATCAAGTATCTTTCCCAACCACAAGGCTATGAGACTAGATATCAATTACAGGAAATAATCTGTAAAATATACAAACACATGGAGGCTAAACAATACAATACTAAATAACCAAGAGATAACTGAAGAAATCAAAGAGGAAAAAAAAATTTCAAGAAACAAATGACAATGAAAACAAGATGACCCAAAACCTATGGGATGCAGCAAAAGCAGTTCTAAGAGGGAAGTTTATAGCAATACAAACCTACCTCAAGAAACAAGAAACATCTCAAATAAACAACCTGACCTTACACCAAAAGCAACTGGAGAAAGAAGAACAAAAAACCCCAAAGTTAGCAGAAGGAAAGAAATCATAAAGATCAGATCAGAATAACTGAAAAAGAAATGAAGGAAACAATAGCAAAGATCAATAAAACTAAAAGCTGGTTCTTTGAGAAGATAAAGAAAATTGATAAACCATTAGCCAGACTCATCAAGAAAAAAAGGGAGAAGACTCAAATCAATAGAGTTAGAAATGAAAACGAAGAAGTAACAACTGACACTGCAGAAATACAGAGGATCATGAGAGATTACTACAAGCCAAAAAAATGGACAACCTGGAAGAAGTGGACAAACTCTTAGAAAAGCACAACCTTCTGATACTGAACAAGGAAGAAACAGAAAATATAAACAGACCCGTCAGAAGCACTGAAATTGAGACGGTGATTAAAAATCTTCCAACAAACAAAAGCCCACGACCAGATAGCTTCACAGGCAAATTATATCAAACATTTAGAGAAGAGCTAACACCTATCCTTCTCAAACCCTTCCAAAATATAGCAGAGGGAGGAACACTCCCAAACTCATTCTACGAGGCCACCATCACCCTGTTACCAAAACCAGACAAAGATGTCACAAAGAAAGAAAACTACAGGCCAATATCACTGATGAACATAGATGCAAAAATCCTCAACAAAATACTAGCAATCAGAATCCAACAGCACATTAAAAGGATCATACACCATGATCAAGTTGAGTTTATCCCAGGAATGCAAGGATTCTTCAATATACGCAAATCAATCAACGTGATACATCATATTAACAAATTGAAAGAGGAAAACCATATAATCATCTCAATAGATGCAGAAAAAGCTTTCAACAAAATTCAACACCCATTTATGATAAAAACCCTCCAGAAAGTAGGCAGAGAGGGAACTTATCTCAACATAATAAAGGCCATATATGACAAACCCACAGCCAACATCGTTCGCAATGGTGAAAAACTGAAACCATTTCCATTAAGGTCAGGAACAAGACAAGGTTGCCCACTCTCACTGCTATTATTTAACATAGTTTTGGAAGTTTTAGCCACAGCAATCAGAGAAGAAAAAGAAATAAAAGGAATCCAAATCGGAAAAGAAGAAGTAAAGCTGTCACTGTTTGCAGTTGACATGATACTATACATAGAGAATCCTAAAGATGCTACCAGAAAACTACTAGAGCTAATCAATGAATTTGGTAAAGTAGCCGGATACAAAATCAATGCACAGAAATCTGTTGCATTCCTATACACTAATGATGAAAAATCTGAATGAGAAATTAAGGAAACACTTCCATTTAACACTGCAACAAAAAGAATAAAATACCTAGGA
The DNA here is from genome assembly GCF_028021215.1 of Eschrichtius robustus. Classification (NCBI taxonomy): domain Eukaryota; kingdom Metazoa; phylum Chordata; class Mammalia; order Artiodactyla; family Eschrichtiidae; genus Eschrichtius; species Eschrichtius robustus. The sequence continues at coordinate 55,641,295 of NC_090845.1, forward strand.
ATAAACCTACCTAAGGAGACAAAAGACCTATATGCAGAAAACTATAAGACACTGATGAAAGAAATCAAAGATGATACAAACAGATGGAGAGATATACCATGTTCTTGGATTGGAAGAATCAACATTGTGAAAATGACTATACTACCCAAAGCAATCTACAGAGTCAATGCAATCCCTATCAGACTACCAATGGCATCTTTCATAGAACTAGAAATAATTTCACAGTTTGTATGGAAACACAAAAGACCCCAAATAACCAAAGCAATCTTGAGAAAGAAGAACGGAGCTGGAGGAATCAGGCTCCCAGACTTCAGACTATACTACAAAGCTACAGTGATCAAGACAGTATGGTACTGGCACAAAAACAGAAATATAGATCAATGGAACAGGATAGAAAGCCCAAAGATAAACCTACACACTTATGGTCAATTAATCCACAACAAAGGAGGCATGAATATACATTGGAGAAAAGACAATGTCTTCAACAAGTGGTGCTGGGAAAACTGGACAGCTACATGTAAAAGAATGAAATTAGAACACTCCCTAACACCATACACAAAAATAAACTCAAAATGGATTAAAGACCTAAATGTAAGGCTGGACACTATAAAACTCTCAGAGGAAAGCATAGGCAGAACATTCTTTGACAAAAATCACAGCAAGCTTTTTCTTGAACTGCATTCTAGAGTAATGAAAATAAAAACAAAAACAAAGAAAAGAAACCTAACGAAACTTAAAAGCTTTTGCATAGCAAAGGAAACCATAAACAAGAAAAAAAGATAAACCTCAGAACAGGAGAAAATATTTGCAAATGAAGAAATGGACAAGGGATTAATCTCCAAAATATATGAACAGCTCATAGAGCTCAATATCAAAAAAAAAAAAAAAACGCAATCAAAAAAATTGGCAGAAGACATAAATAGACATTTCTACAAAGAAGACACACATATGGCCAAGAGGGACATGAAAAGATGCTCAACATCACTAATTATTAGAGAAATGCAAACCAAAAGTATAATGAGGTATCACCTCACACCGGTCAGAACGGCCAACATCAAAAAATCTACGAACAGTAAATGCTGGAGAGGGTGTGGAGAAAAGGGAACCCTCCTGCATTGTTGGTGGGAATGTTAATTGATACAGCCACTATTGAGAACAGTATGGAGATTCCTTAAAAAACTAAAAACAGAAGTACCATATGACCCAGCAATCCCACTACTGGGCAGATACTCTGAGAAAACCATAATTCAAAAAGACACATGCAACCCAATGTTCATTGCAGCACTCCTTACAATATCCAGGTCATGGAAGCAACCTAAATGTCCATCAACAGATGAATGGATAAAGAAGATGTGGCACATATATACAATGGAATATTACTCAGCCATAAAAAGAAACGAAATTGAGTTATTTGTAGTGAGGTGGATGGACCTAGAGTCTGTCATACAGAGTGAAGTAAGTCAGAAAGAGAAAGACAAATACCATATGCTAACACATATATATGGAATCTAAGAAAAAAAAAAGGTCATGAAGAACCTAGGGGCAAGATGGGAATAAAGACACAGACCTACTAGAGAATAGACTTGAGGATATGGGGAGGGGGAAGGGTAAGCTGTGACAAAGTGAGAGAGTGGCATGGACATATATACACTACCAAACGTAAAATAGATAGCTAGTGGGAAGCAGCCGCATAGCACAGGGAGATCAGCTCGGTGCTTTGTGACCACCTAGAGAGGTGGGATAGGGAAGGTGGGAGGGAGGGAGACGCAAGAGGGAAGAGATATGGGAACATATGTATAACTGACTCACTTTGCTATAAAGCAGAAACTAACACACCATTGTAAAGCAATTATACTCCAATAAAGATGTTAAAAAAAAAGAAGATGTGGTACATATACACAATGGAATATTACTCAGCCATAAAAAGAAACATATGGGGTCATTTGAAGAGACATGGATGGACCTAGAGACTGTCATACAGAGTGAAGTAAGTCAGAAAGAGAAAAACAAATATCGTATATTAACACATATATGTGGAATCTAGAAAAATGCTACAGAAGGACTTGTCTGTAAGGCAGAAACAGACACACAGACATAGAGAACAAATGTACGGATGCTAACGCGAAAGTGGGGGTGGGATGAATTGGGACATTGATATAGATATATATACACTAATATATATAAAATAGATAACTAATGAGAACCTGCTGTATAGCATAGGGAACTCTACTTAATGCTCTGTGGTGACCTAAATGCGAAGGAAATCCAAAAAGAGGGGATATATGTATATGTATAGGTGATTCCCTTCACTGTACAGCAGAAACTAACACAACAATGTAAACCAACTCTGCTCCAATAAAAAAAAAATGGCGCCAAACATTAAAAAAAATGGGCAGAAGACCTCAATAGACATTTCTCCAAAGAAGACAGACATATGGCCAACAAACACATGAAAAGATGCACAACATCACTAATTATTAGAGAAATGCAAATCAAAACTACAGTGAGGTATCACCTCACACTGGTTAGAATGGCCAGCATCAAAAAATGTACAAACAATAAATGCTGGAGAGGGTGTGGAGAAAGGGAACCCTACACTGTTGGTGGAAATGTAAATTGGTACAGCCACTATGGAGAACAGTATGGAGGTTCCTTAAAAAACTAAAAATAGCAGTACCATATGACTCAACAATCCCACTCCTGGGCATATACCTGGAGAAAACCATAATTCAAAAAGATACACGCACCCCAATGTTCATTGCAGCACTATTTACAATAGCCAGGACATGGAAACAACCTAAATGCCCATCAACAGAGGAATGGATAAAGAAGATGTGGTGCATATATACAATGGAATATTACTCAGCCATAAAAGTGAACGAAATTGCGTCATTTGTAGAGACATGGATGGACCTAGGGACTGTTATACAGAGTGAAGTAAGTCAGAAAGAGAAAAACAAATATCGTATATTAATGCAGATATTTGGAATCTAGAAAAATGGTATAGATGAACTTACTTGCAAAGCAGAAATAGAGACACAGACATAGAGAATAAACATATGGATACCAAGGGGGGAATGGGGAGTGGGATGGATTGGGAGATTGGGATTGACATATATACACTACTATGTATAAAATAGATAACTAATGAGAACAGACTGTATAGCACAGGGAACTCTACTCAAGGCTATGTGGTGACCTAAATGGGAAGGAAATCTAAGGAAGAGGGGATATATGTATACATGTGGCTGAATCACTTTGCTGTACAGCAGAAACTAACACAACATTGTAAAGCAACTATTCTCCAATAAAAGAAAAAAGGATATTATTAGAGATGGGCAATTGCATGCTACAGCTAAGTAACAGAGGTGGTTTTCTGAAGGATGCACATTTGATCAACTTACTGGGCTTTGGTATAAGCCAATGGCCACCCTCCTCTTTCTGAAGCCACTCAAGAAACCATACTAAAATTAATATATTAAGTGACTCATTGGGGGAACTGATAAAATGATAGCCTGGGAAAACAATACTTTTGGAAACCTTCTCCCAAAGTAGTAGCTGAAATATGTCAGAGGTGTCAGATCTGTCCTAAGTATAACCCAGAAAAACCTATTTATACTTCTCAGAACCACTTTCCTTTGCCTCCTGGTCCCTTTGCTATCTGTCAACTGGGTGTTATCTACCTGTCTCCCTCTCAAGGATACAAATATGTTCTGATGATGGTGTGCATGTATTCCCATTTGGTGGAAGCCTTTCCTTGCAGACGTGCAACTCCCGTTACAGTGGCCAATATTGTTGGAAAGGATTATTCTTAATTGGGGAATTCCCCTGCAATTACATAGTGATAATGGTGTCCATTTCACTGGACAAATTCTAAATGCTGTTTGTGAAATCTGGCCTACACTACCACATTTCCACTGTGCTATCATCCTCAATCTTCTGGTCTAATGGAAAGAACAAATGACATAATCGAGACCTAACTAGCAAAAATCTCTGAGGCCTTCGGCCTTCCTTGGCCTAAATTGCTACCCATAGTTCTGGTAAACTTAATATCTATAACCTTTCGAAAACACAAACTGTAACCATTTGGAAAAATTATTGAAAAACCCATGATTCTTGACTCAGGACTATATAAGCCCCTTCTAGTCAAGGGAGATCTTTTACATTATTGTCAGTCTCATTAAGGCTCTAAAAAAATGAGCACCTGGTTGAAAACTTTTTCCACAGTGAGCTCCTGGGAGATGGAGATACAGAACACCACAATTTAAAACCAGTGGACTATGTTTATTGGAAAAGACGTATTTTAAAGGACTCCTTACAACCCAGATAGAAGGGACCCTATTAGGTACTTTTAACCAACACCCTGTGCTGCTAAACTTAAAGGCATTGATTCTTGGATTCATGTTTCCAATTTAAAAAAAAAGGCTTCCCCACATGTGTGGGCCTCTGAAACAGTTGGAGACCTAAAGCTGAAATTGGCCCAGAAGTGACTCAGATGGCACCTAATGTAGATGGCTCTCCCAAGACTTTGGACAAGGCCGGTACTCTCCATGATCCTCACTGATGAAATCCCTCAAGTTACCCTCGTTCTAATCGCTGTCATCATAGAGTTGTTACATCTCCTTCATTATGTAATAACTGATGAGGCATCAAATTGCCTTTCCTTCTTATAGACATACTTTCAAGGAGTGAACATTTTCATGAATAGGTTGATGTCCAGGAATTAAAGTTTAGAGGAAATGACCCTGGCCCTTTGGTCCTTCGATTTTGACTATGAAGGACTGGAGAATTGAACTTTTGGGACTCCTCCTTGAAGTTACAGTTTTATTAATGCGCTTTGCCCTATTACATACAGTGGGCATCCTCCATGAGTGGTAATTCTATCTTGCATTAACTCTGCTGGGAATAAGCCTCTGGCTCCAATTCTTGCCCATTCGATTAATCTATTCCGCTTGGGATTCTTTCACCAACCAAGACCAGGAGTTACCCTTAGTCTTCTTTATATTAAAATGGTTGACTTTTCTTGGGATAGTTCTTTTACTAGAGTTATGTTATTATCTCTCTTATTATCCACCCAGGCTACTTATGCCTGGGAAAATAATGCCTTATTCTGCATTTCCTGAAGTCTAGCCACTGGAGGAAATCTAACAGACTATTGGATATGCCATCAGCACCCTAGATCATTCACTGAATACCCAGGATCCCCTTGCCTTGGCTATCTCCAATCTTACTGGTATCCCTCTACCATATCCTTTTCAGAATTCATCTATTCTCCAAGCATACCATGTTCATCTACTCAAATCCACAGTTCCCTTTCCTTGTTTGCCTTGTTTGGAGCCAGATAAAACCCAGAATATTCCCTTAGGAACATGTGTTCCAGCGAGGCCCTTTGGTTACTCGGAAACATCAGATCCAGCTTCCAAACACCCAACTTTACTTCACTGTGCAAAAACAAAACATATTCTCATGATAACCCCCATGTATTCCTACAAGGAAGGCTTCTAGGCTGCTCAAATATAACCAACCCATGGTTGAATTTCACCTTTGACACCTCCTTTCTCTATGCTCCATCTATGTCTTTATTGGTGGTTGGAAGAGTACCACCTGGGGGATGTCCTGCCCCAACACTCTAACCCCACGTTTTCAATGTGCTCTAGGACTTTTAATAGTTCCTTTGACTGTGTTAAATTCTTCAGAAATTACCAAATGGCACACACACTCTACTTTCTGCCTATGCCAAGAAACCCCTTCTGAGGGATTTCAAAGGTTCCCAAGAATTATTCAAACCACGTGGGGAGTTGGAGCCATTGACAAAATTATTCGAAATCTCTCTGCTACCATAGCAGACACAGCTAATGCCACAGCTAGAGCATTAAGTGCCCAAAAAGACTCCCTGAATTTGCTTGCTCATGTTGTGTTAGATAAAAGATTTGCTTTGGATTACCTTCTTGCAGAACTTGGAGGTGTCTGTGTCATCTTAAATAACACCTGTTGTACTTGGATAAATGCCTCTGGTATAGTAGAAACTCAAATTAAGATCTTAACAAAAGAAGGCCAATTGACTTCATTCTGATAGTCTTAATACTCCCCTAATGTTTGATTTGTTTAGTTGGTTACCCTCAAACATTGGATCTTGGTTCAAAACTGTTCTGCAAACTGGGTTATTACTCTTAATAATTGTTGTCAGCTTCTTTATATTGATAAAGTGCTTGCTTAAATTGATTACTTCTATACTTAGCCATTCTACTGCTCAGTTGATGTTCACACAAGTCAATAAACTCGATGCAGCACAACATCACGGTGCCTCCAATGAATTTTACAATCCATCCATTGATTCATTCACACAACCACCCTCTAAGGGACATGATGGACCTGGAGCAGGCAACCAAGCCATTCTGGCTATGTGGGAATAAGAATTGCTCCAATGATGTTTTCTTCAGGAAAAAGCATGGGCAAGAGGGGGAAATGTGAAAAGAACTATGTCAGGAATGACTAAGACATGACCTGAGGACCTCCATGTTTGCTGCCCATGCTGGACTTCTGCTGAACACTCTAAATTAAAACTCCTAAAGAGTTGATAAGTTGCTAAAAGGAAAGAATAATGCTGAGAAGCGGACTTTATCTGGCCTAAGAAAACATAACTTTCCCTAGTAATGAATGAGATGCATTCCATAACTCAATCTTATGTACAGAATAATTTTACCCTCCAATCCAAATTGTTGGTAAACAACTTGTATAAGCCTGCATTGACGTCCCTCTTTTCCTCTAAAACCCTGGCCATTTCCTCTAGTGGGACACTATTCTGGTTTCTTCCAGACTTTCTGTGATCCCTGAATTGCAATTCTAAGATCCCAAATAAACTACCTTTTTGCCTCTTTACAGTTAGTGATCCTTAATGGTTGATACAAAAAAAGCTTAGTTACAAAAAAGCTTTCACACACATCCTTTTATTTAGTCCTTACAACCACCCTGTGAAGTGAGGAGAACAAATTTCATTATCCCCATTTGGTAAAGGAGGAAAGACAGTCTCAGAGAGGTTAATAAATTTGTCCAAAGTCATAAGCTACTAGTTGAGGGGACCGGCATTCTAACTCGAGTCTTCCGGCTTCAAAATCCGTGCTCTTTCGATTACAACATACTGGGCTTTTATGTGTGTGTCAGTTAGCCTGGGCCACATCTGTTATGATGGATAGAAAAAAATTAAGCAGAGACTAGTTGTAACTCTTCTCTGATCCTCAGCCTGATAATAGAAAGAAAACTGACAGGAGGGACATGGAATTCGAATAGAAAGAGGCTGGAGTTGGGGAGGGAAAGAGTAGGCTCTGGAAAGAAAAGAAGTAGAAGAGGCTCTAACCGGGGGGTCAGCTATACACAGATGCCAGCTGGCCTGGCAATGTCACCTCTCGGGTTTTCCTTCCCGGCTGAGCAAGGCCAGGTCCACTCTGCTACACCTCCTTCCTTTCTCATAGCCCACCTTGCGGCTGGACAGATGCTTTTGCCCCCAAAACCCACACATGCATGCGGGGGGGCTGGGGTGGGGGTGATGGTGGTGGTCTAGGCAACTGCTGGGGCAGGTCAGGGGCAGGAGTCAAAAGGAGAGTAGGGAAACGCTGGATAAAGGAAGTAACTCTCCAGGAGGCAATGCCAAGTGCGGTGCTCAAGAAAGGCTGTTACAACTGCAGCGAGTGTATATAAAAGGCTGGAGTAAAGGCGTGTGTGAGGTAAGGACTGGGGAGCCGGGAGGCGCTGGGGTCGGAGGGACAGGTCAGGGAGGGACCCGGCAGGCAAGCACCCGGCGCGGGGTCGGCGTCACGTGAGAGGACGGTTGGCACAGGACCACCTCTCCTTCGCGCCGCAGCCGCCAGCAGGCGGATCCCAAGGAGAAGAAAGTTCAGATTGGGTGAAAGAGGGTGTGAACCGAGGAATATCACTCGGGTCCCGCGCGGAAGAGGGCGTCAAAGAGCACCCTGAGAAGGCTTGAGGGGGCGTGCCTGGGCTCACGGCTGAGCACCGAGAGGGAGCCTACGGCTCCCAGCCTCGCCGAACTCTTCTCCTTACCTTGGGCACCGTGATATGGTCCATGACCGCGGTTCCCGCCACCCGAATGCCTCACCGCTCCTCGGGCTGCTGCCGCCACAACCGTTCTGCTTGCCTCCTTGCCCAACCCAGGTTCCAGCTCCCCGTACTGGATCAAGCTCTCGTCACCTGATCCTCGCGGAGGCTCCTATCGCGAAACTTCGCCCATGGCCGCTCCCGCCATCTTGCTTCCTGGCAAATGCCCTTTTCTTTGGGGGAGCCTGTCAAAATGCCATTCCTTTGGCAGGGGAAACTGCTAAGTATACATTCTAGCTCTCTAAGAACACTTAGTTTAAATAAAATCCAGTGATTGTGAGCTTTTTCATATTTTTTAAGTGCAAAGCTACTAAGAATGTAGACAGGAGGCAAAACAGTGACATATTAGGCTCACAAATATTTCTAGGACTGTTTCCATTTTCTTAAGATTAAAAAACAACAACAGATTGTTCTAGCTCAGACTCCAGGTTTGGCCGGGGAGTTCTTAAGTCCAAGGCTCGAGTGCTGACACCCTTCTCACATCCCATGATGCTGTAAGGATTCTGAGAACCAATATCATTCCACTACTATTTAATGTTAACAGCAATGCACCAGGCAGAGATAATACAGACTGCCTTGTGGTGATGACTGGTTTTCTGAAGAGTTTCCTGTGAGACCTTGGGCAAGTCACTGTAGAATATTTTTGAAATGGTTTATAAGCATTTCCTCCTTCCCCTTATCCAGGGGGAGCCTACTACCATCAATCTAGTTAAAGCCTGGACTATTACAGTAGCCTCATAACTTTTGTCATCACAGATGTGGGGAAAGGACCAAGGACCCACTGGACCACCTCTCAGATGAGATGCAGTTACTCAGTAGTGTTCTCTGAATCAGACTTGTGATGGCCAAAACAACAGTCTGGGAGTTGGAAAACCTGGGGTTTTTGTTTGTTTTTAACATCTTTATTGGAGTATAATTGCTTTACAATGTTGTGTTAGTTTCTGCTGTATAACAAAGTGAATCAGCAATACGTATACATATATCCCCATATCCCCTCCCTCTTGCATCTCCCTCCCACCTTCCCTATCCCACCCATCTAGGGGGTCACAAAGCACCGAGCTGATCTCCCTGTGCGATGCAGCTGCTTCCCACTAGCTATCTATTTTACATTTGGTAGTGTATATATGTCAATGGAAAACCTGGGTTTTACTTTCAGGTCTGCCACTAACTTGCTGTGTGACCTTGAGCAAATCATGTCACCTCTCTGGGCCTTAAGTTGACCAAGGTTACAATGAGGGTATTGGCCACAGTTTATAGGGTCATTTCTACCTCACTGTTGTGATGTTATGGTTTGAAATATCACCTTCCCTACAAAGTGATTTTTTCTTCTTTTAGTATCCATAACATTTGCTAGTTAAACTACTCATTCATCATATTTTGCTTTTTTCCCTAGCCTAAAAGCCCTTCCCTCAATCCATGACCCGAGTATCGCTTCACTTCCACGTCTTCAGAACATACTCACTGCATGCTAAACACTCCTCTCAATTGGCTCTTTTACAATCTTCCTGAACTCCAGTTGCTGCATCCAATAGCTCTTCGCAGTGTTCAATCTCCATTTGTTTTGCAGATTTTTACACTGTTGATTCACTTTCCTTTTTGACATTCTCTCTTCCCTTGGCCTTTATTATAAAGCAGACTCATTGCTGGCATCACTCAGTATTCCTTTTCTGCCTTCCTCCCAACTCCTCTTTGCCCTTATTTATCCATTTCCCTGGCTTCTGTCCTCATTCTTCTACTCTTTCTGTTTTCTTTCCCTTGGTAATCTTGATCTCATTCTCAAGTTATATCCTTATCCGCTGGTAGGGTACTCCCAAATTTACATCTCAAGTCCTGTGACCCTTCTCCTGTGCTCAAGTTTGGAACTTCCAACTCTCCCCTGAGAGTTCCAGTTTGGTGTTCCGGCTAGCACATTGAAGGCATCACGACTGAAAACAAAGTCCTCATCTTTTACACCTTCCTCCTACCTCTTGCCCTCTCCCACTTCTGCCACCGGCTCTTTCTCAAGTTTTCTTTATCCCTAGTAATGCCACCATCATATACTCAGTTACTTAGACTTTAACCTCATGTCCATGCTGTTTAGGATAGTTAAAAGGAGTATGGACTTCAGGTTAAAATTTCGACTCTGCTATTTGCTAATGGTATATGACCCTGGACAAGTTACACAACATCTCTGAGTCTCAGTTTTCTCATCTGTAAACCAAGTCTAGTAAGGTGCTTGTGAGGATTCAAAGAAGTAACGTATATCAGGTACCAGGAACATCATAAGGGCACAATGAATATTGGTGGTTACCTTCCCTTCCTCAACTCAGTTATTAAATATTTCTGTTCTCCTCTCTCTCAGATCATTACCCTGCTTCCTTGTTCACTGATAAAATAGAAGGCATCAAAAAGGAACTTCCACATCCTCCCACAACCAAATCTAATTGCTGCTCTGCATGTGAACCCATATAATCTTCCTTCAATGAATCAACTGTTCCCGAGCCTTCCTAAGGCAACTCCTCCACTTGTCCACTCAATTGCATACTCCCTCCACTACTAAATTGTCCCTTCTTTCCTTTATCATAAAACATTCCCACTTTACCAGATAATTTCCATCAGCACAAGAACATGTTTATAATAACATGTTTATTTCCAATTTTAAAAAACCCTTTCTTGACCCACATTCCTCTCCCCCACCTACCATCCCCTACCCCATTTCTCTATTGTACCTTATAGCAAAATTCCTCCAAATATTTTTCTAAATTATCTACTTCCACTTCTTTTTCTCTCCTCCCATTCTCTCTTGAAAACACTCTAATCAGGTTTTACCCCCACCACTCCAACAAACTGTCCTTGTCAGGGTTACCAGTAATCTCCATATTGCAAAATCCAATGGGTAATCCTCAGATTTCTTTTCCTCTCAGGAGTATTTGATCACTCCCTTCCCCTTGATACATTTTTTTTCACTTGGTTTCAGAGACGCTGCTCTCTCTCCTACTTCTCTGACATCTCTTTCCCAATCTCCTTTGCTATTTCTCCCTTATCTTACCTTCTTTATATGTTGGAATGCTGTCAGGGCTAAGACCTTGGTCCTCTTCTCTATTTACACTTATTCCCTGGGTGCTGTCATCCAGTCTCATGCCTTTAAATACCATATTTGCAAAAAACTTCCAAAATTTTATCTCTATTCCTGATCCATCCTGTTAACTCTTAAACTTATATAATATCCAACAGCATACTGACATGTCTACTTGGATGTCTTAGAGGCACCTCAAACTTACCATATCCAAAGCAGAATTTTTGATTTCTACCTATCATCTCCTCAAATCTGCTCTTTTTATAATATATCTCATATCAGAAATTGGCAACTCCAGTTGTTTAGGACAAAAGCCTTGGAGACACTCTCTTTCTTTCATGCCCCATACTCAACTCATCATCAAATCCTATTAGCTCTTCTTTCAAAATATTCCAAATCTAACCACTTCTCACCCTTGTATTCTGGCCCCAACCTCTATTTATCTAGCCTGGATTATTGTCATAGTCTAGTCTCCATGTTTTGGCCCTGGTTCCCCTAGCATCTATTCTCTACATAGCATCTTCTAGACTCTAGAATCTATAGAAACGTCTCTCCTTTGCTTAAAACCTACCAGTGGCTCCCCATCTCAGAGTAAAAGCCAAATCCTTACATGGCCTATGAAGCCCTACATATGATCTAAGCCTAGTGCCTCTCTGACTATACCTTCTATCACCCTTTTCTTTCTCTGTTTATGTCATATTGATCTTCTTGTTCTTTCTCAAATATACCAGACATGCTCCTGCCTCACGATCACTTGCTGTTCCCTCTGCTTAGAATGCTCTTCCCCCAGAAATCCACATGTTCACTCCCTCATCTCTGTCAGGACTCTGATCAAATGTCACAATATCAGAGAATCCTTACTCGAGCACCTCATATTAAATAAAACCACCACCACTTCTTCCCCAGCATTCTCTATCTTCTTAACCTTTTTTCTTTATAGTTATCAGCACCACCTGATATGCTATAAATGTCTTCGTCAGTTATTTGTCTCCCCCTCTAGGATGTCAGCTTCATGAGGGCAGGGACTTTCTGTCCACTGCTAGATCTCCAAAGTCTAGGACAGACCTGGAACACAGTAGGTACTCAATAAATATTTGTTGAATAAATGAATTTTCTAAACTGTCCCAGATTTTCTCCACCATTAACTTTAACCATTCCTCCTAACATTCCCTCCTTAAGGCAAGTTAGTGTCATTTCAGAGGAAATTAAGATACAGATGGTGACTTGTCAAAGGTTGCAGAAGAGTCACATGTCAGATTGGACCCCCACAGGAGTAGAGAAAGCCTGGGACTAAGAGGAAAAATATGGAAGAAGATAGTATTAGACTTGTAAAATATTTTCTGTGAAAGGGATACTATTATCTATTATTTATTTGTTTTCTGCCATTACGATATCAACTCCATGAGGTTTTTCTCTGTGCACTGCTATACCCCAGTGCCTAGAAAAATACTTGGCACATAGCTAATGCTTGATAAATACTTGCTGAATGACTAAATGAAAATGAATTACTCTAGACTCACAGCTGGTGTGGGCCAGAGGGTAAACAACTAAAGGGAAAGAGTCTGAAGGCAAGGAAATCATTAGGAGGCTATTACGTTCATCCCCCAAAGGTTGTAAGCCAGTGAGCCTGTGGGCTTTTTGACTTTGTACCTAGAGCTCAGATCTTAGATTAGCCAACGTCTGAGATACTAGTTGCCACACTAAACCTCACCTGTCCTGCTTTATATGCAAACCTCCAACTCAGTTATTACCCACTTATTTTCTACTTTGAGGGATTTTCTGCTATTAGGGGTTGGTGTTCTTCCCATGGTATCCTAGGAAAGTAAGTAGGTGTGCTTTGCCCCAATATCTCACTAGCTGGAGATATAACCTAAGAAAGCTACTGCCAAAAGTCATCCGTGAAGCGGTGCATTATGACTATTTAACAAGCCACAGAGCCTTTGTGACCTCACTCCTGCTCCAGAGGTAGCTTGATAAGTCACAGCAGAGGGCAGTTGGGGCATAACTTCACACAAGTCATCAAGACCTCCTCCACCTTGCTGCTGGGGAGAAGCCATCAGAAAGAGACTGTATTTTTAGCTTATTTCAGTTTCAGTTTATCAGTCATCTTGGGCCAACTACCGACAAACTTCTTTTGAAGACCAACTTGCCAGAAAGCACTTTTTTCATCTTTCAGATACAGCTTACTTGAATCATGCAGTGCATAGGGGGTATCAGTGAAGAAGTCTGGTAAGACTGCATCATCCTCTTCCTACAGACTGGAATGTGCTGTGATGCAGCGATAATCACCAATTCCCCACCCTGGTTGTTAGCTTCTTATCCTGAAGGCAACTTGTTCCAATTGACCCAGGAAGAAATTCAGATCTTGCTAGTGAGAGAGGAGAGAGAGAAGTTGTTTCTTCAGGGAATCACCCTTGCAGGGACCAAATGTTTGTTGACCCGGGACAACCTGTACACTGAGGGCAACAACACCATGGACCTCCACACCAAAGGCCAGAGTTGGGGCAACCAGGCAGTGACAGTAGTTCAGATCGAGTCTGTATACCTTGTGGTGATGGGACACCAAGGAACAGAAGGAGGGTCTCTCAACCTCAAGGCTTTCAAGATGGCGGGTTACATCATAGAGGCCATTCATCAACTCCTGGCCCATTTCTAACTAAATAAAAAGGCACTGGTGTTTGACCTGGAATTTGAATTCAGTGTTATCTGATTAACCTTCTAGATTAACATAGTCTTGAGGAAAATAAAAGGAGATCCCAGATCAGGTTTGGAGATGTGTGTGTGTGTGTGTGTGTGTTAGGAGAGGGGCAGATTGGGGAGTGAGTATTCAAGCATTTGTTTTTTTGCACATTTTTTACACCTAGAACACAATCCCTCCCTTCTCAACACTTGGAAGGAAGAGTAGTGGACTGGGAAGTAGAAAATCTTGGTTGTGCTCCCAACTTTTTCCTGACTTACTATATTTTTCTCTGGGCCTCAGTTTCCTTATCTGTACAATGAGGAGTGCACTATGTCTCTAAGGGCCCTTCAAGCTCTAGAAATCTATGATTTTGTAATAATCACATACATCCTTCAAAATCCAGCACAAGTACTACCTCCTTGAGGAAGCTTTCTCTGCCTGCCTCAACCTTAGGGCTGACCATAATTTGAATTACTAAAGCACTAACTCTCTGGGTAATTTGTTTGGACTTAATCATACTTTGCCCAACATTTCTTGTATGATTGTCCTGTGATCTTGTTTAACTTTTCATATACACATTAGTTTTGTTTCCCAACTTTATTATAATATCTTAGAGGGCAGGTTGTTTGTCTTCTACTTCTCTATTTCCCTCCTGGGATAACCCAGCATGGGGCTTTGCTAGGGGAGTTGGCTACACACATAAAGTCACTTATCAGGAATAGAGAGATTTTCCAAAGTGGGGATTCTGCTGGGTGTGGATGATCCAGGGAGCTTGTGGCTAGATTTTATTCTTCCAATTTGTAGCTCACCTTTGGACCATTTATCTGTTCATTGTTGTCACCATCAGGGGAAACATGGGTGGGCAGAACTAAGAAAGAAGGTAAAAAGTTCTAACCATTCCATCTGGCTTGTTGCTAGCTACTGTGGGCAAGCTGGGGTGAAAGAAGACAGGAATGAGAAAGATGAGGTTGAGTAATAAAGCATAGTGCTTATTTGACCCTGCTGCCACCAGTCCCCAGGAGCAGTGATTATGGAGAACCCTCTTCTCTGTCAGTTACAGGGAACCACTTCAAACCCCCCCCCCATACACACTCTCACAAGCCTGTAAAAGTCAAGGTTTAAACATGGAGGTTGTAAAATATCTGTGTGCTATTCAATACAAATATAATGCCTGTCATATATGTAACTTAAATATTTTAATAGCCACATTAAAAAAGAAAAAATGATACAGGTGAATTTAATTTTAAGAATGTATTTTATTTAACCCATTACATCCAAAATAGTATTATTTAAACACATAATCAATAAAAATATTATTGATGGGATATTTTACATGTTTGCATACCAAGGCTTCAAAATCTGGTGTGCATTTTACATTTGCAACACACCTCAATTCAGACAAGTCTCATTTCAAATGCTCAATAGTCACAGGTATCTAGTGGCTACCGTATTTGGCAATGTGGGTCTAGGCCAACGCCATCCAATGTTTTGAAACCCCTCTACAACATCCTTGCCAATTAATTACCTAGCCAATGCTAGGTAATTAATAAAAATGTCAAAATAATTGAGAAAAGAAGTTTCTTAGATAAAATTCTAGTGGGGACAAGACAAATGAAAAATAAGTTGCAATACAATGAGGTAGATGGCATGAAAAAGTTTGTTTATGCAAATATGTATTTAGCTTCCACTGTGCCGGGCACTGTTCTAGACACAGCAGTGAAGAAAATACACAAAACCCTATGTTCATAGAGCTTACATTCTAATGGAAGAAACAGAATATGTGTCAGGAGATAATAAGTGTCCTGAAGACAAACAAAGCAGTATAAAGGGAGATAAAGTGTGATGGGAGGGACTATTTTAAATAGGAGGTCAGGGGCAGCGTCTCTGGAGAGACAATATCTGTACAGAGGCCTAATGAAGTGAGGAAGTGAGCCATGACAAGAACTAGGGGAAGTGTTTCAGGTAGAGACAAGAGCCATTCAAAGGCCCTGAGACAGGAGTGTGCCTGATCTTTTGAGGAACTATCAGGAGACCAATGTGGTTGCAGCCTCCCAGGACAATGCCCCTTTCCCTTCCCACCTGCAGCATCCTCAGGCATGGTGGTGAGGCAGCAGATACTGCCTTCTGGGGTGGAAGAGCAAAGCAGAGCAAATGGTCTCATTGCTCTCCTTCTGGGTTCTCTTTTTCTAATGAAATTGCTTTAACTTTTATTTTGGCAGCCATATTATACTGCTGACTGACATTGAGCTCCTAGTTAACTAAACCCCCTAAGGCTTTTTCACACTGGCTGCTGTTAAGAAAAGAGCTTGAAATAGTGGTAGGGCAATAAACCAGGGAAAAAATTAAATGTGGAAGTGGCTTCAGTAGAGCCTTCATCTTGGATAGAGCCTCAGTGTGGCATGATACATATCCCTGAAGGGAAAGAGAGAGAGGTGAGATGGAGGGAAAAGAAGGAAAATTCTTAAGTTAATTGAGCCTTCTACATTATTCTTTGCAGCCTGGATCTCCCAGGCAAAAAAGACATGTTCAGGAATTGGGGCCACTGAGGAAAATGGCCTTGCCAGTTAGAAAGGCCTAGGCAAATCTTTCATTAGAGGACAAGCTAAGTACTCAGATTCCCCATTGAACAAGAGACTTAATTGGGTGTATGGCTGACTGAGGCCCAAGGTGGTAAGCTAGGAAGGGGAAGGGAGCCTAGGTGGTCGCCACATAGCAGAGATCCTGCCCTTTCCAGCCAGAGAGAAGCACTTCACTGTGGTACCAGGCCATGCCTAGCTTGTTGCCATGGTGAGTCTTTCCCTGGAAACTGAACCTGTCTTGCATAAGTAAGGTACAACTGAATGTAGAGAAAAATTCATTTGGGCTCTTCTATTCCCAGAAGGGATCAGGATAGGCTATGTGAGGGCTCAGGGTCAGTACAGAGAAGCTTGAGACTTGCTGTGAGGATTCATCTCTTCTCTCCATCCACCCTGTGTGTCCTTGTTGCTTTAGGTACTCACAGTGGAATTCTGAAGCTAGCCTTAACCTTCATCTGCCACCTTGGTGCCCACTTTTCCTTTCTTGTACTCTGCAGTCCAGCCACACTGAACAGGTCATTGTTGTCAGGACATGCTTCACAATTTCTTCCATGGTGTTCTCAGAATTCACTGTTACTTGCCCTCCCCTCTTCTTCTCTAACAATCTCAAGCACGTATCCTACTTACTTGCCTAGGCCCAGTCACCAGGTCCATTCCTATAATGATATTCCTTATTCCCCAGGTTTGGAGGTGTTTCCTCATGACTTGGAATCCCCCACCTTGTGCTTTGAACCTCTCTCATAACACTTAACTCTTTCAACTTTCAGTTCTTTCTATGCATGTATATATCTTCTCTCCCTTATTAGCCTACAAGTTCCCCTAGAGATGATTATTTTGTTGTAATCCCCATTAGCAGGCTTTTGTGCTGGAAGTTCTCAATGAATACACAACTTGCTGGATGATTAAATGAATGACAGACATAATGAATGGATAAAGGTTGATTTTCCAACCAAGCCACTTCCTTGGTTTCCTGCATTTTAAATTAATGGAGAATGAAGGGAGGTTGTTGAGTCCTCTTTGTCCTTCCTCTCCCTGACTTCCCAGCACCTGTCATAACTCCCTTGCCTCTGGGCAGCAGGGTGTCTCACTCTGGGAAATCTTTACCTCTGGCTTTGAGGCTTTATGTGATTATTATGTTCCTTGCATAGGGTGAGGTCCATGCCAACTGAATGGTATACACAATTAATGGTGTAGGAATTAAGTGGAAAAACTCTGATGAGTGCTGTCCTTGCTCATTATTGTATGGAATGTGCATTCTCTCTGCTAATCAGGAGTTCTACATGCAGTATGTTCATTTATTCATATGTTTATTTATTTTCCTGTTGGATTTTTTTTATACAGGCATTTACAATAGGGTGAAAATACTTGAATTCTAAGAATATGATTCCCAGCGCTGAGCTATCATTTATTAGGTATATAACCCTAGGCTAATCACTCTATGGGCCTCTGGTTTTTCACCTAGAAAATGGAGATGTTGATACTGACAAGGTTAGCGTGGAGATCAAATTTAAAAATGGGCACAAAGTGTTTTGGAAAATATAAAGTGCTTTAAATATCAGGTCAGGTATGGGGATATGTGTATGGGGGTTAAGTTAAATATATCTGTCTTCAGACAGGTACCTGGAAGTGGGGGGAGCAGGCTGAGCACCCATGCAATTGACAACAGAGTCTAGAAACTTTAGGTCTGAAGTTCTAGTTACAACAGAGGCTTTATCTGATTTTGAGATGACCAAGAGCGAGGTGGGGTGAGAATAAAGTGTTGCCTCCTGTGGAAAAGGTAGAGGTAGTTCTTAGGAACAGCAGTAACCAGCTGTTCCTACGAAAAATCCAAACAAATTTTTGGCCAACCCAATATCATGTCATCTGCAAATAGTGACAGCTTTACTTCTTCCCTTCTAATTTTGATGCCTTTTATTTCTTTTCCTTGTCTGATTGCTGTGGCTAGGACTTCCAGTACTGTGTTAAATAGAAGTGGCAAGAGTGGACATCCTTGTCTTGTTCCTGATTTTAGAGGAAAGGCTTTCAGCTTTTCATCATTGACTATGATGTGAGCTGTGGGTTTGTCCTAAATGGCCTTTATTGTGTTGAGGTATGTTCCCTCTATACCAAATCTGATGAGAGTTTTTATCATAAATTGATGTTGAATTTGATCAAATGCTTTTTCTGCATCTATTGAGATGATTATGTGATTTTATTCTTTGTTTTGTTAATGTGGTGTATCACATTAATTGGTAAACAGGTAGTGAACAATCCTTGCATTCTGGAATAAATCCCACTTGTTCATGGTGTACGACCCTTTTAATATATCGGTAAATTCAGTTTGCTAATATTTTATTGAGGATATTGGCAGCTATATTCATCAGAGGTATTGGCCTGTAATTTTCCTTTTCTGTAGTGTCTTTGTCTGATTTTGGTTTAAGGTTATGGTGGTCTTTTAGAATAAATTTGGGAGTATTCCCTCCTCTTCAATTTTTTGGAATATTTTGAGAAGGATAAGTATTAACTCTTCTTTATATGTTTTGGTAGAATTCCCCTGTGAAGCAGTCTACTCCTGGACTTTTGTTTCTTGGGAATTTTTTGATAACTGATTCAATTTAAACACTTGTGATCAGTCTGTCCTTGTTATCTATTTCTTCCTGATTCAGTTTTGGAAGATTGTATGTCTAGGAATTTATCCATTTTTTCTAGGTTGTCTAGTTTGTTGGCATATAACTGTTCATAGTGTTGTCAGGATTGTTTGTACCTCTGTGATATCGGTTGTAACTTCTTTTTCACTTCTTATTTTGTTTATTTGGATTCTCTCTTTTTTTTTCTTAATGAACCTGGCTCAAGGCTTACCAATTTTGTTTCTTTTCAAAAAATTATCTCTTGTTCTTCTTTTTCTAATTTCTTTAGATGGTAGGTTAGATTGTTTATTTGAGATTTTTCTTGTTTCTTGAGGTAGGCCTATCTCACTATAAACTTCCCTCTTAGAAATGCTTTTGCTGCATCCCACAGATTTTGGAAAGCTGTGCTTTTATTTTCATTTGTCTCAAGGTATTTTCTGATTTCCTCTTTGATTTCTTCATTGACCCATTGGTTTTTTAGTATCATGTTATTTACTCTCCACATGTTTATATTTTTGCCATTTTAACTCTTGTATAGACATTTATTAAATCCAACTAGTCTGGAATAGCACATTTTTATTGGATATGAGTGCAATGGAAGGGAGTGGGAGATAAAAGTGATTACCTCCACATCTATATGATTTCATTATTCCTCCTCTGCAGAAATGGCATCACCATTTCCTCAGATGATTAAGGCAGACATTTGGCAGTCATCTTTAATATCTCCTTCTCCTATAAATCCACCCTAATGTGCAGCCAGTCACCAAGTTCTATTATTCTTTCTAAATACCTCTCAAGTCTGTTCATTTTCTCTCCATTGCCACTGGTACCCCACTAATCCAAGCTACTTTTGTCTCTTACTTATAACTCAGCCTTGTAGCTAGTTTTCCTTACTCTAGGCTACCCACATCCCTAATTAATCTACACAAAGCATCTAGAATGATGCTTTTAAATGCAAAGCTGATGACACTTTCTTGCTTAAAACACTTCTGTGGCTTCCAGTTGTCATTAGGATAAAAACAGAAAACCTCATCATAGCCTGAAAAGCTTTTCAAGGTCACGTCCTACTTACCTCTTGAACTTCATTTTGTACTATACTCCTTCCTTCTATGCTACAGCCATAACCAAATGGATCAGAGTCTTTCTCACCTTAGGGACATTTACACATATGTTTCCCTCTGCCTAGACCCCTACTTCTCTCCCTCCTTCACTTCTGTTCCCCAGTGTCTCCCAGTAATGCCTCTGTATCCTTCAGATCTCATCTGAAATGTTGCTTTCTCTAGGAATCGCTTAAAGAAAATGTGTATTAGGTTAGATCCACTTAGTATGTTCTTCTCAGCACCCCATACTTGTCCTTCAGGCATTCAGAGAACTTTTTCATTGTCTGACTTTCCTATCCAGCTGTTGGCATCAGAAGAATTAAACTTAGTTTGCCTTGTTCACTGCTTCACTCCGCCTATATCACATAATTGATGATCAATAAATATTTGTTGAATTAATCAATGAATTATTATCTTACAGGACCGTTAAATTCATTATTTACAAAACTGAACTTATTATCTCTGCTTCCACCACAATACCTGCTCTCTCTTCTAGTACTCCATATATTAATTTACAGCCTCACTGGCTTATTTAGGTTTTCTTGAAAACAGAGCCTGACACAAGTATTTAGGAATAGTAATTTATTTAGGAGGTGTTTCCAGTAAGCATGAATGAGACAGCAGAGAGAGACATTGAATGAGGAAATCTAATGTAAAGATGTATTCTTGAGGTCATTAATGTAGACAACAGAAACTTGTTTCCACCAAGGTCTCTGAGAAGCATGCAGAATGTCTCCCAGAATTGTCTACCTGAAAGCCTTTCAGAGGCTGGAAGATATATCTAATTCCATTTCCCTTTCTCTGCTGATTGAGGGTTGCCAGTTGGGCATTAATTTTTCCTGAACTTCTGGGTTACTTTTGAGAAAGCTCCACAGCATCAGAAAAACAACTGGGGTATAATGCAAAAAGGTGTTCAGTATGCCCTTGAGGTAGGAAACTCGCAGCTAGAGGTGAATCAGACCTGTCCACTATAACTGTAGCTGAAAATCAGAGGTGGCCCAAAGGGATGTAATATGGGTGCCAAAGTTTTTGCTCAACCACTGTATTACTTTCTATTGCTGTGTAACAAATTACCACAAACTTGGCAGTTTGAAACAAAATTCTTTTGTTAGCTTACAATTCTGTATGTCAGAAGTCTGGGCAGGTTTAGCTGGGTTCTCTGCTTAGGGTCTCACAAGGCTGAAATCAAGATGTTGGCCTGACTGAGCTCTTATCTGGAGGCTCTGAGGAAGAGTCCAGTTCCAAGTTCATTCAGATTTTTATCAGGATTCAATTCTTTATGGTTGTAGGACTGAGGTCCATTTTTCATTGCTGGTTGTCACCTGAGTGTCACACTTAGCTCCTAGTGGCCACTTTTAGGTATTTACTTCCACATGGCCTCCACCATTTAATAAATGAAGAATCACCCTCAATTCAAATTCCGTTCACTTCAAATCTCTCTGATTTCCTTTTTTTCCCTCCTGCTAGAGAAAAGTCTGTGCTTTTAAAGGGCTCGTGTGATTAGACAGGCCCCATCTAGAAAATCTTCCCTCCTAAAAGTCAAAAGATCAGTAAACTTAATTACATCTGCAAAATTCCTTCTGCCATATAATGTAACATAATCATGAGAGTAAAACGGGCGGGGGGTGGGGGCAAAGATCCCAGGTACCATCTTAGAATTCTGCCTACTTTTTAACCACCATCTACTTAATTGCCTTCTTCCTCTCTCTCTGTCCCCAGTCACTGCATCATGCCAATTTTATCTTGTCTCCAACTTATCCTATCTCTATCCTCTCCTCTCCATCCTACTGCCTGGTGTCAGGCCTTCATCTTCTCCCACCTACACAACTGAAACGATCACTTGTGTGGTTTCTCCATTTCCAATCTCATCCCTTCTCTAATCCATCTTTCACAATGCAGTCAAACTTGTCTTTCTAAAGTGTAAACCAAATCATGTCACTCTGCTTTTAAATTTTCTATAGTTCCCCACTGTTTAAAAGGTAAAGCTCAAATCCTTTACATTTTATTTATCAATATCTTTATATTCTACTTTCCCCAGAAATGAGTGGCAGCAACTTATAAAAATATCTCATAATGTTATACTAAATAAAGTCATAACACATAAAATAATGGAATGTAAACAGAAAATGAAGACCAAGGAAAAGAAAAATATAAAATGAAGATCGTAGGCTTAGTTGAGTTTTCCTTTTGGCTCTGAGCTCCCTGATAACCAAGACAAAAATGAGATATGATCAATTATATTAATCTCATTATCAGAAGGAGGAAATAAATATTTGATTAGCTCTGGGTGATAAATTGAAAGATGTCTTGCCCTAACATCTTTGTAGTAAAAACGGCAATGGATTTCAAATGACTATGTGTAACAGCTGGGCAGGACAGAGCAGATTCTTCACAGTCTATCTTTGGACTTCCCAGACCCACTCCTGCAGTTTCCCAAGAAAGCACTTCTGCCTTAGTCCTCAGAGCTACGTTCTGCCATGCAAACATAGCCTATGGGTTCATGCATCCATTCCTTTGCTTGGATTAGTCCCTCTGCCCTTTTATTTAGGACCTAGGTAAAATGACATTTTCTCTGTGAAGCATTCTTGTTACCTACTCCAGAGTTCCTCCCTTTACATGAGAGATTGAAAACTCAAATGAATTCAGGGGTCAGGCAAATATAATGGAGAACTTGCAGCCATAGAGAACTTACTACATTAACTCTTTACATCCTCACAAACTCCTTAAGAGTTGGCATTATCATCCTCCTCATATACAGATGGGGAAACTGAAGGACAGCTAGTAAGTGGCAGATCTAGGTTACACAAACAGGAGGTTTGATCTTAGAGCTCTAGCCTTGTTAAACATTGCACATACTGTCTCTCAGTACAAGACAACAGAGAGTGTTTTGGACTTGAGAGTTTATACCCCATGTAAAACTCATCGTGTTAATACTTTTTAAAAACATCATGCTGGCAAAACAATCATGACTTCAGGCCATAAGAAGAGCTATCACCAGTTTGCAACCCTTGCTTTATCCTCTTTACCATATTCTGCCTGAAGTAACCCACACCAGAATAAATCATAAGGCCAGATTTGTCTTTGATGAGTATCCCCTCTACCTAGCTCACTACTTCCCATCTAGGTTTCAGCCAGTCAGGGGACTCAGCAACCATAACTTAATCCCACTTGCTACTTCCAAGGGGCCATGAGAGGTGTAGAGTTTAAGCTCTGTCTTTCTCTCTCCTCAAGAGAGTTGCTGGCACTGAGTCTGTGGCAGGAAGATCTAATGTCTAATGGGGTTCCACCCATCATGCAGATCTGCTGTTCAATTTCCTGTGACTAAACAAGCTCCAGTACTAAATGCTGGTAACAAAAATAGCCACATTTCTGCTTGCGGTCTGGGTTTTTCTTCCCCCTCCTCCTCACTACTTCCTTCAGTACAACACCCCATAACTTTGCAAGACTGAATCCCATCTTTCCTCTGCCTTTTCCACAAAACGCCCTCTATAAAACATGGTTCCATTCCACTTTTGACTTGATCCCAATAAAAAGAGAGCTATTGAGCACCTTCCTTCAAGTATTGAAACCTATTTGAGGAGGAAGCATTCTGCTCTTTTCACAGATCAAAAGATGACCCAGAATTTGAGTGATTAAATAAAGAACAAGCCAAACAACCTCTCAATTTTAGAAATCTTCTCTGAGTCTCTGGTTCGGTTTAGAAAACAGAGGAATCTGTGGATTTCCTGCCTCAAGCAGCGCTCAGATTCTTCTTTAGTGTTGAATTGTAATTGTGTTTAATTTAGTCAGAGCTCTTGATTCAACCTGGGACAGAGACACTAAGTGGCTATGGAGTAGGGTAGATACCTGAAGACCAAGGAGCAAAAGGAAGGGTTAAGCTTAGAAGGGTCATGAGGTAAGCCCTGTGTGTGAGGTAAACCCTGGAGTCAAAACTGGCCATGGGTCCAGAATGCATTCAAGAAGCCCTGCTTCTATTCCATCAGTCTCCCATACTCACCTTTCTTGATTTATTTTTTAACTCAATTTAGGTCAACAGGGCCTATGTGATTTGGCTCCCCACTACTTCTCTGACCTTGTCTCCTAACACTCTTCCCCTCCCTCATTCACTCTGCTTCAGCTACACTGGCCTCCTTCCATGTTCCTACCTCAGGACCTTTGTACATGCTGTTTATATAATGTAAAACACTCTTTCTCTAGATATCCCCATGTCTAACTCCCTTATTTATTTTAAGATTTCTACTGAAATGTTACCTTTTCTCTGAGGCCTTCCCTGCCTCTCCTAACATAGCTCCTACCCTTGTAACTCTCCCTTTTACCATGCTTTACTTTTAAAATACCACTTATTACTTTCTAACATAGGATATATTTATTTATTTATTATCTATATTGCATAATAGAATATAAGTACCATGAGAACATAGACGTTTGACTGTTATGATTATTGTTATATCCCCAGTAAAACTAGCACAGTGTCTGGCACATAGGAGGTTCTCAATAAATACTTGTTGAAAGAGTATATGAACAAACATTTTCAAGGGCCTAATATGATGCAGATCTTGTGTTAGGCTATACTGAGAGGAGAGAGGGAGTTGGAGATAGAGTTTCTGCCCTGGGGTGGGAGGAGGAGGCTTACAAACTAGACAGGGAGTCAAATCCACCCACTAGTAACTCTCCTGAGGTAGAATGTGGTAGCTACTATAATGAGTGTCTATAGTCCTCAATGCAATGTCAGGGGTGAGAGAACTTAATTCAGAATAGGGTAGTTTCTGAAAACTTTGGAAGAAGGTGGGATATGACTTGTGGTTATGGAGATGTACAGAACTGTCAAAGGTGAGAAGAATCAAAGGGAAGGGAATTTCAGATAGAGGGGACAGTTTGAGTAAAGGCACAGAGAAGAAAAAGTGGCAGAAATGTTTGGACAGACAACAGAAGGTTGTCTAGGGTGGCTGGCTGGAAAGTAAGCTGCATCAGAGTGAGTGGGAGAGGCAGACTAGGTTCAGGGCAGGAGGTTTCTGGCTCTCTAGGCCAACTATGAAAACTGAGAAGCACCTGACAGAAATGAATAGTGTGTATTTATGAAAACAAGCAGCAAGAATACTGGATTAAGTTTATCTCAAAAAGAAACAACAACCTTCACTGTGGAATTAATGCTTGGCACCATCAGAAAAATCCCTACAGGGGTACTAGTGGATAGTGAAAAATATAGAGGATATTTATCAGGCTTTTATATTTTTCTGAACCTGCCTGCAAGCTTGATTTTAGATGTTCCAAAAGGTTTCTCACTCAGTTCTCACACCTGGGACAAATTGTTGCCATCAAAGACATCTGTTCTTTGTTAAATGGCCCAACACCCAGGTAATCTGGAAGAATTGCATGCTATGTATAAAAAATCATTTGCACATTGCTTTTTAAAAAATCTTCCAAGCCCACATTGCTGCTTCTCAGTACTCTTACAATGTCAGCTATCTAGTGCACTCTGCCCCATCCTCATCCTCATCATTGTCATTGCCATCATTATCATTATCACTATCACCATCATCATATTATTGCTTTAGGGTGAGGAGGGGGGGACAGGAATATTTCAGTAGTTACTTTAAGAGGCCAGTCATTTTCATGGATCTCTCCTCTCACTCATAGTATGGGCATCTTTGTTTTTGAGTGTTTTTCGTTTTTATCTTACCAGCATCCCTTTTCTTTCTTTTGATAGCTGTCTCCCCAATTTCCCTTTCCTCAGTGGTTCAGGTAGGTTGGCACACCTCCTCTTCCTGACTCATTGTTCCCCTGACCACAGTGAGTGGTTCAGGACCAGAAAGTGACCAATGCTGGGCCAATCCTGGGACTTTTGCTGAAACGACTGGTAATATTATATTTTATTTCCATTGGAATTACTAGATATAAGGATGAGGATAATAACAGAAATCCCTTGTTGAGTATTTACAATTATTCTAAATCCTTTACATGGATTAACTCATTTCATCATCACAGTAACTCTATGAGGTAGGTAGTATTATAAACTCCATTTTACAGAGGGTACAGAGCATCAAGTAACTGTCAAAGTCACACAGTAAGTGGCAAAACAGGGAGTCTTCTGGCAGTGGAACTTCAGAGCTTGTGCTCTTGACCATTAGGCTATATTGTAGATGAATATATTATATAAGTCTAAAGTAGTTGGGGGTGAAGCTGGAGTGACTGAGAATGAAACTGAACTATGAAGAGAGAGAAGTCAGGTCCTAAAGATGTCATTGAGCTCCTGAATCCAGATACCCTTGATCTTCTGAGGTCTCTGAATCAATAAATTCCCTTTTTTGCTTACGCCAGTTTGAACTGTGTTTCTGACACTTGCAAACCTAATCTTCCTCCCATTTTGTCTTACTCAGAGCCTCAGATTTCCATGAATTGGAAGGGGAGGAGGAAGAGTCTTGGACCACTTCAGGCACTGACTGGCTCCATTATCTCCTCCTCTTGGAGCCACATGACCTCTGCCTATAGGTCCAAGACCACCTTAGTCTTTGGAACTATCACTGACCTAAGAAAAGGGAATTTAAATCATGGCTGAGGAGATTCCCCATCAAGTGCCATTGGCTGGAAGCCTTGCTTGGACATTGAATCACAGTACTACTCACTAAGCTTTTGCCTTGCTATCAAACCTTGTCCCCATCTTAAAGTCTGGTTTCAGTAATTCAGTTGCTTCCTGTATTCCTCTTTTTTTCACTGCCTCAGCAATCTGCCTGATGTCATCATCCCTCAGGGAAAAGGGTTCAGGCTTTTCCTTGCCTTTTCATTTCCCAGCCACCGGAATCCATCTTGAAACCTCAAGTTGACGGCTGAGGTTCTGCTACTTGCTAAGTAAGAGGCTTCTCAAATGCCAAATGCCCACCTGATTTTCTTGTATCATATGTATCTGACTTACGCATGGTACTTGCTGCCAGTCTGCTTTAGTCTGGTTTTGGCATATAAGACATGCTCAATAAAAGGTTGAACATGCCCTATATGGTTGTAGTAGGCATTTATTGTTTACCTTCATATCATCCACTCCCCAGCATCCCTCTTCCCCTAAATCCCTGGCTTCTTTTTATGGATCCATATGATGAGGTTTCAGAGAGGCTGATCCTACCCTTAACTCCAGGAGTTGATCAATCAACACATTCTACCCTTTATCTGCAAAGATTAGTTCAAGGATGATTATGTGATCGAAGCTGGTCAAATCAAAATGAATCTCACACATATAATGGGAAAACTGGAACAAAGGTGCTTTCTTTTTTCTTTTAGATGTGAAAATTGAAGAATGTAGCCCTTGAAGGTGTTGGCAACCATCTTGGGGAACTAGCCTTAGTCTGAAGCCAAAATCATGGAAGGCAGGGTGAAGAGAGGGAAAGAAATCAGACCCTCTTGACATTGTTGAGCTACCAGAAAAAGCTTCACCTGAAGCTAGCCCTATCTCTGGACTTCTCACTTGTGTGAAATAATTTTATTTTTCAGTCAATTTGAGCAGGATTTCCTTTCAAATTTAACCATAAGAATCTCAAATGATTTACCTACTGTTTTTGTGGCCCCAATTATTTCTGGTCGGATGCTAACTGGGCCATATACAGTAGCATAGAGAGATACAAAACTAACATATGCTTTAGGAAAGGCAAAGATGAGATGGAACAGTATATGGTAAAGGGTGTGAGGGCAAGTACTTTGGGAAAGAGGATGGCTGATTTTTAAGGTCTAGAGTTGCACTATCCAATACTATAGCCACTAGCCATATGTAGCTATTCAAATTTAAATTAATTAAAATTTGTTGAAATTAAAAACTCAACTCCTCCCTCATGCTAGCTACATTTCTAGTGATCCATAGACATATGAGTGGCTACTCTATTGAATAGTGCAGATTAAAGAACACTTTCATCATCAAAAAATTTTATTTGGAAAGTGTTGCTCTAGAGCAAGAAGCAAGAGCAATCATTTTCAATGATGGCTACACATTGGAAACACTGGGGAGCTTAAAATACATATACTGGGGTCTGGGCAAGATGGCGGAAGAGTAAGACACAGAGATCACCTTCCTTCCCACAGATACAGTAGAAATACATCTACACGTGGAACTGCTCCTACAGAACACCCACTGAACCCTGGCAGAAGACGTCAGACCTCCCAAAAGGCAAGAAAATCCCCACGTACTTGGGTAGGGCAAAAGAAAAAAGAAATAACAGAGACAAAAGAATAGGGATGGGACCTGCACCAGTGGGAGGGAGCTGTGAAGGAGGAAAGGTTTCCACACACTAGGAAGCCCCTTCGTGGGCAGAGACTGCGGGTGGCAGGGGGGGAAGCTTCGGAGCCACGGAGGAGAGCGCAGCCACAGGGGTGCGGAGGGCAAAGTGGAGAGATTCCCGCACGGAGGATCAGTGCCGAGTAGCACTCACCAGCCCGAGAGGCTTGTCTGTTCACCCGCCGGGGTGGGCGGGGCTGGGAGCTGAGGCTCGGGCTTCGGTCGGATCCCAGGGAGAGGACTGGGGTTGGCTGCGTGAACACAGCCCGAAGGGGTTAGCGCACCACAACTAGCCGGGAGGGAGTCTGGGAAAAAGTCTGCAGCTGCTGAAGAGGCAAGAGACTTTTTCTTGCCTCTTTGTTTCGCGGCGCGCAAGTAGAGGGGATTCAGAGCGCCACCTAAACGAGCTCCAGAGACGGGCGCGAGCCATGGCTATCAGCGCGGATCCCACAGCAACAGGGACGCAGAGGGAAAAACAGAGAGACTCCCGCACAGAGCCTCGGCACCGAGCAGCACTCAGCAGCCCGAGAGGCTTGTCTGCTCACCCGCCGGGGCGGGAGGGGGCTGGGAAATGAGGCTAGGGCTTCGGTCAGATCGCAGGGAGAGGACTGGGGTTGGCAGCGTGAACACAGCCTGAAGGGGTTAGCACACCACAGCTAGCCGGGAGGGAGCCCGGGAAAAAGTCTGCAGCTGCCGAAGAGGCAAGAGACTTTTTCTTGCCTCTTTGTTTCGCGGCGCGCAAGGAGAGGGGATTCAGAGCGCCGCCTAAACGAACTCCAGAGACGGGCATGAGCCGCGGTGATCAGCACGGACCCCAGAGATGGGCGCGAGCCGCGGTTATCAGCGTGAACCCCAGAGACGGGCGCAAACCACGGCTATCAGCGCGGATCACAGAGACGGGCACGAGACGCTAAGGTTGCTGCTGCCGCCACCAAGAAGCCTGTGTGCGAGCACAGGTCACTCTCCAAACCGCCCCTCCCCGGACCCTGCGCAGCCTGCCACAGCCAGGCTCCCGTGATCCGGGGACAACTTCCCCAGGAGAACTCATGGCACGCCTCAGGCTGCTGCAACGTCATGCCGGCCTCTGCCGCCGCAGGCTATCCCCGCATCCGTACCCCTCCCTCCCCCCGGCCTGAGTGAGCCAGAGCCCACTAGTCAGCTGCTCCTTTAACCCTGTTCTGTCTGGGCGGGGAACAGACGACCTCAGGCGACCTACATGCAGAGGCAGGTCCAAATCCAAAGCTGAACCCCGGGAGCTGTACGAACAAAGAAGAGAAAGGGAAATCTCTCCGAGCAGCCTCAGAAGCAGCGGAGTAAAGCTCTGCAAACAACTTGATGTGCCTGCATCTGTTGAATACCTGAAAAGACAACGAATCATCCCAAATTCAGGAGGTGGCCTTTGGAAGCAGGATATATTAATTTTTCCCCTTTTCCTTTTTTTGTGAGTGTATATGTGTATGCTTCTGGGTGAGATTTTGTCTGTATAGCTTTGCTTTCACCATTAGTCCTAGGGTTAGGTCCGTCCGTTTTTTGTTTGTTTGTTTGTTTTTTTACTTAAAATTTTTTTTCCAAATAAATGTTTTCTTAATAATTTTTTCCTTATTTTCTATTTTTAAAAACTAAAAAAAATTTTTTTAATGTTTTTTCATATTTTTTATTTTAAAAAATTAAAATTTTTTTCATAATAAATTTTTTTTTAAATTTTTTTATTTTTTATTATAAAAAATTAATAAATATATTTTTTAAAATTAAAAAAATTTTTCTTAATAAATTTATTCTTAATAATTTTTTTCAAATTTTTTATTATAATAGCTTTATTTTATTTTATTTTATCCTCTTTCTTTCTTTCTTTCTATTTTTTCTCCATTTTATTCTGAGCTGTGTGGATGAAAGGCTCTTGGTGCTCCAGCCAGGCATCAGGGCTGTGCCTCTGAGGTGGGAGAGCCAACTTCAGGACACTGGTCCACAAGAGACCTCCCAGCTCCAAGTAATACCAAATAGTGTAAATCTCTCAGAGATCTCCATCTCAACACCAAGACCCAGCTTCACTCAACGACCAGCAAGCTACAGTGCTGGACACCCTATGCCAAACATCTAGCAAGACAGGAACACAGCCCCATCCATTAGCAGAGAGGCTGCCTAAAATCATAATAAGGCCACAGACACCCAAAACACACCACCAGACGTGGACGTGCCCACCAGAAAGACAAGATCCAACCTCATCCACCAGAACACAGGCACTAGTTCCCTCCACCAGGAAGCCTACACAACCCACTGAAACAAACTTAGCCACTGGGGACAGATACCAAAAACAACGGGAACTACGAACCTGCAGCCTGTGAAAAGGAGACCCCAAACACAGTAAGATAAGCAAAATGAGAAGACAAAAAAACACACAGCAGGTGAAGGAGCAGGGTCAAAACACACCAGACCTAACAAATGAAGAGGAAATAGGTAGTCTACCTGAAAAAGAATTCAGAATAATGATAGTAAGGATGATCTAAAATCTTGGAAATAGAATAGACAAAATGCAAGAAACATTTAACAAGGACGTAGAAGAACTAAAGAGGAACCAAGCAACGATGAAAAACACAATAAATGAAATTAAAAATACTCTAGATGGGATCAATAGCAGAATAACTGAGGCAGAAGAACGGATAAGTGATCTGGAAGATAAAATAGTGGAAATAACTACTGCAGAGCAGAATAAAGAAAAAAGAATGAAAAGAACTGAGGACAGTCTCAGAGACTCTGGGACGATTAAATGCACCAAAATTCGAATTATAGGGGTCCCAGAAGAAGAAGAGAAAAAGAAAGGGACTGAGAAAATATTTGAAGAGATTATAGTTGAAAACTTCCCTAATATGGGAAAGGAAATAGTTAATCAAGTTCTGGAAGCACAGAGAGTCCCATACAGGAAAATTCCAAGGAGAAACACGCCAAGACACATATTAATAAAACTATCAAAAATTAAAGATAAAGAAAACATATTAAAAGCAGCAAGGGAAAAACAACAAATAACACACAAGGGAATCCCCATAAGGTTAACAGCTGATCTTTCAGCAGAAACTCTGCAAGCCAGAAGGGAGTGGCAGGATATACTTAAAGTGATGAAGGAGAAAAACCTACAACCAAGGTTACTCAACCCAGCAAGGATCTCATTCAGATTCGATGGAGAAATTAAAACCTTTACAGACAAGCAAAAGCTGAGAGGGTTCAGCACCACCAAACCAGCTTTACAACAAATGCTAAAGGAACTTCTCTAGGTAAGAAACACAAGAGAAGGAAAACACCTGCAATAACAAACCCAAAATATTTAAGAAAATGGGAATAGGAACATACATATTGATAATTACCTTGAATGTAAATGGATTAAATGCTCCCACCAAAAGACACAGGCTGGCTGAATGGATACAAAAACAAGACCCATATATATGCTGTCTACAAGAGACCCACTTCAGACCTAGGGACACATACAGACTGAAAGTGAGGGCATGGAAAAAGATATTCCATGCAAATGGAAATCAAAAGAAAGCTGGAGTAGCAATTCTCATATCAGACAAAATAGACTTTAAAATAAAGACTATTACAAGAGACAAAGAAGGACACTATATAATGATCAAGGGATCGATCCAAGAGGAAGGTATAAAAATTGTAAATATTTATGCACCCAACATAGGAGCACCTCAATACATAAGGCAAATACTAACAGCCATAAAAGGGGAAATCGACAGTAACACAATCATAGTAGGGGACTTTAACACCCCACTTTCACCAATGGACAGATCATCCAAAATGAAAATAAATAAGGAAACACAAGCTTTAAATGATACATTAAACAAGATGGACCTCATTGATATTTATAGGACATTGCACCCCAAAACAACAGAATACACATTTTTCTCAAGTGCTCATGGAACATTCTCCAGGATAGATCATATCTTGGGTCACAAATGAAGCCTTGGTAAATTTAAGAAAATTGAAATCGTATCAAGTGTCTTTTCCGACCACAACGCTATGAGACTAGATATCAATTACTGGAAAAGATCTGTAAAAATTACAAACACATGGAGGCTACACAATACACGACTTAATAACGAAGTGATTACTGAAGAAATCAAAGGGGAAATCAAAAAATACCTAAAAACAAATGACAATGGAGACACGACGACCCAAAACCTATTGGATGCAGCAAAAGCAGTTCTAAGAGGGAAGTTTATAGCAACACAAGCCTACATCAAGAAACAGGAAACATCTCGAATAAACAACCTAAACTTGCACCTAAAGCAATTAGAGAAAGAAGAGCAAAAAAACCCCAAAGCTAGCAGAAGGAAAGAAATCATAAAGATCAGATCAGAAATAAATGAAAAAGAAATGAAGGAAACAATAGCAAAAATCAATGAAACTAAAAGCTGGTTCTTCAAGAAGATAAACAAAATTGATAAACCATTAGCCTGACTCATCAAGAGAAAAAGGGAGAAGACTGAAATCAATAGAATTAGTAATGAAAAAGGAGAAGTAACCACTGACAATCCAGAAATACAAACGATCATGAGAGATTACTACAAGCAACTCTATGCCAATAAAATGGACAACCTGGAAGAAATGGACAGATTCTTAGAAATGCACAATCTGCCGAGACTGAACCAAGAAGAAAGAGAAAACATGAACAGACCAATCACAAGCACTGAAATTGAAACTGTGATTAAAAATCTTCCAACAAACAAAAGCCCAGGACCAGATGGCTTCACAGGCAAATTCTATCAAACATTTAGAGAAGAGCTAACACCTATCATTCTCAAAGTCTTCCAAAATATTGCAGAGGGAGGAACACTCCCAAACTCATTCTATGAGGCCACCATCACCCTGATACCAAAACCAGACAAAGATGCCACAAAGAAAGAAAACTACAGGCCAATATCACTGATGAACATAGATGCAAAAATCCTCAACAAAATACTAGCAAACAGAATCCAACAGCACATTAAAAGGATTATACATCATGATCAAGTGGGGTTTATTCCAGGAATGCAAGGATTCTTCAATATACGCAAATCAATCAACGTGATACATCATATTAATAAATTGAAGGAGAAAAACCATATGATCATCTCAATAGATGCAGAGAAAGCTTTTCACAAAATTCAACACCCATTTATGATAAAAGCCCTGCAGAAAGTAGGCATAGAGGGAACTTTCCTCAACATAATAAAAGCCATATATGACAAAGCCACAGCCAACATTGTCCTCAATGGTGAAAAACTGAAACCACTTCCACTAAGATCAGGAACAAGACAAGGTTGCCCACTCTCACCACTATTATTCAACATAGTTTTGGAAGTTTTAACCACAGCAATCAGAGAACAAAAAGAAATAAAAGGAATCCAAATCGGAAAAGAAGAAGTAAAGCTGTCACTGTTTGCAGATGACATGATACTATACATAGAGAATCCTAAAGATGCTACCAGAAAACTACTAGAGCTAATCAATGAATTTGGTAACGTAGCAGGATACAAAATTAGTGCACAGAAATCTCTTGAATTCCTATATACTAATGATGAAAAATCTGAAAGTGAAATTAAGAAAACACTCCCGTTTACCATTGCAACAAATAGAATAAAATATCTAGGAATAAACCTACCTAAGGAGACAAAAGACCTGTATGCAGAAAATTATAGGACACTGATGAAATAAATTAAAAATGATACAAATAGATGGAGAGATATACCATGTTCTTGGATTGGAAGAATCAACATTGTGAAAATGACTTTACTACCCAAAGCAATCTACAGATTCAATGCAATCCCTATCAAAAACCACTGGCATTTTTCACAGAACTAGAACAAAAAATTTCACAATTTGTATGGAAACACAAAAGACCCCGAATAGCCAAAGCAATCTTGAGAACGAAAAATGGAGCTGGAGGAATCGGGCTCCCTGACTTCAGAGTATATTACAAAGCTACAGTAATGAAGACAGTTTGGTACTGGCACAAAAACAGAAACATACACCAATGGAACAGGAGAAAGCCCAGAGATAAACCCACGCACATATGGTCACCTTATCTTTGATAAAGGATGCAAGAATATACAATGGAGAAAAGACAGCCTCTTCAATAAGTGGTGCTGGGAAAATTGGACAGGTACATGTGAAAGTATGAAATTAGAACACTCCCTGACACCATACTCAAAAGTAAACTCAAAATGGATTAAAGACCTAAGTGTAAGGCCAGACACTATCAAACTCTTAGAGGAAAACATAGGCAGAACACTCTATGACATAAATCACAGCAAGATCCTTTTTGACCCACCTCCTAGAGAAAAGGAAATAAAAACACAAATAAACAAATGGGACCTAATCAAACTTAAAAGCTTTTGCACAGCAAAGGAAACCATAAACAAGACCAAAAGACAACCCTCAGAATGGGAGAAAATATTTGCAAACGAAGCAACTGACAAAGGATTAATCTCCAAGATTTACAAGCAGCTCATGCAGCTCAATAACAAAAAAACCAACAACCCAATCGAAAAATGGGCAGAAGACCTAAATAGACATTTCTCCAAAGAAGATATACAGATTGCCAACAGACACATGAAAGAATGCTCAACATCATTAATCATTAGAGAGATGCAAATCAAAACTACAATGAGGTATCATCTCACACCGGTCAGAATGGCCATCATCAAAAAATCTAGAAACAATGAATGCTGGAGAGGGTGTGGAGAAAAAGGAACACTTTTGCACTGTTGGTGGGAATGTAAATTGATACAGCCACTATGGAGAACAGTATGGAGGTTCCTTAAAAAACTAAAAATAGAACTACCATACGACCCAGCAATCCCACTACTGGGCATATACCCTGAGAAAACCATAGTTCAAAAAAGAGTCATGTACCAAAATGTTCATTGCAGCTCTATTTACAATAGCCAGGACATGGAAGCAACCTAAATGTCCATCGACAGATGAATGGATAAAGAAGATGTGGCACATATATACAATGGAATATTACTCAGCCATAAAAAGAAATGAAATGGAGGTATTTGTAATGAGGTGGATGGAGTTAGAGTCTGTCATACAGAGTGAAGTAAGTCAGAAAGAGAAAAACAAATACAGTAGGCTAACACATATATATGGAATCTAAGGGGAAAAAAAAAAGGTCATGAAGAACCTAGTGGCAAGATGGGAATAAAGACACAAACCTACTAAAGAATGGACTTGAGGATATGCGGAGGGGGAGGGGTGAGATGTGACAGGGTGAGAGAGTGTCATGGACATATATACACTACCAAATGTAAAATAGCTAGTGGGAAGCAGCCCCATAGCACAGGGCGATCAGCTCGGTGCTTTGTGACCACCTAGAGGGGTGGGATAGGGAGGGTGGGAGGGAGGGAGATGCAAGAGGGAAGAGATATGGGAACATATGTATATGTATAACTGATTCACTTTGTTATAAATACTTCAATAAAGATGCTTAAAAAAAATACATATACTGATGCTCATGCCCAAGTCTAACTCCAGTGAATCAGGGTTTCAAACGGTGGGGCTCACATCAGTTTTTTAAGAATCTCCCCAGTTATTTCTAATGTATATCCAGGTCTGGGAAACATTGCTGAGTCTTGCTATTTAAAATGAGGTCAAAGAGGAGTGACATCAGCATTTTGGCAACATAAGATATCCCTCATTTTTGTCTCCTCTTTAACAACTAAAATTTGGCATCCATCTATAAACAAAGTGCCTTTGTAGGAGTTGTGGTGTCCTGAACCATATGTCAAGGGATCCAGGAGGAGTCTTGCCCAGCTCTGCATCTGATAATAGGTAGACAGACCTTGATATGGGCTGAGGAATTAGCAGGAGCCTGTGAACTGGTTTCAGCCCCTCTTAGCCATGATCTGGGAGCACCTGGAAAACATAGACTTGGGTAGACACCCGTGGATGAGAAAGCTTTGTTAGAAATCCAGGTTTCCAGAGGAGAAGTTTTTAGCACTCTGCTGGAGCAAACAAAACAAAACAAAACACACACACACACACACACACACAAAAGCCAAAAAATAAAGTTTAGATGCATTGTAATGGGTAAGAGGAACTTTTCCGGCATCATCCCTCCCCTCAAGGTTACACAGCTTAGTGCTAGAAAAGGTCGGTGATCTCCTGCACAGGGTAAAAGGAGAGTAGTTAGTGAGTTCTCTAGCTGTGTGGGACAATGTTAAAGAAACCCATTTCTCTCCTACAGAACCTAGAGTATTAAAGCAGGCCCTCCATGACTGGGAGGAGGGAGGAGA
The DNA here is from genome assembly GCF_028021215.1 of Eschrichtius robustus. NCBI lineage: Eukaryota > Metazoa > Chordata > Mammalia > Artiodactyla > Eschrichtiidae > Eschrichtius > Eschrichtius robustus. The sequence goes on from NC_090845.1 coordinate 55,677,957, forward strand.
TTGGGAAAGAGGCAGTTAAGAATATCAGAGGGCATTAAATGGACACAATTCCTGTTGACTGCTTTATAGACTCTAAAAGAAATCCTGTCCATCCATGAGCCACTGGAAAAACTTCATCTGAAGATCCTCTCAACTGGCCCGTGGGTACTCCCAATGCCCCAGTGCCAAATCCATACCTCCACTCTGTGGCTGTCTCATTGTGTGCACTCCTGAGTGTGGCAGTGAGAGCAAGCTTGGGTAGACAGGAAGGAGGTACAGAAAGCAGGCTAGAGGCAGTCAGCAAGGGAAAAAGCACAATCTTGAGCTACAATGACACTTTCAGGAAAACAAAAGAAAGGTTTCCAGCAGCCAGTCTATTGCATTGTAAGATCAAGAGGAGATATACTAACTTAAGAATTCTTCCACAAGAGGGAGCAAGAAGCATAGAGCAGTGCATTCATACAAGGCCAAAGAAAGCCTCAGAATATAAAACAGGAACAATGGAAAGTATCCCACATCTGAAGGCAGCTAGTAAACATAGGAGGAGGTGACTGCTACTTCAAATGCAAAAAATGCAATGAAAAACTCCAAGGAATCTGAAGAATTGAGGAAACATGATATCACCAAAATGTCACAATAATCCTCTAGTAACTAAATCCAATGACATGGAGATCTGTGATTTACCTTATAAAGAATTCAAAATAGCTATTTAAATAAAATTCAATTGCGTACAAGAAAACACAGAAAGACAATTCAGCAAAATAAGGAAAACAATACACACAAAAAATTAAAAATTTAACAAACAGATAGAAATGATAAAAAGAACCAAATCGAAATTCTGGAGCTGAAGAATTCAATTAATAAATTCAATGCAATAGAAAGCATCAACAGCAAAATAGATCAGGCAGAATAAAGAATAAGTGATTTAGAGAATAGGAACTTTGAAATAACCCGATTAGAGGAGATCAAAGAAAAAAGAATGAAAGAGAGCAAAGAAAACTTATGAGATCTATAGGAGTCCATCAGAAGAAGAAATATTAGAAAAATTAGAATTCCAGAAGGAGAAGAAAGGGATAAGTGAGCAGAAAATTTATTTACAGAAATACTCATTGGGGAATGATAGTCTGTTCAATAAATGGTGCTGGGAAAACTGGGTAACCACAAGCAGAAGAATGAAAATGGACCCCTATCTTTCACCACTCACAAAAATTAAAATGAAATGTATTACATTTTTAAATGTAAGACCTGAAATGGTAAAACCCCTAGAAAAAACATAGGGGGAAAGCTCCCTGACAATAGTCAGAAATGATATTTTTGGATATGACAACAAAAGCACAAGCAATATATACAAGCACAATAGCAAAATAATTAGTGGCATTATATCAAACTAAAAAGCTTCTGCACAGCAAAAGAAAGGTTTCCTTTTCTCCACACACTCTCCAGCATTTATTGTTTGTAGATTTGATCATGGCCATTCTAACAGGTGTTAGGTGATACCACATTGTAGATTTGATTTACATTTCCTAATAATTAGTGATGTTGAGCATCTTTTCATGTGCTTTTTAACCATCTGTATGTCTTCTTTGAAGAATTGTACATTTATATCTTCCACACATTTTTTGATATTGAGCATCAAGAGCTGTTTGTATATTTTGGAGATTAATCCCTTGTCAGTTGCTTTGTGCGCAAATATTTTCTCCCATTCTGTGGGTTGTCTTTTCGTTTTGTTGATGGTTTCCTTGGCTGTGCAAGAGCTTTTGAGTTTAATTAGGTTCCAATTGTTTATTTTTGGTTTTATTTCCATTAATCTAGGAGACAGGTCGAAAAAATATTGATGGGATTTATGTCAGACAGTGTTCTGCCTATGATTTCCTCTAAAAGTTTTATAGTATCCGGACTTATATTTAGGTCTTTAACCCATTTTGAGATTTTTTGTGTGTATGGTGTTAGGGTATTTTCTATTTTCATTCTTTTACATGGAGCTGTCCAGTTTTCATAGCACCACTTATTGATGAGACTGTCTTTTCTCCATTGTATATTCTTTCTATGTCATAGATTAGGTGACCATAAATGTGTGGGTTTATCTCTGGACTTTCTACCTTATTCCACTGATCAATGTTTCTGTTTTTATGACAGCACCATATTGTTCTGATGACTGTAGCTTGGTAGTATGGTCTGAAGTCAGGGACCCTGATTCCTCCAGCTCCGTTTTTCTTGCTCAAGATTGCTTTAGCTATTCATGGTCCCTTGTGTTTCCACACAAATTGTAAAACTATTTGTTCTAATTCTGTGAAAAATGCCATTGATAATTTGATAGGGATTGCATTGAATCTGTACACTGCTTTGGGTAGTGTAGTCATTTTCCCAATATTAATTCCTCCAATCAAAGGACATGGTATACCTCCCCATCTCTTTATGTCATCTTTTATTTTTTCCATCAGTATCTTTTTTTTAAACGTCTTTATTGGAGTATAATTGCTTTACAATATTGTATTAGTTTCTGCTGTATAACAAAGTGAATCAGCTATATGTATACATATATACCCATCTGCTCTCCCTCTTGCGTCTCCCTCCCACACTCCCTATCCCAGTGCTCTAGGTAGTCACAAAGCACCGAGCTGATCTCCATGTGTGATGCAGCTGCTTCCCACCAGCTATCTATTTTACATGTGTTAGTGTATATAGGTCAATGTTACTCTCTCACTTCGTCCCAGCTTAAAATCCCCCCACCCCACGTGTCCTCAAGTCCACTCTCCATGTCTGCATCTTTATTTTTTTTTAGATTCCATGTATGTGTGTTAGCATATGGTATTTGTTTTTCCCCTTCTGACTTACTTCACTCTGTATGACAGTCTCTAGGTCCATCCACCTCACTACAAATAACTCAATATTGTTTCTTTTTATAGTTGAGTAATATTCCATCATATATATGTGCCACATTTTCTTTAACCATTCATCTGTTGATGGACACTCATGTTGCTTCCATGTCCTGGCTATTGTAAACAGTGCTGCAATGAATATTTTGGTACATGACTCTTTTTGAATTATGGTTTTCGCAGGGTATATGCCCACTAGTGGGATTGCTGGGTCATATGGTAGTTCTATTTTTAGTTTTTTATGGAACCGCCATACTGTTCTCCATAGTGGCTGTATCAATTTACATTTCCACCAACAGTGCAAGAGGGTTCCCTTTTCTCCACACCCTCTCCAGCATTTGTTGTTTGTAGATTTTTTGATGGTGGCCATTCTGACTGTGTGAGGTGATACCTCACTGTACTTTTCTTTTTTTAACATCTTTATTGGAGTGTAATTGATTTAAAATGCTGTGTTGATTTCTGCTATAAAACAAAGTGAATCAGCTATATGTATGTATGTATGTATATATATATATATATATATATATATATATATATATATATCCCCCTACCCCCTCCCTGTTGCGTCTGCCTCCCACCCTCCCTATCCCAACCAACTAGGTGATCAAAAAGCACCGAGCTGATCTCCCTGTGCTATGTGGCTGCTTCCCACTAGCTATCTATTTTACATTTGGTAGTGTATATAAGTCCATGTCATTCTCTCACTTCTTCCCAGCTTAACCTTCCCCCTCCCTGTGTACTCAAGTCCATTCTCTACATCTGTGTCTTTATTCCTGTGCTGTCCCTAGGTTCTTCAGAACCTTTTTTTTTTTTGATTCCATATGTATGTGTTAGCATACGGTATTTCTTTTTCACTTTCTGACTTACTACACTCTGTAGGACAGACTATAGGTCCATCCACCTCACTACAAATAACTCAATTTCATTTCTTTTTATGGCTGAGAAATATTTCATTGTATATATGTGCCACATCATCTTTATCCATTCATCTGTCGAAGGACACTTAGGTTGCTTCCATGTCCTGGCTATTGTAAACAGTGCTGCAATGAATATTGTGATACATCACTCTTTTTGAATTATGGTTTTCTCAGGGTATACGCCCAGTAGTGGGATTGCTGGGTCATATGGTAGTTCTATTTTTAGTTTTTTTAGGAACCTCCATACTGTCCTCCATAGTGGCTGTATCATTTTACATTTCCACCAACAGTGCAAGAAGGTTCCCTTTTCTCCACACCCTCTCTAGCGTTTACTGTTTGTAGACATTTTGATGATGGCCATTCTAAAAGGTGTGAGGTGATACCTCATTGAAGTTTTGATTTGCACTTCTCTAATTGTTAGTGATGTTGAGCATCTTTTAATGTGTTTGTTGGCAATCTGTATATCTTCTTTGGAGAAATGTCTAATTAGGTCTTCTGCTCATTTTTGGATTGAGTTGTTTGTTTTTTTGATATTGAGTTGCATGTGCTGCTTGTATATTTTGGAGATTAATCATTTGTCAGTTGCTCTGTTTGCAAATATTTTCTCCCATTCTGAGGGTTGTCTTTTCATCTTGTTTATGGTTTCCTTTGGAGTGCAAAAGCTTTTAAGTTTCACTAGGTCCCATTTGTTTATTTTTGTTTTTATTTCCATTTCTCTAGGAGGTGGGTCAGAAAGGATCTTGCTGTGATTTATGTCATAGCATGTATTGCCTATGTTTTCCTCTAAGAGTTTTATAGTGTCTGGCCTTACATTTAGGTCTTGAACTGGTATGAGTTTATTTTTGTGTATGGTGTTAGGGAGTGTTCTAACTTCATTCTTTTAAATGGACCTGTCCAGTTTTACCAGCACCAATTATTGAAAAGGCTGTCTTTTCTCAATTGTATATTTTTCCTCCTTTATCAAACATAAGGTGACCATATGTGCGTGGGTTTTTCTCTGGGTTTTCTATCCTGTTCCATTGATCTATATTTCTGTTTTGGTTCCAGTACCATACTGCCTTGATTACAATAGCTTTGTAGTATAGTCTGAAGTCTGGGAACCTGATTCCTCCAGCTCTGCTCTTCTGCCTCAAGATTTCTTTTGCTATACGGGGTCTTTTGTGTTTCCATACAAATTGTGAAATTTTTGTTCTAGTTCTGTTAAAAATGCCATTGGTAGTTTGGCAAGGATTGCATTGAATCTGTAGATTGCTTTGAGTAGTATAGTTATTTTCACAATGTTGATTCTTCCAATCCAAGAACATGGCATATCTCTCCATCTGTATCATCTTTAATTTCTTTCATCAGTGTCTTATAGTTTTCTTCATATAGGTCTTTTGTCACCTTTGGTAGGTTTATTACCAGGTATTTTATTTTTTGTTGTTGCAATGGTAAATGGGAATGTTTCCTTAATTTCCCTTTCAGATTTTTCATCATTAGTGTTAGGAGCGCAAGAAATTTCTATGCATTAATTTTGTATCCTGCTACTTTACCAAATTCATTAGTAGTTTTCTGGTAGCATCTTTAGGACTTTCTAGGTATAGTATCATGTCATCTGCAAACAGTGACAGTTTTGCTTCTTCTTTTCTGATTTGGATTCTTTTTATTTCTTTTTCTTCTCTGATTGCTCAGGCTAAAACTTCAAAAACTATGTTGAATAATAGTGATTAGAGTGGGCAACATTGTCTTGTTCCTGATCTTAGTGGAAATGTTTCCCGTTTTTCACCATTGAGAGCAATGTTGGCTGTGGGTTTGTCATATATGGCCTTTATTATGTTGAGGTCAGTTCCCTCTATGCCTACTTTCTGGACGTTTTTTTATCATAAATGAGTTTTGAATTTTGTCACAAGGTTTTTCTGCCCCTATTGTGATGATCATATGGGATTTATTTTGTTTTTCTTTTTTTATAATTTTGTCTAGTCCTTTACTGAAAGGTGATATGTCAAATAC